>NC_081414.1:473746591-474058555 GCF_030272615.1 Cryptomeria japonica
GCAAAAGCCAAAAATAATCTGACTGCCTCAATTCTTGCTACCAGTGCAAAGGTTTCATTGTAATCAACTCCTTCCTTCTAAGAATATCCCTTACACACTAGTCTTGCTTTATTTCTGACAACCTTACCATCTTCATTAAGTTTGTTTCTAAAAACCCATTTGGTTCCAATTGCGTTTTTATCTTTAGGCCTAGGAACTAATGTCCAAGTGTTGTTTTTCTCAATTTGTTCTACTTCTTCTTCCATAGCTTTAATCCAAAATTTATCTTCACATGCCTCATTAACAAATTCTCTTTCAATTTGAGAAATAAGACATACCTCTTCATTTGCCAATCTTCCTCTTGTCATAACTCCTTTAAACTTGTTTCCAAATATTTTGATCTTCAGAATGATTCAGTCTTACATACCGGGGTGTCTTTGTGCTATTGTTCCTCAGTTACTGTGGAATCCTCAGACGATACCGGGGTAACTGGATCTTCATTCTATACCAGTGGATTTAGTGTAGGTTCATTTGTCAAAATTTCTATTGCCGGTTCAGAGTCTATATACCTTGAAGTTCCTTTGAATTGTTCATCAATCTTTACATTTGTACTTTCAATAATTTTCCGCAATCTTTTGTTAAAACATCTATATGCCTTACTCTTAGATGAATAACCATGAAATATTCCTTCATCACTTCTAGGATCAAATTTTCCAATATACTCATCTCTTCTGATATAACATTTACTTCCAAAAATTCTGAAATACTTAAGAGTAGGAGTATTACCAAACCATATTTCATGAGGGGTCTTACCGGTTTCACCTTTGATGTGAACTTTGTTGAATTTATAGACCGCTGTACTAACTGCCTCTCTCCAATATACATGTGGTAGGTTTGCTTCTGATAATATACTTCTTGTTGCATCCAAGATAGTTCTATTTTTCCTTTCAACAACTCCATTCTGCTGTGGTGTCCGAGGTGCTGATAGCTGTCTTCTGATTCCATTCACTTCACATAATGTATTAAATTCCTTAGATGTAAATTCACCTCCTTGATCTGATCTTAAACAATTGATTTTCTTACCAATTTTATTTTCAACCATTGCTTTGAACAGTTTGAACTTTTGTAGTGCTTCAGATTTTTCTCTGAGAAAAGTAACCCAACACATTCTAGAATAGTCATGAATGATTAGCATGAAATATCTATCACCTTGTAAGCTTTTAGTTCTAGCTAGACCACATAAATTAGTGTGAATTAAATCAAGAGCATTATTGGATTTTTTTGGAATACTTTTGAAACTAGCTCTAACTTGTTTTCCAAATTGACATTCCTTACATACTGTATTCTGAGGTTTGACAATTTTAGGTAAATCTCTAACTGCCTTAGTAGTACTGATCTTCACCATGCAATCAAAGTTTACATGACAGAGTCTCTTATGCCATAACCAGCTTTCATCAATATGAGCAATCAAGCATGTTTTTTCACTGTTAGTCAAATGAAAGATATTACCTCTAGTCTGATTACCGGTTACAATTTCTAAACCATCTCTATTCATGATTTTGCATTTTCCATTTTTGAATTGTAACTGAAATCCTTTCTCAACTAATTGACCAACACTCAAAATATTATGCTTTAATCCTTCAACATAGCAAACATTGTCAGTGTTATGCTTACCATCAAGAGATATTGTACCCTTACCTTTGATTGAACAAGCTTTATCATCTCCAAATCTCACTAAGCCTCCATTGTATTCTTGAAAGTTCAAGAATTTACCTTTGTCTCCTGTCATATGATGTGAGCATCCTGAATCAATGATCCATTCATCCTTTACTTCAACTTTAACTACCAAGGCCTGTACTATTGGTTGAGCAGTAGGTGCCAGTTGATCTTCTGTAATAGCAATAAAAACCCATCCATTGTCTGCTGGATCCTCATCAAAATCATCAATCACACCTTCATCAACAATGTAACAAGATTTGTCTTTATTCTTCTTAAATCTGTATCTCTGATATTCAGGGTTAGGCTTGTATGTTCTTCTAGCTTGTTGTCTTAGTCTAGCATTTCTATCAGGGTATCTCGAAGCCATATGACCAATCTTATTGTAGTTAAAACATTTAAGGGTGCTTTACCTTCATACTTACTTCCAACTAGACCTTTAGGCATTTTCCCTGCAAATAGTGCTTTAAGTTCTTCAAGTTCTTCATTTTCTTTCCTGCTTTCTTCAAGTTCTCTTGCATAAAAGGCTTTCCAATCAGATTTGTCAAATGATGGAGCAGATGATTTTGATGCTTTAAAAGGCCAAATCTATCTTTATAGTAGCAACAAGACCAAATTTTTCAATTTCAAAAGATGAAAGTTTCCCAATTAATGTATCCCTAGTAACTGATGTATTAGGCATTGTTCTTAACTTAGTTATAGCAGCGACTTTCATTTTATATGCCGGTGGCAATCCTCTTAAAACTTTTGAACCAATTTCATCTTCACTTAAGGTTCCTCCACAACATTTAATACCCAAAACAATCTCATTTACTCTTTTCATAAAAGCATCCTTTCATCTTCTTCCATTTTCAGATGTTCATACCTGACCCAGAAGCTCTCAAGTTTTGCAATTTTGATTGTGGAATCTCCTTCATTCAATGTTTCCAAATGATCCCAAATAGCTTTAGCAGTAGACCTATCTAATAGTCCCATGATTTGTTGATCTGATAATGCGCTCAAAAGTGCTTCTCTTGCTTTGCAATCATTTTCCTCATCTTTAGTCAAGTTGGGTGGAGTGGGTTGACTTTGAGTAGGAGCAGTATAACCATTCTTTGTAACATCCCAGATGTCTTTGATGAATACTAAGAGGGGGGGGTGAATTAGTATGGCAAAAATTTGTGTACTTAAACACTTACACAGTCTGAAGATAAACCGATAAAACAGTCTAACACACAGATCGGTTATCACCCATGCAAACCAAAATGCAAATAAAGCATTCACCCACAAAAGAAATACAACCATAACACAAGATATTTGACGTGGAAACCCAATTGGGAAAAACCACGGTGAGATGGAACTCACAAGTCACTATCTGCAGAATAGAAACCAGACTGGTTAAGGTCAGACCGGTTAAGGTCTTACAATGTTCTTCACCAGAACAGATCCTGTTAGGAATCTCAATCTCTTTTAGGAGATAAGTCCGATTAAAGACTACCTTGTTAGAGGATTTTAGATTCATAGAAGTGAACCACCTTGTTAGAGGATTTTACAAAGGCTTTTGGGCCTACCCGATTAAGGGCTATAGACTTGTCAAAGATGTGAGTAATCAACAAGTGTTTGATCTATCTAATAGCACAAACTGCTTGGTTAGATCCAATATAGCTTATTGCTAATGCATTTCAGCATTACTTTAGTCTTCTCTATCTCTTTCTATTACAACTTGATCTTCTCAGATAAGATCGCTCTTACAACAACTCAACAACCACCTTAAACCCTAGCCACAACATAAACCCTTTCAGCGACAACAACTACAACAACTTAAAACCCTAGACATGATGTCCTTTTAAAGGAATCTAATTTCATGTCAGTCCAATAGGATTACATTACAATTTCCTAGGTTCAATGAATCTAGACATACTCAGTAACATGACACAAAAAGCATCGTCAGTGTGTTGGCACCATCAATCAATCGATGGGTTGGTAACTCATCACTGAGTATTACTGGTTCATACAAAATATTGGTTGCCGTCTTGACAAAAATGATGACTGGTAAGAATATGTTATGCCGCTTTGCTCCTTCATACCGGTTGAGATCTATGAACCGCTTGAGGTTGATATGCCGCTTTAGACCGGGAAACACATTCTGCAAAATCATCAATAGTCTAAAGACTAAAATACAACATACCGGTTGGAACAAATACCGGTTGAGCTCTAGCTCATACATATAAAGGGGATCTCTATACAAGTGTGTGTCCATCAATGACAATCACAACATAAACATAAAAAATGCCAACAATCTCCCCCTTTGGCATTGATGGCAACACTTAGGAAAAATAAAATTTTGACATCTAAGTGTTTTACAACAAAAACATGCCATTAACAAAATTGCTCCCCCTAAGCATATACACTATCCCTTAATCAACACAATGTATAGCAATTTTGCATACAGAGCATAAACATTGAGATATCAGAGCATATAGCATATATCAAAACATATATCAAAATTTCAAAACCAGATACTTCTCCCTATTCTTCTCCAAAATAGATAGAGTACTTCTCCCCCTTTATCAGAAGATCAAAATTTTAAAACCAAAACCAGATACTTCTCCCCCTTTGCCAACAATGACAAAGTACCGCTGAATAACCTTGTTTCTATTTGATATTGAAAGAATAAAAGTTTATGACAATAATGAATAATATTTGTCAAAAACTGATTTATAGTCCTGCAGAAATTGTTTCATGGATAGAGACCAAGACTCAAGTAAGGAGGTGGCTACTTCTTTTTCTGTTTGCATCTGGTATACCTACTCCTCCATGGCATCAACTGTGCTCAGCTCTTGCATGACTATCAAGGCATCCAAGTTTAGATAACACTTTTGAAAAATTTGTAGATGTGGAAGTAAAACTAGTTGAAGCTCTTGCAAATCTCTAGATCGTGTACTGATCTCTTGCTCCATTTTAGCTGACTGGATCTGGAACCGGTGAATGGTTTACCCATAAGTTGCAAAGGAATCATAGGGTGGCTTAAATGTGCTCAAGTAGGACTGTAAGTCCGTTTGAAGCTTTTTTTGCTGAGTTAGCACATCATCACAAAATAGATGGGGTTGACAGATTTTGCTTAATAGCAAGTTTCCCTCATCCAAAGCATCCCTTATATCCTTTTGGTCTTTCAGAAGTTCAAACCGGAGCTCATTCAACTTTTTCACCAGAGCAATGTTAAGAGCCTTTTGATGCTCTTCCTTGACATTTGCCTCAACTGCTTCTTCCAGGCTTTGCACATGATCATCCACTACAGTACATAGTAGTTTGAGCTATGCTAGTGATAATTCAATGCTGGGAAGATTGGTACCAGGGATTAAACTGGTAAGGGTGTCTACAGCTGCCTGAATTATGTCCTGCTCCTTTTTCCTGTGAAAGATCTCAAGGCACTCTTGAGAAATCTTGATTCTTTGCATAATCTCTAACTCACTTGTAGACTGGAGATCGATAGGACTGGAGATATCAACCGGTTTGGCTTGACTCCTGGTTGCCTTCAGAGTCTCCATCTGTGTGCTCTCCATTGCTTTCACTGCCTTGTCTGCATCTTCCTTCTTCCTTTTCTCTACTTCTTTCTTCTGCTCTTGTTCCTTGTCTTCCTCTTCTTTCTTTTTCTTGTCTACTTCTTTCCTCTTCTCCTCTTCTTTCTCTTTCTCTTCCTTCTTCTTCTTTTCTTCCTCTTCCTTCTTCTTCTTTTCTTCCTCTTCTTTCTTCTTCTTTTCTTCTTTTTCCTCTTCTTCTTTCTTCTTCCTTTCATCTTCTTGCTTCTTCTCTTCATCTTTTCATTTCTCCTCTTCCTCTTTTCTCTTTTTCTCATCTTCATCCCTCTTCTTCTTCTCTTCCTATTCCTTAGCCGCTTCCTATGTGTCCTTAGCTTGCTCATTGCCCTGTTCGGCTTGTTGCCCCTATTCTATTCCCTCAAAAGGTATGTCCTATTGACATCTTCTACATCCAGGGCATCGACATCAATAGTGTTGATTGGTTCTTCAACCGGGTTTCCTTCTTCATCACAAACTTCATCCGGTTTGGATATGACCGGTTCTTTTTTTGCTTGTCGATTGACCATTCATGCTTTGTGAGCTTGAATAGAATGATTGATATACTGATGAGTGTCCTTTTCAACATCATCAATTCTTCCTTCCAACAGCCAGAGTCTTCTTCTCCTTGTGAAGAAGAGTCCTTTATTTTGGTCCAACACATCAAATAATTCTGAATTTGAGAGGTTGGGAAAGTATTGTGCAAAGACTTTCTCCCTAACCTCATGTTCTTTTTCAATGGCAATGCGCCATTTATTATATAATGCTTTAAATAAAGAATCTAGTGTCTGAGATTTAATCTCTGATGGCGATCGGTCATTTTTGCACAAATAAATAATGATTTCCTGTAATACTTCTTCCTTCTCCTCATCACTAAAATCATCATAATAATCTACTAAATCATGAAGTAATTTTCTCCTAATATTCTTAACTGTGCTTTGAAAATGTGTCAAAGGTTTGTATGAGGAGATATCAATATATACCGATGTGGATGCTGCCGGTTAATTCTTCTTCATTTTCTTTGTTTGTTTGGCCTTCTTTGGCTTTTCATCAGACTCGGTCTCTTCAGAGTCCGATTCATTTGTCTTAGTCTTCCTTTTTCTTTAAAATACTTTTGCCGATGTCACCTCTAGTTTCTTCTTTGTAGGTGATCGCTTGGTCACTCTTGGAGTTGCAGTGGTAGTCGGTGCCGATGCTGCAGGCACTGCCTTGGCTTTCTTTGTTGCCAGTTCTTTTCCTTTCTTAACAAATGGTTCTTTAGCTGGTGCAATCCTCTCCAAGTAGGTTCCGGTCATTTTAGGCTTAGGATCAAGAGGTGAGGCAATAAGGGTTGAGGCATACCCTTCCAGCATATCATACATAACCTCATAGCCCATTGGCTCCACTTCCTCCATTCTAGGCTCAACAACCTCCATTAAGCATTTGTCCACCTGAATGGTGAAACAGATGTCATCTTTGTATTTCTTAATGATATCACCTAAGATCCTTACCCTTTGACTCATCTTTCTTCTGAACTCATCAAAATATTTGTTCAGTACTTTAGGGTAACCGGTTCCAATGGCTTGTATGCTTTCCTTGATCTGCTTGGTTATCGGTTGGTCAAGAGACCATTGGACATCTCCTACTCTAGAAAAGTAGCCTTGGAAATAGAAGAACAACCCTACCAATAGTTGTCCAAACTTAAACCTCAGTGCATTGTCCTATTTGATCGCCTTTAGATTTAGCAAGAGTTGCCTCTGCATACCGGTGCATAGGTCAAATGATGCATCCTCTTTAATCATCCGGTAAGTAGCATTTACCACTGCAGCAGATACAAAATTAATCTTGTAGGCTGAGAAAGTTCTGTAGCCTATCACCATGCAGGTGTATTTCACTAGATCATCCTTGATAGGATTAACTGTCATACCCCGTGAGTCACTTGTCGAACCGGTGAGCTTGGCCATTTCGGTTTTGCTTACTGTTCTTAGGGCTGGCACTTCCCCTATGTTACAAAAACTAGTGATTGCATGAATTTCCTGAGGCATGATATCATGTGTCCTCTCTGGGTACATCTTGTCACCATGGACTCTGTTCAAAATGATCCTGATATGATCCTCCGTAAAATCTTCTAGAAAGTATACTGCATTATGGAGTTTCTTCTTCTCTAGGATACTAAACTCCGGTTTGATCTTTTTGTCCTTGCTGCAAAATAAACCTAACTGGGTGTGAATAGCTAAAGACCCTAGGTCTTCTATTTTGCAATCAATATAATATAAAATTCCTTCTTCAACTATGACTCCAGCCAGGACTTGTGATAAGGCATTATATTTGGACTTCCTCTAAATAAAACTTTCTGACTCAATGGATGTACTAGAACTGGTATGAGATTCTGAAGCCATTGTTGAGTATTTCAAGAACATGAAAAATACTTTTACAATGTGAATTTAGGGCTTCCTGATTCTACTTCACTCCACTCTCCATCGGTTGCCAAATCACCGCTTTGTGTTCTCCTCGACCGCTTGCAAGCTGGATTTGAATCTCCTTCAAGATTTATCAATTTCTTGAAATCTTAGCTGAAATCGCCTTTTCTTCGCTTTGCACTTGAAAAATTTTCTTCACTTGAAAATAGATAGTGAGAAATGATTTGAAATATTCTTTTATACATGTCTCTCACCTATCGCCATTAATGCTCCTCTATTGGGGCATAAACCCTAATTTGCCTTTTTTTACCATTTCCAATTTTCTGCCAAGTGACAGGTATCACATACCGGTTAAGGTCTTTTATCGGTGTAACTAGGGGTTCACAATCATTTCGCCGTTTGCTCCCCCTAAGCCTCATTGGAGCTTACTTTGCCGGTTCCAATATTTCCACACTAGGTGCAGAAACTAGTTCCTCTTCCAACATTGTTGGTTTCTTCCTCCAGGTTTTGTTCATGTCCGCCTGAACCTTTTCAACATCAAATTCTCCTTTCTGAGTGACAGGTATATCATCAGATATACTCTTTCTGCTTCTACAGAATCTTGCAATGTGACCCGGTTTATTGTAGTGATAGAAAACCAATCCAGGTGCTCTCCAAGGTCCATTGTTCATATTTCCATTCTTCCTTCTGCATGTAGCAATAGTGTGACCATGTCCATGACAAGTCCAATAGTTTTCTCTCCATCCAGTTGCCGATTGATAACCACTATTGCCTGATTGATAATTTTAGGTATTAAACTAGTTAGGGTTTCGGTTTACAAAAGATTTCGGACCAGCTCCTTGGGTCCTCTAAGGATATCTTCTAGTATTGTTCATGACAAACTTGCATTCAGATGCTCTATGCCCAAACTTGTTGCATGCATAACAATGACCATTGAACTTATTGGATCTAGGGATATTGTTGATAAAATATGGAAAAATATTGTAGGCTTTGCTCCTACATACATTGGTAGTGTGTCCTTCTTTAAGACAGTTAAAGCAAACAGGTTTGAATTTTTGCTTACCTTTTCGTTTGAGCGCCGGTTGCTTCTTTGATGCTTCAGCATTTGTTCCTGAGGATTCTCCTTCCTCATGTCCAGAGAAACCAAGACCATTGGTATTCTTTACTGGTCTAGATGACTCAAGCTTTTGCTCTAGCTTGACAGTACTTTTGCTAAACTTAGCAAGTATTTCCTTTGACTCAAAGAGTTCTTTGGAAATAGCAGTATTGGTCTCCATTAGGCTTGCATTTTCAGAGATGGCTATGTTTAGTTCTCCTTGCATGTCTTCCTTTTCCATCCTGCTCTCATGAAGGTGAGCAGTCAGTGCACTAATCTCTTGTTTCAACTTGGAGATCTCATGATCTCTGTCCTTTACCCGATCTTTAGCTTTCCTCCGGTTCTCAAGCTCTTGACTAAACCAGATGGTCAGTCCTTCCAACTCCTTTCTCAGATTGGAGTTTGAATCATTCAGCTTATTTACTTCTGCAATCATGGCTTCCATATTTGCTTTATCTTCAGAACTACTTTCAGATAGCTCCATCACCTTCTCTGCATGTTCTCTCCTTTTTGCTTGAGATGCCTTGTATTTGACCATAAGATCATCATAGGCTTGCTCAGACTGAGTGAGCCATTGAGTAAGTTTCCTCAAGGTGTATTCCCCCATATCTCTTTCCAAGTGGTTAAACTTATAGAAAGGTAGGCTCTGATACCAATTGATGAATACTAAGAGGGGGGGTTAATTAGTATGCCAAAAATCTGTGTACTTAAACACTTACACAGTCTGAAGATAAACCGGTAAAATAGTCTAACAGACAGACCGGTTATCACACATGCAAACTAAAATGCAAATAAAGCATTCACCCACAAAAGTAATACAACCATAACACAATATATTTGACGTGGAAACCCAACTGCGAAAAACCACGGTGAGATGGAACTCACAAGTCACTATCTGTAGAATAGAAACCAGACTGGTTAAGGTCTTACAATATTCTTCACCAGAACAGATCCTGTTAGGAATTTCAATCTCTGTTAGGAGATAAGTCTGATTAAAGACTACCTTGTTAGAGGATTTTAGATTCACAAAAGTGAACCACCTTGTTAGAAGATTTTACAAAGGCTTTTGGGCCTACCTGGTTAAGGGCTACAGACTTGTCAAAGATGTGAGTAATCAACAAGTGTTTGATCCATCTAATAGCACAAACTGCTTGGTTAGATCTAGTATAGCTTATTGCTAATGCATTTCAGCATTACTTTAGTCTTCTCTATCTCTTTCTGTTACAACTTGATCTTCTCAGATAAGATCGCTCTTACAACAACTCAACAACCACCTTAAACCCTAGCCACAACATAAACCCTTTCAGTGACAAAAACTACAACAACTTAAGACCCTAGACATGATGTCCTTTTAAAGGAATCTAATTTCATGTCGGTCCAATAGGATTACATTACAATTTCCTAGGTTCAATGAATATAGACATACTCAGTAACATGACACAAAAAGCACTGTTAGTGTGTCGGCACCGTCAATCAATCGGTGGGTTGGTAACTCATCACAAAATGCCGGTTGGTAACTCATCACAGAGTATTACCGGTTCATACAAAATACCGGTTGCCGGATTGACAAAAATGAAGACTGGTAATAATATGTTATGCCGCTTTTCTCCTTCATACCGGTTGAGATCTACGAACCGCTTGAGGTCGATATGCCGCTTTAGACTGAGAAACACATTCTGTAAAATCATCAATAGTCTAACGACTAGAATACAACATACCAGTTGGAACAAATATCGGTTGAGCTCTAGCTCATACATATAAGGGGGATCTCTATACAAGTGTGTGTCCATCAATGACAATCACAACATAAACAACAAAAATGCCAACAGTATTTTCAAATGCAATTTAGATGTGTCTCCATTCTGATTTTCCATATGCCATAGTTGGTTCCATCAAGTTTAGGATTGTCCTTCCTGAAATAGTTAGTAGACATTGGATCTCCTCAAGCTGTTAAATTTCTACAAAAGAGGACTAGGCTCTGATACCAATTGTTAGGTCCCAAAAACAACTGAGAGGGGGGGGGGTGAATCAGTTGTTAAATAAATTCAAACCATAAACAACTTAACCAACTTAATGCTTAATATCGGTAAACTAGTTCAATATGCCGGTAGATAGTTTTAACAGTTAATTGCTATACCGGTAAGGATTAGTGCATGAAACATAAAGACAAAGTCATCCACAACACATAACACCAATATTTGTACGTGGAAACCCTGTAAGGGGAAAAACCATGGTGGGAAACCTTACCCATAATTAGATGATACTACTGCAGATAGTAAGTGTACATAAATGGGGTCTGCACATGTAGAAAGGGCAAGCTCCTAGAGCTCACTGCTCAATCACAAAATGGGGGTCACACTGACTACAATTGGATGGTTAAATCCAATAAGAATGTACTGCACAAAATAGCATCTTTATATGCTGGATTCAGTACTGGTGTAGTTCTGATTGTCTTCACAGAAACCCTCCTTCAATCTTCAAATGATATCTACGTGTATAGCTCTTCTTATTCTCGCATATACCTTCACACAATCCTTTTTTGTATTCCACATCTAATCTTACAAATAAGATCTTACATTTATACCATAACCTAAGACCAATTTTAGTAGGTCGGCTCTACAAGATATTACAATAAAAACATTTTACAAACAATACAATATCTAATGCAATAACTGATTAAACATGTCGGCTTAATGCATTTACAACAATAATTAATCATCTCCATAGTGTGCCATGTTGATCTGGAAAAGATAAACCTGCCGGTGTAACCTGGACCTATTTGCCAGTAACAACAAATATGCAAATGCTAATGTACCAATAAACAAAACTCCAAAACAAAGTGTTCACATAATGTTTTCAATATAACCAAGTGTTTTCCATATCATTCTAAGTGTCGGTGATCATTATATCTTGTCGGTGTACCAGATATCGGTGATTGTGCATGAGTCACTTGCTGGTGAATGTTGCTGATTCTCCCAAGTGCTAGAGTTTTAGTAGGTGTTGACATCAATGACAAAACCATACCAAAATACCAACAACCTTATAACCTAAGATCATATTGATAAATTTGACATTTATTTCTTTTACATCATTTACCCTTAAAGACCTTTTATCAAATGTTGCATTGGTTAGGTTTATCACTGTGTCATTTAAGACCTTTGTTTTGTTAGGTCTCTTACTGGTGGAAGGTAACCTTGTTACAAATTTTACCACTTCTTTTGTGATTTTATGGATTGAATCTAACCAGAAAAATTCACCGTGTACTCTGCTTAACACAATCCCTATGATATCCTTAGGAAAATCTGGGATACTAAGAATTTCAGTAAAACCTAGGGTTTCCACTATTTTGTGTTCTGGCTTGACATTTCCAGACTCATCACAAATCATAGTCATACATATTCTTAATCTCACCATCACCTAATTCCTCAATATGACAATGTATATACATCCTAGGGTCTTCAGGATATACAGTCCCTTAGGAATTTGAGAAAATACACCTATGCTATCATCTTTCTTTGCAATTTTGGGAACCAGTTGGAATACGGGTCTAGGGTGCTTAACAACTTCAACAACAGTAGGGTTTGCAGTAAATTCAGGAGTGGATGAAGATGTCATAGCTATAAATACCTCAGTCTACCTTATGGATGAATGCTTTGATGGATTGCTTCACTTCTTCACTTAGAATGCCTTCGCTCAAGAATTTTCGCGCTCTCAAAGATTTGAATGCTTGGTGAATGAAAAATGAGCCAAAACATTTGCTTTATAATTTTATTTTCTCTAACTACCACATTTAATGCTTGCTGATTAAGTCACAACTTAACTCATCTGACGGTATAGAAGTAATTTCAACTTCTCACCATCAACCGAGGGAATAATAGCATGTTTTTCATTTTGTTGCTAAACCCCCAAAGGATTTTTCTTCAGCTAGATGAAGACTCTCCTACCACTAGAGTGTTACTCTGTTTTATCAGTGGAGGAGTATTCCCATCAACATTTTGATCTGACTTTCTAATCCATTGTTTTGAGAATTCTTGCTTTACCTCTTCAACCTTTTCTTTACCTTTCAAACTAGGACCTTTGGTATTTGCTGGTGATGCCTTCTACAAAATTTTGCAATATGTCCAATTTTGTTACAGGCATAACAAGTCACATTGTTCTTCTAAATAGCTTTCCCATATCCTATGCCGATATGTGTTCTGCATTGATTAGATAAGTGTCCAAATCTTCCACAAATATAACATCTTACATTCATTCTGCAATTTTCTGAATTATGACAAACTTTGTTGCATTTAGAATATTGATCGATGGGTGTATTAGTATTTTGATAATTTCTAGATCTACACGAATTTTCTCTATGACCATACTTGTTACAATTAAAGCATTTGCCATTAAATTTGTAAGTAGTAGGTTGTCTTACCGATTTGCTATGATCATGATTATTTGCAGTACCAGAGTTTTCACCAACTTCAAAGCCAAGTTTCTCTTGTTAAGAAGGATGAGCATGGAAGGCGAGTGGTTCCAGGATTCAAATTTGAGTGGGAATTCTAGATCGACATCGAGACAACATGCGACAAATGATTCAGAGATTCCTGCGGAAGGAGAAGGTTCAGATGGTAAGGACCCCGATGATCCCGTGAACTTGGGGGACCTAGGGGGAGGAACAACACCACATGAAGAGTAGTTAGCACTAGAGAGCGGGAAAGGGTAGGTTGAAACTTCAAAAATAGAAGACGACAACTCAGAAGGAGCCGAAGGACAACAAATGACTTGTGTTTCAGAGAACACGGTGGAAGGTAAAGATCATCCAGAAAAGGTTCTTTTGTCAACGGACCCTAAAGGGGGACCCAATGGACAGACACATAAGTGGTCCTCATTGTTTGGGGTCAAGCCCAAAGGTAAGTCCTCATCACCTCCTATTAAAAACTCCTCGAATGTGTCTCAAGGCAAGTTTGCTATCATTGTTCCTGACCAAATCATTGATCAAAACATCGCTAGAATGGAAAACACTTTGATTGGTTATTTCTTTGGATCTAGACCTAACATAGAAATAGATCATGGATTTGTCAAAAGAAAGTGGAACCTGAAAGGTCAGGTTGATGTGGTAGCAATGAACAAAGGCTATCTATCCTTCTCCTTTTCTTGTGATGAGGATAGAAGAAACATTCTATGTAGTGGGTCTTGGGCGATAGGCAAATACATCATGTACATCCAGAAGTGGTACCCTAATGTAGCGAAAGGAAAGAATTTTTTGGCCCAAGTCTCGGTGTGGGTCAAACTCCCTAGGCTCCGAATGGAATTCTGGGAGGAAGACATTTTTGCAGGAATTGCCAATACCTTTTTGGAGCTAATCGCCATTGATCAGATCACGGCTTCTAGAAGAAGGCTGATCTATGCAAGGATCTATGTTGGAGTTGGACCTGACATGAACTTGCTAGAGGAAATAGAGATAGGATCAAAACTGGGGAAGTGGAAGCAGAACATTGTTTATGAAACAATCCCCTTCGCCTGTTATCATTGTGAAAAAGTCGGACACTGGGCTAAAAAATGTCCATCTAAAGAGGATAAACCCCATACCCAAACTAAGGTTTGGAAAAAAGTGGACAAGCCACTAAAAGTTTGGGATTCCAATGACCCTAATCAGGAGAAGTAGTCCCAGATAGTAAGGGTGGAGGAAGAAATCACTACTGAAGTGGGTAATGAACCAAAGATTCAGATGTTGGAATAGGGTGTTGTACACAAAGAAAAAGACAACACTCAGCAAGAGGATCAGAAAGAGGACAAGACAGAGGTAGAGAAAATAGATAAACATCCCTCATATAATAAAAAGGAAGGAGATAACTTCAACCTTGTCTCAAAATCTCAAGATGAAGGTAAAGAAATAGACTGGTTCCAAGAAGCCCAACCTGATACCATTTTGGGCCAAGGGCTATCAGAAATCTCATTAACCACCCCAGCAAAGGGAAAGCTGGCTTATTCGGAGGAACAAGATCCAAAATGGGGAGATGAAGAGGACATAAAAAAGGCACTGGGGAAGAATGAATCAAAGTAGGGGGACAAAGAAGTAGCAGAGGATAAAAGAAAGAACAAGCAAAAGAAAAAGAATAACAATAACCCAGTAAATAGTACGCTGACTAGAAACACCAGAAGCAGGCTTGGTGATGTGGGAGCGCAACACACTTCTCCAGGAAGACACTCAAATGCCAAAAAAAGAACATTGGAAACAAGCAGGAATTTAGCAGATGGTACCCAAAGAACCATCTTTGAGGCAAGTATTTCTAAAAATCCATGAAAATCATCTCCTGGAATATTAGGGGACTTAATAGTCCTCACAAACATAATTTAGTTAGAAACATGATTAGAGACAAAAACCCTGACATTTTTTTGATTCAAGAAACTAAGATGGTGAAAGATAAAGCTGAAAGTTTGAATGTTTTCAAAAATGGAGGAGTCAGCAAAGGTAGTTCAGAAGGTGCCTCGGGAGGACTTGTTACATTCTGGAACAAAAATAATATAGAAGGAGAGGTGTTAATTTAGGACAACAACCTGGCCTGTATTAGATTTAAGCACATTAAGAATTGCACTACGTGGGTCCTAACAAATGTTTATGCTCCTAACACTAAGACTAGACGAAGTGAGATGTGGAGATATCTTACTGGGCTGAGAAGAAGATTTGCTGAGGACAACTGGATAATTATGGGAGATTTCAACACTCTCGTGAAGGAAAATGAGAAAAAGGGAGGGAGTCATGCTAATCTGGATAGGAGATTGGACCTAATGGACTTTATAAACAATAATGCCATTCATGATCTGGAGTTGCAAGGAGTCAAATACACCTAGACTAATCGAAGAAGTGGTGAGAATTTGATTCAGGTCAGACTGGATAGAGCTCTACTTTCCTTAGACTAGTTTAATCTTCATGAATGTTCTTTATCTTCTCACATAAGGGCAAGATCAGATCATTACCCTATAACCTTAACTGCTGAAGTAAAAAATAGAAGGAGACATTTCCCTTATAGATTTGAAAAAATGTGGACTAGACACCTGGATCTAGAAAGTAAGATTAAGGACTGGTGACAAGTCAGTATTGAAGGCAATGCCATGTATAAAGTGGTCAAAAAGCTGAAGAATGTTAAAGATAATGTCAAGAACTGGAATAAGGACTGCTTTGGGAACATCTTTACCTCAAAAGCATCGACCCTCTTAGAACTCAAGGAGATCTAGAATGAGATACAACACAATGGTTATACCTATATGTCTAGAAATACTGAAGATGCTATTTTGGTGAGATATCATGAAATAATAGCTAAAGAGGAAACCTACTGGAAACAAAGATCGAGAAATGTCTGGTTAAAGGAGGGGGATAGGAACACTAAATACTTCCATATGTCCACACTTAGACATAAGGCCATAAATAGAATTGTACAGATTAAAGTGAATGATAGATGTGTTGAAGATGATGATTCCACGAGCAAGGCTGCAATGGATTTTTTCTCTAATCTACTTGCTAAGGATCAAAATCTAAATAAACAGGCCCAAAGGGAACTTCTTGACAGTATACCTACCATTCTGGGGGAAGATCACAATGACCGTTTAACTACCATTCCCTCCCATGATGAAATTTTGACAGCTGTTAAGTCCTTTAAGGGAAGCAAAGCCCTAGGTCCGGATGGATTTCCCATGTTCTTCTTCCAAATGTACTGGCATATTATTGGAGATGACGTTACCAGAGCTGTGAAAGAGTTTTTTGGTGCTAGAAAACTTTTGAAAGAAGTTAATGGTACTTTTATAGCTCTTATACCCAAAAAGATGGGGGCTGATTCAATGGATCTTTTCAGACCTATAAGCTTATGCAACTCTCTCTACAAGATTATCTCTAAGGTCCTTACCTCTAGAATTCTCAATTTGCTTCCTTCCATTATATCACCTCAGCAATGTGGTTTTGTCTCGGGAAGGCAAATTTTGGACTCTATCATCTCTGTTCATGAAAATATCCATTCTTTGGCCTTTTCTAAAAAGAAGGTTTTTTTCTAAAGCTTGACCTTTCTAAAGCCTATGATAGAGTGGATTGGGATTTTATGATGGATGTTCTTTTAGCTTTTGGTTTTAATCCTAGGAGTGTTGGACTTATTAGGCAACTTGTTTCTTCGACCACTTTCTTTGTGCTAATGAATGGCTCCCCCTCTCCTTTCTTTAAAGCCTCAAGAGGTCTCAGGCAAGGGGACCCCCTATCTCTAGTGATCTTTATCATCATGGCGGAATGTTTGGGGAGATGTATTGGAAAACTGGTTGAGAAAAGGGGTGTAGACACCTAAAAATGTCTCATTGATCATGTACTAATTATTCCTTTAATTGATTAAATAATCTTTATTATTTAATTAAGTCAATTAAACTTATTCTTCTAAATTCTTCTAATTTCATATTTCCTCATCATCTTATTAATTATTCTATTTTCGTATTCTTTCATCATTTAATCATTTTCTAAATATTAATTAAATATTTATTATTTAATTAATTCTGATTAATTTCCCAATTTAAATAATCTTCATTATTTAAATAAATTACTAATTACTCAATTTCTATCTCTAATCATCTAATCATTCAACCCTCTTCTAAATATTAATTAAATATTTATTATTTAATTAATTGTGATTTAATCCTTTAAATTAAATAGTCTTTATTATTTAATTAAATTCCATTTCTAAATAATTAAATAGTTTCTTTAAATTATTTAATTAGCTAATTAATTCTTCCATCTCCAAATCCCCAAATTCTAATTTCATTTAATTTCATATTCTTCTAATTTCTTCCAAATTTAAATACATGTGCATGATTTCAAAAACCAAATTGAAAATCAAAGTCAAGTTCTAAATATATTCAAATGCTAAATTGAATTAAATAAATTCTATTATTTGAATTAAAATCTCATGCAAAGATTAAATTCTCATGCAAAGATTAAATTGATAATCTAAACCAAAATGCAAGCACATGCTAAATTAATTAATTGAATCAATTAATTTTTTAAATCATTTATCTCTTCAACTTCTATTTCCATCTTTCAGTTAGCTTTTTCTAAATTTAGCTCTCTGTGTCATCTTCTTTATTTCCACCAATCATTCTTTTTCTTCCTTCAACCAGCTTTTTCTCAATCAGCTGACTCAATTAATCTATTCAATCTATTGAGTTTCACTCCTACAATCAGCAGTTCAACTATCAAATTGCATTTGAGCTCACCTGAGTTTACACCTCTTGATCATTCTATTCCACCTTTCAATCAATCTTCTCCAATTTTCTATAAATTGAGCATCCAATCTCCATTTTCAATCCTCCTCAATCTTTACTCTGAATCATGAACTTCTAATCTTTGTGTCACTTGCAGGTTACCAGCGCAATATCTGAGAGCCATCATACCATGAAGAGAAGAAGAGCAATGGAAGCAATATGCACATCTTGGAATAGGGAATTTTATTTGAATTGATTTCATTCTTAATTCCCATTTTTCTTGATGATTGCATTATTTCATTGTCTAGTTTGTTAGATTTGTTAATTAGACAGGAATTCATGATTTCCCTTGTGTTTCTAATTGATACCTTTGTTTATTTGAAGATGAATTCTAGCATGCGTTACATTTTGGTGAACCCGACGTGAACTAACAACAATTTAACCTTTTTTCTGTGTGATTTTTGCAGATTGTGTGGAATTTTTTTTTTTTTTGTAGGTTGCACGAATTTCAAGAAAATATTTTCCATCATGCAATCAAACTTACATCATCACGCAATCACATAGATAGAATTACACATTCACCCCTTTGGGGTCACGCATTCACTCAGATAGGGCCACGCAATCGACCTATCCAGATCACGCAATCGACCTTTCTACATTACGCATTCGTTGGGTTAATTGCTATTTTTTTTTTTTTTTGGTCTGTTAGTGATTATGTATAATTGTGTCTTAAATTTGGGTAATCCAGAATCAAAATTTCTTTTTACTTTAGGATTTGATTAACAAAGTTTATGGCAAGAAAAGTTCAATTCAAAATTTTAGGTGTGAGAAGGATGAAACAACAAAGGAGAGAAGTTAAACGATATCAAAAATTTCTCCAAGCAGAAAAATTGATACAGGATTTAGAAGAACAACTAGCCTTAGATAGATATAATAGCCTAGTTCTTTCCTATACAATTAAATATGATCTAATTAATATTGAGTGGATGATGCGAGATTTGGTTAGGGCTTCACAATTGGTTGTGCAGATTCCTGATAGAGTTTAATTTTCTTTAGTGGTTAATTTATTTTATTTTTTTTGCTGTCTACATTCTGTCATGCATTCGGTGTCATGTTTACGCATTTGGTCTATCAGGGTTACACATTCAATTAGTAAGTATTACGCATCTGCTCAGGTATTATCACGCAATCGCCTCTGTCAAGTTTTGGGTTTTTGTTTTTTGATGGTTTAATTTTACTACTAATCTTTTGTTTATAGCCTATGGTGGATTTGTAGAGAGGATTAGATTAGTAATTTTGCATGCACACCTCACACTTCAATTTTTAGTGCTTAAAATCAACAATAGTTAAAAAGGACATGCATGCACACCTCACACTTCAATTTTTAATGCTTAAAATCAACAACAGTTAAAAAGGACATGCATGCACACCTCACACTTCAATTTTCAATGCTTAAAATCAACAAAAGTTAAACTTGACATGCGTGTATCTCACACTTGGTTTTTGGTGCTTAAAAATCAATAAATGGTTAAAATTGACATGTATGCCTTCATTCTTGGATTTGGTGTTTAAAATTGACATGCACATGCGTATCTAACACCTAAATTTGGGTTATAAAAAGAATGTGAATTAGGCTGCATTAGATTAAATCATTTTTCATTTTCTTAAGGGAAAATAACTTTTTATTGTGTCTGGGGTGGACGTACTGTTGCACTAATTGCCTTTCTACCCGCCATCGGGCCTATGGGAAAAAGAAGGAAGGTGACAACAACATCCAAATTTTCTTTTTGTTCTATGTAGTGAGGGGTATCTTTGACTGGGGATTTCATCACCCCATAGAGGTACTTCGAGTTGGGATGCGTTGGGGATATCATCTCTCCCAGCGTACTCTCGAGAAGGTTTTTCGAGCCGCTATATAAATATACTGGTCAGGCGGCTAGAGTGTTGAGTGAATTCAACGTATGTGGGGGCCTTCCCTGCACTGATAAGCTCAACTAAAGCCTTAAGTGGCTTGCTCTGAGAATCCATCGTTGGATCGGGATCGCTCAAAACTTAATACTAAGAACCAAATTAGTTGCCAAAAATCCTACATTTAGTGGTTCCGGGAGTGCAGATCGTACCCCATAGATACCCTTCATGTACCTTAAACTATGATATAGGAATCCCTCAGCTAAAAGATCTTTGGATCTTTAGGGTAAGAGAGACTGGCATGCTCGAGAAGTGTGTGCCATGGAGTGGAGCCAGTGCTGCCAGACTCTCTATCTGTTCATTTTGTTTTGGTATTTTATTGTAAGGGCCTCACTGAATGGTGTCCACTATCTAGCCTAAGATTGTATTTGGTGCTTTTTTATGTATCATTGTACTAGACCAGTATTGAGTCAGTCCCTTGGGCTATTTCAGGCCCTATCCCACATATCTCTAAATTTTTTGAGATTGTATAAAATTTGAGTCAGTCAGCTATACATACCTATCATTGTTCTCAGATTTGGAAAACTGCAAAACATTGTCCTACACATGAGGTTACCAGAAACAAAGTCCATTTTGAAACCGATTCTCAAAAGTCCTTACATACTTGTGACCACAGGCAGTCCCTTACATCATCTTTTGCATAGTCCCCACTTATGTCCTCATTATCATCCTAAGTCCTTGCAGAGTCCTCATTTACATCCTCATTATCATCTTAAAGTCCTTGTATAGTTCTCATTCACATCTTCATTATCATCCATAGTCGTTGCATAGTCCCACCTACATCCTTATTATCGTCCTACATCTTTTACATAGGCCCACTTACATCCTCATTATTGTCCTACATCTTTTGCATAAGTACCACTTACATCCTCATTATCATCCTAAGTCTTTTGCATAGTCCTTGTAGCATCCTAAAATTGCAACACTTGCAATTTTGACTGCATTTGGGTCTTCACGATGGCGATGCAACATGGAACTTGAATGGAGACCCCGAAACTTGTTCATGACATCAAAAACTGCATTTTTTTGCACCTTGGCCTGATCCCTCCTTGCACCCTATTGTCTCGGGAGGTGGGACCATGGCGCCCAGTGCCCTGGTCCTTCAGGACTAGGGTGCCTAGTGCCCTGGTCCCCCAGGACCATGGCGCCCAGCGCCCTGGTCCCTGGCCCTATTTTGGGCCCGGTCTCTTGTGGGCATCAGGTCTTTAAGTTTGCAAATTGGAAAATATTGTTTCCTGGTCGGCCTAAGGTCAGGAAAATCAGTCTATCAACCCTAATTGACAAGTATATAAACTACATTTCCTCTCCCATTTTGGAGAAAGAGGGACAGATGTGTACAAGACGCGGAAGCGATATTCAAACATTCAAACATTCAAGCATTGAAGCATTCCTTCAAGCAATTGAGCATTCTAAGTCTCCATTCAAGGCTAGGTGTTGCATTCAAGACAAGGATTCAACCATTGAAGAGGAGATCACATACAACATACAACATACTACATACATTACACCTTCGCATGTAAGAATACAAACATTCTTACAACAAGGTATCAGTACTTGTTTACATTACA
Source organism: Cryptomeria japonica (assembly GCF_030272615.1). Classification (NCBI taxonomy): domain Eukaryota; kingdom Viridiplantae; phylum Streptophyta; class Pinopsida; order Cupressales; family Cupressaceae; genus Cryptomeria; species Cryptomeria japonica. The sequence goes on from NC_081414.1 coordinate 473,768,091, forward strand.
AACATTTACATTTACAGCATTCTCATTTCTTGGTTAATTCCAAAACTGGGGTTTGACCTAAAGGAAAACCCCTCATCCCTAACCCCGCAATCATCCTCTCTTTTCTATGTGTAGGTTGCAGGTACGCGACTGTAATTGAAGATCTGGAATCCTTGTGCAGAGACGAACAGATCCCCCTTCGTTTCGCGGATTTTTCGGAGGACCGTATGCACGTCGGGCACCATCGTCCCGTCAACTTTCGCTCAAATTTGCAGAATAGCACCGTCTCAACATTTTACTGCTAATTCCAGGTCCGCAGCTTCATCCCATATCCCTATCTCTGTTTATAAGTGAATCTTTCTTGCTTCTACATGCATTCCTAGTTCAATCTTTCTATCTACATTCTTTACAAAAGAGGGTATCCTTGATGTCTTAACCCTTGAAACTCATATAGAATCCAATCTTGCATTACGTGGGATTGAATCTTGTGGGTTTCAACCCCTCTTTTGAATGTAAAGTCTCCCCTAAGTGAAAATCATCAACCCTAGTGACTCTCCCTTCTCTCTCCTTGGGGTTGGGGAGGGGAGAACGACTAGGGTTCAATTTTTCCGCTTTACAGTCCTACATTATCATCTATGTCTTCATCTAGACCTCATATACGTCTGTCTTATTTCATCATCATTTGCGCAATCATCCTATAAAATCATACCCCAAATGTCCAAAACACAATCAGAGGATCAATCAAACTCAACCTCAACTCAAACACGTTGGTCAAGTTAAATCAAACATTATCGCATCCAGAGAAATGGAGAAAATATCTTACATGTTGTGATCCTAGGTCCAAACCAAACAAGAAAACATCATGGATTGGAATTATACATTTCATAGGGAAGGTGGAGGATTCATCCCTTCCATTCCTATTCCATCGCCATCCATAGAAATATTAGCTCAGCAAATCAAAACTTTGCAACAACAAGTGACAAACATGGCTAGTCCTGACAACCATAGGGGCTGGTTAGAAAACATGATGAGAGAAGTGATAGCCATGAGGGGATCAGTATCAGACTAACCTTCTAGTTCTTGTGAGACCATTCAAACATGCCAACCTTCGTTCTTCAACAAAAGCATTCCTACCTCAGTTCAACCAACATTAGAGTCATGTAAACCTTCTTTTTCTTTCAACCCACTACATCAATCATACCAATCACATCAACCCAACATTCAAACCTCATTCAACCAAAATCACACCCTTTTCAACCAAATTCCAAATCAAAATTCATATCAACCCAACATTCAAACCTCATTCAACCAAAATCACACCCTTTTCAACCAAATTCCAAATCAAAATTCATATCAACCCAACATTCAAACCTCGTTCAACCAAAATCACACCCTTTTCAACCAATGTCCAAATCAAAATTCATTCAACCAAAATCACACACTTTTCAACCAATGTCCAAATCAAAATTCATTCAACCAAAATCAAACCTCGTTCAACCAAAATCAAACCCCTTTCAACCAAAGTCGAAATCAAAATTCATTCACCCAAAATCAAACATCTTTCACCCAAAATCAAATCCCTTTCAACCAAAGCCCAAATCAACCATATCTATCCACCATTTCATTATCCCCTGAAGTCACACAAAACCAATCCATGCCATCTCTATCTAATAACACAACCTCCCAAGGGCTATCCATCGCACAAAACCAATCCAATTTAAGTCATGATTTAGAGAGTCTCATTCAAAATCCTTTCTCATCAAATCAAAAGGTTGAAACATTCCAAGAATCTCCCATGAATATCCAAAATCCTTCCTCGTGTCAAGATGATGATCCAAAATCAGAAGAAATGGACCCTGAAACAAACCAAGATCAAGAACAACCACTTCCATCTAACCCAATTTTTGATCAAGATCCCACTGACCAAGAATCTTATGATGATCCCCTTGCTCTTTTCTATTCCATTCATAATGACACCCTTCCATCTCAAGAACAAAGTGTCCTTTCAAGTCCCATACAACATCCACCTCCTAAACAAGATCAAGACATCTCTTCCATCCTCCCTAATAATCCCTTTACAAACCAAGATCAAATCATACCTTTACCTTCATGTCCTAAACATGATATTTCTCCAAATCTTGATCAAGGTCCCTCCATCCCTTTATCTCCATGTCATAATCCTCCATATTCCTCACAAGATTCTCTCTCAAATGAACTTACCATTTCTCCTTGTGATCCCAATCCCTCTACAAAAGTTGTTCATGAACCCCTTATCAATGAAATCACCAATCCAGATTATACTACACAGAGCATCTTGTTAACAATTGTTTCATCATCCTCTTCAAGTGCATCAATAAAAATAGACATAACACTCGCTCATGTCACAACTTTGAAACCAAAAACAATTTGTCTCATACACTCACACTTGAAAGACCAGGGGCAAGAGAACCTACCATGATTGGATTTCATTGAAAAGCATAAGGCTATAACTGAATTCATGGGTTCTAGAGCTAGATTTCCTTACGATGATCCACAAAATCCAAAAAATAAGAAAATCAACATTGGAGATGCTGAACATATACACTTAGCTGAGTCCTTATATCCTATTGGAAAAGACATCTTTATCCGACTCTTCAAACAAAGACCAATGAACTACCTACACAAATATTGTACCTAAAGGGTTGTGTAGTTTAGGTTTTACTTTCCGCATTTCATATCATATCATTCAAAACATTGCATTACAAATAGTTTCTTTTCAAATGCATCGCATTCTCAAAAATTCCAAATTTTCATATAGCAGCATCAATAAAACAAGGCATTTGTTCAAGTTTATCATTCGTTTGCATTCAAGAGAAGCAAGGGTCATTTCATTTCTTAGATATTCAGAGATGAAGTCTTTGAGGTCCTAAAATAATTCATTTTCAACATTACCCTGTGATGACGCTTTACTTATGGTTGGGTAGTGGCTTCACTATTTGAGACTTGTTAACCTACAATCTATCAATTGCTATATCTCAAACACAATAAATCTCTAAATTCATTCTAGACACCCAGTTGATCATATGACTAGTGAAAAATCTAAAATTCTACTTCAGCACCACTGTAATTGTCACACCCAAGTAGGTTTCATTACTTACAAGTCAAGGCAAGAAAATAAAAATAAAAAGAGCTATGCCAAATATCCATCTAAAGTCAAAAAGAGCAATGATATATAACTGAAATATCATGTATACAAATGCGATAAAAAAGCTTGACTATGGGAACATACAAGTAACTCCATCAGGGCTATGAACGCCTACTGGCAATGGAGCAATATTTGAGAAATTACAGTCTATAACCTCGTCGGAGCTCTCAAGGCTTGTTGGCAGCGAGGCTCTATTCGGGATGCTTTTGAAGTTAGAAAAACCATGTAGCTAGTCATATAAGATGGTAAGGATCTTTAGTGAACACAAGAGTAGGAATTAACTCATCTGCACACACATGGGCAAAAGAAGATCAAAGTTTCAAGAACCAGTGGGGAAGTTTTCCACGTCTCCATTTGTAAATCCTAGTCACTAAGTGTGTTGAGATAAATATTCCGAAGGACTTTAAAGATCGATTGACTGCTTATCTATGAAATGTTTTGCACCTTTGTTTCTATTGGTGTATTACAAATGCAAAAACAAACACAGTTAACCTTGTTTGAATAGGAAAGGCATCTTCATCCTGCATGTTGCATTCACGTAGGTCATGTCAAAAATTCATTTGTCTCCACATACATTCTGCAGATCATTATGTCATATAGGTCTGCACACTGGGGGCATAACTGCAAAAAATCCTAAAAATAAAATAAAGTCCTTAAAAAATCCTAAAAATCAGATAAAGTCCTGAAAAAATCCAAAAACAATGAAAAACTCAAAAATAAAAAACAATGAAAAACTCAAAAATAAAAAACAATGAAAAACTCAAAAAACCAAAAACAGTGAAAAACTCAAAATCCAAAAAATCATATAAAGTCCTGAAAAAAAAATAAAAATCATGAAATACCAAAAAAACATCCATATAAAGTCCTGAAAAAATCATCCAAAAATAGTCAAATACGATCCTGAGAAAAATCAAACAAAAACATTCACATACGATCCTGAAAAAATTAATCAAAAACATTCAAAAATCTACCTACATAATCCGAAAACATCGAAAAAGCTCTTGGAAAAGAATAAAAAATAAAAAATCAATCAATCAAAAAACTTGCAATAACATGTCTTGTAAGAAACAAATGCCCTAGCAGATATCCAACAAACACTTCGCACGAAGTTAACAAAGGATACGACTATCCAGTCAAACATCTGCAATCAACTGATCAAACTGTCTTATCAATCGTATCATATCCATATCAATGTGATCATTATATTCTCTTAAACAGAGGAGGATACACTCGAAATCAGACAGGTCTGTCTTAAACGGGGTCCGCAACTTTCTAAGATCAGACATTATCAACCATCACATCAAACAACTGAGAACGAAGGCACAAGGTTAGTATAGCTACTGAATTTTGTCTGGGTCAGTCTTTATCTTTTCATCATTTGGCGACATATATTGTTTCTATGCTACTCAAGGATGTCCAAAAGTGACTAGAGGAGCTATGATGAGCATTATCTTTTTCTTTGTTTGCTACTTGTCTGCTACGTGTTTGTTTCTTCAATGAGATATCTTTACATCTTGGTTCCTTATACCCTGATGTGCTAAGCTCCATTGTTCAATAATAAGGCTCAGTGATGAATATATATTGACGCAATAAAATATGTGACACAGGTTCATGATTCATTCAATTTCATTCTCATTCTCATCTCATTTGCTTATTGATAGTTTGTTGATTTCCCATCTTCTCTCTAAATCGTATATTCTTTCTAAACATTCTTTTCTCATCATTTCTTTCTTAATCATTTTATATCATCTAACATTATTCTATTTCATCAATCTATTTTCTCATATTCTATTTTAATATCATCTTCACATCACCTATCTCTATCTTTCATCTCACATTCTTCTTTTTTTGAGAGATCATTCATATCTTTAATGCATAAACAATCTCTCGAGGGGGCATTACACCCTAAGTATCACCGGGGCATACTGGGGCAGAATTTTTCATTTTCTTTGAAACAATGTCGTTCCGACTTTGTCTCAAAACGGGGCAAATGTAGACACCTAAAAATGTCTCATTGATCATGTACTAATTATTCCTTTAATTGATTAAATAATCTTTATTATTTAATTAAGTCAATTAAACTTATTCTTTTAAATTCTTCTAATTTCATATTTCCTCATCATCTTATTAATTATTCTATTTTTGTATTCTTTCATCATTTCATCATTTAATCATTTTTTTTAATATTAATTAAATATTTATTATTTAATTAATTCTGATTAATTTCCCAATTTAAATAATCTTCATTATTTAAATAAATTACTAATTACTCAATTTCTATCTCTAATCATCCAATCATTCAACCCTCTTCTAAATATTAATTAAATATTTATTATTTAATTAATTGTGATTTAATCCTTTAAATGAAATAGTCTTTATTATTTAATTAAATTCCATTTCTAAATAATTAAATAGTTTCTTTAAATTATTTAATTAGCTAATTAATTCTTCCATTTCCAAATCCCCAAATTCTAATTTCATTTAATTTCATATTCTTCTAATTTCTTCCAAATTTAAATACATGTGCATGATTTCAAAAACCAAATTGAAAATCAAAGTCAAGTTCTAAATATATTCAAATGCTAAATTGAATTAAATAAATTCTATTATTTGAATTAAAATCTCATGCAAAGATTAAATTCTCATGCAAAGATTAAATTGATAATCTAAACCAAAATGCAAGCACATGCTAAATTAATTAATTGAATCAATTAATTAATTAAATCATTTATCTCTTCAACTTCTATTTCCATCTTTCAGTTAGCTTTTTCTAAATTTAGCTCTCTGTGTCATCTTCTTTATTTCCACCAATCATTCTTTTTCTTCCTTCAGTCAGCTTTTTCTCAATCAGTTGACTCAATTAATCTATTCAATCTATTGAGTTTCACTACTACAATCAGCAGTTCAACTATCAAATTACGTTTGAGCTCACCTGAGTTTACACCTCTTGATCATTCTGTTCCACCTTTCAATCAATCTTCTCCAATTTTCTATAAATTGAACATCCAATCTCCATTTTCAATCCTCCTCAATCTTTACTCTGAATCATGAACTTCGAATCTTTGTGTCACTTGCAGGTTACCAGCGCAATATCTGAGAGCCATCACACCATGAAGAGAAGAAGAGCAATGGAAGCAATATGCACATCTTGGAATAGGGAGTTTTATTTGAATTGATTTCATTCTTAATTCCTGTTTTGCTTGATGATTGCATTATTTCATTGTCTAGTTTGTTGGATTTGTTACTTAGACAGGAATTCATGATTTCCCTGGTGTTTCTAATTGATAGCTTTGTTTATTTGAAGATGAATTCTAGCATGCATTACAAGGGGGTTTTGTGGTTTGAAACCTTCTTCGGCAAATCAAATATGCTCTCATCAGTAATTTGTTGATGATTCTATAATAATGGGAAAAGCCACTGTGAAGGACGCTAGAAGACTTAAAAAAGCTTTGGATATCTATGGAGAGGCTATTGGTCAGCTTATAAACTGGTCTAAAAGCTTTGTTTATTTTATCAATACCCCGGAGAGAAGGAGGATTAAAATTATTAACATTTTGGGTGGCCAAATTGGTAGCTTGCCTACCTCCTATTTGGGGCTCCCTTTAGGTCAAGATCCTCCGGATACCTTTTGGGGAGCCTTGGTGGATAAATTCCATGAAAAGCTATCTAGAGTGAAGAGAGCTCTACTTAGTCAAGTAGGTAAGGTTCAAATTCTAAAAACCACTCTTCAAAGTATCCCTCTCTATGCCATTAGTCTGTTCAGGATTCCTACTAAGTATGCTGAGGCCATTGAAAAAATATAGAGATCCTTTTTATGGATAGGGGTTTAGGAGAAGAAGAGAATGAACTTAATTGCTTGGGAGAAGGTCTGTAAGCCTATGAATAAAGACGGTCTAGGCCTTAGAAGAATAAGAGACATAAATGAATACCTTATGGATAAGTAGATTTGGAGAGGATTTAGAAATCAAGAAGAGTGGAAAAAATATGGGACAACAAATATAAAAGCCAATGTCCAAATCTTCAAAGTTTCCTTAAAGCGGAGATTATCCCAATTGGATCCAATATTTGGAAAAATATCTCTAGGACTAGAGACTTAATTATCAATTGTACAAAATGGAAGTTGGGGAAAGGGAATCTTATTCAGTTCTGGGAGGATCCTTGGCTTATGGAGATCCCTTTAAATGAAAACCCTAAGTGGAACAGATATAAGAACCAATGCAAGGAAAGATTTGGAACCAAGGTGGAGGGTTATTGGAAAGATGGATAGTGGAAAGACTTATCTCAAGTGGATCAGTCTTTGGGTAGTTTGAACAAAGTCATGAACTCAATGGTGAGGATTGAAGAAGAAGACCAGTTAATTTGGAAACTCACTGCTAGTGGTACTTTTACTATGGCATCTCTTTATCATCAACTGCACAATAACATGGAAAGTCCTTGTTGGGCTAAAGCATGGGTGAAAGGCCTTACCCCCAAGATCAACATTTTCTGTTGGATAGCCCTCCAAGACAAAATTATTACAACATAGAATATAAGAAAAAGAGGTATCAGCATACCAAGTTTATGTACACTCTGTAAGCAGAATAAGGAGACAATAAATCATATGCTCTTTCATTGCCCCTTCTCAGTTGATGTTTGGGGAAGTTGTTTGGATCAATTCAATATCAGTTGGAGCTTCCCCAACTTGATTCAGGAGATTTTCAAGTCATGGCATCATCCTTCAAAAAATAGAACTACTACCTTGCTATGGAGAATTGCTTTACCACACATGTGCTGGGGTATATGGAAAGAGAGAAATGATAGGATTTTTAGAGAAAAGTATACTAAGGCTAACATTGTGTTTGAAAAAATAAGAAGCATAGTGGAAAATATGAATATTATAGGTGGTATTGATAATCCTAACACTAAGGAGGATCAATTTGTCTATAAAAAATGGAGATTAAAAGCTCAAGAGAGTATCCAGAGTAACCCTAGAGAGGGAGTGATATGGACTAGCCCACCTAGGGGATGGATGAAAATCAATTTTGATGGGGCCTCTAAGGGAAACCCGGGGGTTGCAGGATGTGGAGTGGTCCTAAGGGATGAATGGGGAATACGTAAAATCATAAAATGTATTCCTATAGGAAAACAGACCAACCATGTTGCCGAAGCCATGACGGCTTATCATGGGATTATCCTTGCCAAAGAAGCCAAATGCACTAAAGTTTGGTGTGAAGGAGACTCCTTAAACATTATCAATTGTTTAAATATGAAATTCCCACCATCATGGTCGATTAGTAATGCTATTAAAGCAACAAGGAAAATCAGTGAAGAGTTTGAAATGTGTGTTTTTACACATGTTTATAGGGAGGCCAACTCTTTTGCTGATTGGGCAGCCAACCTGGCTTGCCAATCGAGAGACATCATCACTAGTTATGGTGAAAAGGAGATTGCAAGTGAAATTAAATCCTTGCTCAATTAGGACCGAGGTTATACAAGGCAATGTGGTACTTTTAATCATTATTTCTAATGACCTTTCTGCCTTTTTCGATGCAGTGCTTGCTTGAAGATAATGAGCTATTAAATAGGTGTCATATCATCATTATTTGGCATGAATTATGGGTGCTATTACAGAATAACCATAGAAACCAGAGGAAAAGTTATCAAAATGAGAGAAGGAATTGCAAGGAAGGTGCTCAAAAAATGGGAGGAAACAAGAAGAGATTTGAACCTGCATCCTACTCTAAATGGAGAAAGAAGGAAGAAGTCTGGAGTATCCTTCAGTAGGGGGGCTCAATGTTTTCATGGAATGACTGAATGGGAAGGACCCCACAATTACCAGCTACTTCATCAAGAACTAGAAAAATGGAAAAGTTCTGATTGGATCACATATGATGAATGTAGATGAAGAGGTTATCGTTGAGGCCACGGGGATGACTATCGAGGGTATGAAATTTTACAGGGACAGAGGGATATCAGATAAGGCTGCAGACAAGTTTCCTATTATGGATGGTGAGAGACGAAAGATGATCAAAATTGACAACTCCTACCACTCCCCAAAGAGAATTTGCAGGCCATGGAGGTTTGTCTTATTTGCTTCTATTGAATATATTACCTTATATGGTAGGTTTACCAGGGCTTATGGGCATCATTTCATCCTTCTTAACCATTTCCATCATGGCGAAAGGGTTAGCCTTCCCTATTACCTGGCCTGTTCAATGGATCATACTATAAAGGAGATCCAAAAGGACCCTAAAGGTGATCATGCCCTCCACCAGAGGCTCATGGTCCTGGTTTATAAAATGCTAAAGGGGAAGTGCATTGAAAAGCCTATTAAAGGAAAAAATGCCAGAGATGAGACTACAGAAAGTAAGGATAGTGGTTTCAACTTTGATTTTGAGACCGAGTGAGAGTCAGAAGAAACTAGCAAAAAAGGGAGGATTAGGGCCAAGAAGAGGAGGATTATTGTGGAATCTGAACTGTTAGACTCTGAAACTGATTCCCTTGAGGAAAAACTTGTTAAAAAGAGGAAAGGGAAAGCCTCTGGAAAGAAGGCTCAGAAAAAGAACACTAAAAAGGGTAGCAATTCTAATCCCAATTATGTTCTAGTTGAGTCTGAGGAGGAGGATGATGATAATAAGAGGATTGATAGTCAGGACAAAGAAGGGGAGGGTAACCTGGTTAAGGATAATTTGGAAATCGTGGAGACCGTGAAAACCACTAGACTGCATAAAAAGGAAAAAGGGGGTCAAAGTGATAGTGGTGACAAAGATACCATTAAGGCTTTCTATGAGACCATCACTACTTTGGTGAAGGATATTAATAGTTTGAAAATAGATACACATGCCATGGCAAGAATTACAGTTGCTGACAAGCCCTTGGCAAAGCATGTTAAAGAGTTAGTGGCCATTTTGCATAATACGCAAGCTATTGAATGTATGGTTGGAAAAATCTTAGCCACAAAGAAAAAGGTCAATGAGATGGGAGATAGAAAGGAAATGGACAACAAACTGAAATATTTTGGCAGCAGAATTGACAAGCTGGAGCACAATGTCAAGTAGCTTGTTGATCAAAATTTCCAAATTCTTAAATTTTTGGTGGACAACATGAACATCTTTATCAACAGATACAAGAACAATGCAGAGAAGGAAGGTGATAAAGAGTAGGTGAACAAGAAGGGTCATGAAAGGAGGACCAGAGCCAACACAAAGAATAAGGTTGACATCGAAGGTCATGAGCTGGAGGATATTAAGACCTCAACAAACAACATGAAACAAATGGTTGTTCATGCTGAGGAGATCCTGAATAGTATTTAGTTCCAGTTGCTGTCCTTGGTTCTGTCTCTTTGCTGTCTTTTGCTTTCCTGTTGCTGTCTGTTCTGAGTTTTATGTAATTTAGTAATGATGTTTTAAGCTGTGCCCTTCTGGTGGGTTCATTTTGACTTTTTGAAGTGATCAGACACTTTTTTATGCTTTTCTGTTCTCCTGGCTTGTAAAAGGTTCGGGTACCTTTCAAATACCTATTTTTACTTAATCAAAACCTCAAAGCCAAGGCCATTTGTATCACCATTAGGTTTTTGATTCTTCAGCATGTCACCAAGTTCTTCTGAACTTTTCTTGAATTTCTCCTTGTGTTGATTTGTAGCTGTCAGTTCATTCTCAAAGATTATTTTTTGTTTCATGAGTTCAGTTCTGTCATTTTGTGTGTGCATTAGATCTATCTTCAACATATCATTTTCATGACTGAGTCTTGTGTTTTCATTTCTAGCATCATTTAGTCTTCTAACCAAGTCTTCTTCATTCTTCTTTCTGTCTTCAATTTCTTTACAGAATCTCATAGTCATATCCTGCATCTCATTCTTCGTTACTGATTTCTTGTCTTAGCTTGTTTACCAAATCATCAAGAGTTTCCTTTTCATTTTCCTCATTCTACATCTTTTGACAAAGTTCTCTCCTCTTGTTCCTTGCAATAGTAAAATTCTCTTTAAGTTCTTGAATAATATCCTAAGCATCTTTCAGATCATCCTCAAGTTTGATATTCTTAACTTTTTCTGCATCATAGTCAATAAGAGTTGTTTCCAATTGCTTTCTCAAGTTTTCCATCTCTACCAGTGACAAGATCTTCCTCAAGCTGTTAGGCTTTGAAAATAGAGGACCAAGCTCTGATACCAATTGTTAGGATTCCCAAAGATACTGAGAGGGGGGGGGGGGTGAATCAGTATCTAACTGGTATATCAAATTACTTGATTTAAAACATGAAAAGCATATTAAAACTGAGTACCGGTAAACCTGAAATAATGCAGTAAATAAGACCAATAACAACAACATGAGAAGCACACCATAACACAATATTTTAATGAGGAAACCTAGTGTGGGAAAATCCTCAGTGGGATTTGTGACCCACAATATTCGCTTACTAGCCAATAAGGGAATATTACTCTTACAATTGGGGCCTACACATGCAGGAAGGCCAAGTGCCTAGAGCTCACTACTCAATTACAAAAGAAGTCTCGCTAACTTACAAAAATGGATTATAGTAATCCAATGTCTTGTACTACTTCAGATCAGCATCTGCTATGCCAGATTCAGTATCGGTTTAAGCTCTGCTACAACATAAACCGTTAACCAATAATTTGCATATTAGGTCTACTATTACTTTTCCATACTTTGCATCCTATCTCTTGTCTACAAAATGATCTACAATGATCTCATACATATATGAGTCATATTAAAATCCACCATGTCAGCTTACAAAAGATTTAAAATTAGTTACAAAGTATATATACATAAAATTCCTATCAGCTAGGGTGCCGGTATTCTTCCTTTTTGCTGCCAGTGTTCTGTGTGCCGGTGTAGAGTTTGTTGGTGCCGGTGGCTATGTCTGCCTGCCGGTATCACATGATTGCAAGGTTGCCATCAATGACAATACCTTCAATCACCTACAATTTCTCATTGGAGTGTGCATTTTCCAACACATGGTGGTATACACATTCAAGAGAGTTCATAGCAAAGGAGATATTAGTAAGACACCTTATGAGTTATGATTTGGTCATACATCTTCAGTTAAGTATTTTTGAATCTTTGGTAGTAAATTCTATATTAAAAAAATGATTCCATTGGAAAGTTTGATCCTAGATGTGATGAAGGGATATTTATTGGTTATTATAATGAAAGAAAATCATATAGAAATATAAAAAAATATTGCAAATAATTATGGAGAGTGCTAATATCAAGATGGATGAGATATACAAAGGTCAAATCAAAACTTATGAGAGACAACCGGAAGTGGAGATGATCATAACTAAACTGGTAGCACTTGTACCAGAACAAAATGTTGAACCAGTTACCCCGACAATATCAAAAAATTCAACAGTAACTAAAGATCATAACAGGGTAACAGAAAGTCAAAAGACTCCTAGGTATGTAAGGTTAAATCATTTAGAAGATCAGATTATTGGAGACAAGAAAAAAGGAGTAATGACAAGAAGAAGGTTGGTAGCTAATGAGGTATGTTTAATTTCTCAAGTTGAACTGACATTAGTTATTGAAGCTTGTAAAGATGAATGTTGGATGAGAGCTATGGAAGATGAATTAGATTAGATAGAAAAGAACAACACATGGACTTTAGTTCCCCAACCTAAAAATAGGAATGTTATTGGAACTAAATGGGTATTTAGGAATAAATTGAATGAGGATGGACAAGTTGTGAGGAATAAGGCTAGATTGGTATGTAAAGGATATTATCAGGAGGAAGGCATTGATTATGATGAGACTTTTGCTCTGGTAGCTAGGATTGAAGCTGTGAGACTATTTGTTCTTTCTGCTGCCCATAAGAAATACAAGGTTTATCAGATGGATATTAAGTGTGCATTTTTTAATGGAGATCTTGAAGAGGAAGTTTACATTGAGAAACCTGATGGATTTTCACTTTTATATGACAAAAACATGGTTTACAGGTTAAGGAAATCTTTATATGGATTGAAACAAGCCCCCAAAGCTTGGTATGCTAGATTGGACAAAAATATTTTGAATCTTGGTTTCACTAAAAGTAATGCTGATAGTAACTTATATTATAAGATCACTGATGATGACATATTGATTGTTGAAGTCTTTGTTGATGATATCATTTTTGGAGGTGAGGATAAGTTATGTATGGAATTCTCCGATAATTTGAAGAATGAAGTTGAGATGTCTATGATTGGGAAGATGAAATTTTTCTTAGGTTTGTAGATTACTTAGAATGATAAAGGTATTTTCATCTATCAAACTAAGTATGCTAGAGAGTTGTTGAAGAAATTTGGTATGTAAAATTCTAAAACGATTGGTACCCCTATGGTTAAAAGTGTGAAAATGACAAAGAAAGATATATCAGCTCCGGTAAATCCTTTAAGGTATAAATCTATGTTTTGAGGTTTGTTATATCTGACTCAGACTAGATTGGATATAATGAATGTAGTTTGTATTGTATCAAGATATTAGAGTGATCCTAGAGAGAATCATGAGAGTGTGGTGGAAAGGATTTTCATTTATTTGCAAGGAACAACTGAGTATGGTTTGTGGTATCCTAAAAATCATGACTTTACACTATGTGCATATACAGATGCTGACTGGGCTGGAGATGTTGATGACCGAAAGAGCACATACGGTGGAGATTTCTTTCTTAGAAAGAAACTTTTTTATTGGATCAACAAGAAACAGTCATGTACGTCTTTATCTACTACTGAAGCTAAGTATGTTGTTGCTGCTACTAACTGTACACAAGTTCTATGGATGAAGTAAATGTTGAAGGACATAAGGGTTGATTGCAATGGAACAATAGTTATTCACTATGATATCTCTGCTACTATTGACATATCAAAGAATCTGGTATTTCATTCTAAGACAAAGCACATTTTTATCAAGTATAATTTTCTGAAGGAGAAGGTGGAAGCAAATGAAGTTAGATTGGTTTATGTGAACACTAAAGAGTAGATTGCAGATATATTCACTAAACCGTTGCCAAAGGATTCATTTGAGTACTTTAGAGACAAATTGGGGGTCTCTGCCCCTCCAGTAGAGACTTGAGTGATGCTGATTGGCATCAATTCGGTATACATTTATCAGTGCTATTATTCATTCTGGATTGATGTGTTGGTGATACTACTCAGGGGGAGTAGTCAGTTGTGTGGTTCAGAGGTTTTATGATTTTTCTTTGATGTATATGTCAGATTTCTAGCATTGATGTCAAAGGGGGAGAGATATATATGTGAAAAATAGAGCTTAACAGGGATATCATTCACACAGAAGTTTGGTCTTTGGTTCAGAACTTCATCGTCATATCATTTTGAGGAGATTCTTGTATGTATTCCATTGGGGGAGAATTGTTTGGCATTTCTTGGCACATGGATGTTTTTCACATCTAGTGTTGCCATCAATGCCAAAGAGGGAGATTGTTGGCAATTTGGAGGAATTGATTATGTGTTGCATTGATGTCAACACTAGTTGTTTTGTTGTCTGCCGACTTCTGGTAGTGGTTGGATTATGATGTTGATCTGGAGATCTTCTCTGGTTTGTTTCGGCTATTGGAATTGGTTTGGATTGGTTATTCATGTGTTCCTGATGCGTATCACATTTAGTTGGTTGAGGATTTGATGATCCGAATGCTATCATTTGTTCTGGTAAGATTTTTGGTCACCGATAAGGGTTTCATTAGCATCGCTTTGTTGAAGATATTTTGATAAAGCCTATAAGTGGTGTTGGTGTGACTTCTAGAAGGTTATCAGGATGCTGATGGTTATCATGTTCGTGTTCTAGTTGTTCATGGTGTTTCATTTGGCTTATGGCGACCTATTTTAGGTTCGGTGTTATTTTGCAAGGTTATGGACTGGTTTATGTAACATGTTGGTTGATGCTCCCGATGTGTTATTGGTTGGATTTATTATTTGGATTATGTTGTTTTGGTCTTAGGCTGACTTGGTTTATCATTGGTTTGTGGGATTATATAACGGATCTATTGTATTATCTTTTAGGTGGCTGACCTAATTGTTTAGGTCCCGGGTTGGTATAAATATGATGTAAGATCTTTTTGTAGATCATGTTATGGGATTAAGGTTATGAGATTATCTGTGTGCGAATAAAGTTGTTATCATATGCAGAGGTTTTGGTCAATCATAGGTGATTGAATTGGGTTTGTGAAAGGGTTTAAAGACCTCTGGTATTGAGCTTAACCAGAACTATATTTAGGCATAGGAGATGTTATTCTTGCAGTTCACTCATCTTTTCAAATTGTAGTCTAGATTTATTTGTAGTCAGCGAGGCTCGTTTTGTGATGAGAAGTGCACTCTAGGCAATGTGCCTTCCTACATGTGCATGCCCTCTTATTGTAATCACATACTTACTATAGAAGTATTATTTGACTGTGGGTAGGCTTCCCACTGTGGTTTTTCCCTTTACCGAGTTTTCCATGTACAAATATCGGTGTTATGTGTTATGGATGGTTGGTAATTGTTCTGTGATTTATGTTTGTGCTTAATTCTTATGTCTGCTATTCCAATATTTGGTTTATGCTTTCCAGTAAAAGGTTTTGTGTGCTTAAAGTTTCATAATCTATTAATAACTGATTCACCCCCCTCCTAGTTGTCCACCGGTTATCCTAATAACTTGGTGAAAAGAACCTCAAAGATGCCCATTCAAATTTGAATTTATATGGATGAAACACACATATTTCTTTGCTTTGATACAACAATGGTTGAAATAGGAAAAGTTATTAGGGTCCAAGTTTTTTTTCATGGTCTCTAATATCAAATCCATAAAAGAATATTTTAGACCAGAACAAGGAGTAGTTCAAAGATATATTTGTAGAAAAACTCTGGATTGAAGCAGATTAGACAGCTCTGAATGAGCAAGTTCTTGGGTAGGAGATGGTTGAGGAAAGCTTTGTCCAAAAAAAGAAGCTCCTTCATGAATGTGAGGACATTTAGGCTAAGGAAGAAGTTTTTTGGAGGTATAAGTCTAGGGAAACTTCATTGGAGGAAGGCAACAAAAATTCCAAGTTTTTCCACAATTCAGTTAAGCAGCAAAGAGCATTAAATAAGATAAACAAAATCTGCAAAGAGGACAATTTTTTCATGGAAGAACCATGTGCAATTTTATAAAGAGTTGTGGAGTACTTCAGAGGGGTGTTTAATAATTGGGAAGGGTCTTGATGATACCATAAATTGTCTCATATTTAACCTATTAAAACATCCACTTCTTCTTAGTGTATTGTTGTAAAAGTGGATTTGAGTAATAATTGGAAGTTGTTTAGCTTGTTTAAGGTAGAATATAATGTAGATATTTGATTTTTTTTAGTAAATAAAAGTGATCCACATCACTTATAATATGTCTCCATAAGTATGCAAGAGATTAAAATATAGTTGAATGAGTTATTAAATAACTCATGAAAACAAGAAGCTTTAAAAGTAGTTGCAACATAGAGCTCCAAACATTAACTCCAAATAAATATTGACAAGGCTTTGAAGATATTAAGAGAAGATAGAGAAGACTCTTGAAGAATCACAAAAAAATCTAACATTCATGCAAAATCAAGGAACATTAGTCATTCCTAAATCAATAGGCAAAGTATCTGTTTCATGCAAGATGCAGCTGCACACTACACTAAGTTATCTTTCTCCAGCAAAGATAACTCAAGTTGATAAAGTATTCCAATGTAATTGCATGATTTTAGAATATTATTCATGATGATCAACAATGATTTGGTCAATTGAATTGAATAATAATTCCTTCATTCACGTTGAGAACTTGAGACTTTCTAAAAATTAGGCACCCAAATATTATGAAAAACACAATCTCACTAAAATGATGATATCTCCCTCATTTCTTAACAAAATTAGAAAATTAAAAATAATCTAGAAAGTAGACTTTAAGTTTTAAAACAAATTTTGAGGTGTTTCCAATATTTTCAATAGGGAAGGAGTAGTTTGTATCAAAAAATGACTAAGACAAAGGTGGCGGGATGAAGGACAACAATGTCAGTTTTCTCAAAGTTTTATAAACGATCCCACAAAAATAGGATCTTGGATCCATATTCTTAATGGATTGCTTGGGTATATATGTAATGAAAATTCTATAAATATATTGTAATCATTTGAGCAAAGGGGGGGATTAGAATGACTTGTTTCAACCTGAGGAAATAGGATAGAATAGTTTCATTTCTAGCAATGTATTTTCTAGAATTTCTTAGAGTAAATTTGAATTCAAGCAAGTATTTTATTTCTAGCAACTGTGAATTAGTTTAGAATTTTTTAATTCATGCAAGTGTGACTAATATTATCCTTTCCTTTCATGCAAGTGTGCCTTAGAGTAGCTTTCATTTCTGCAAGTGTTCTTTAGAAGAGATTGTCAAACAAATAATCTGAATTCTCTTTTGCATATAGTCATGAACATTACCCTGGATTGATAAATTAAATGATGAGGATTACAATGACCCATAGTTTTTGGCATCCTTTTCGAGAGTAGGTGTCATTAGAAAATCAGAAAAATCACTCCATATACTAGCAAAGGATATTTCTTTAAAGAAAGAATTGATGGCTTATTGTTTGCAAGAGGTGGAGAATACAATGAAGAAATCTTATCTTCATTACAAAAGTTGTAAAAGAGAGACTTATTCGGAGACCTTTAAAGCGCAAGAATGGCTGCCCAAGTATATTTTTTAAGTCAAAGGAGGGCTACCCAATCATAGATTTGAAGAACAAGGAGTTGATTCCAGTCATGCATGCACCAGATCAGAACGAAGGATTACAATATCTCTCCAATTAGCCCATGCATTTGCTAGACTCAAAATTCATGGAGAAGGTTTTTACTTCAAAGGAAGGTGAAGCATTGGATTTGAAAAAAAAATTCTTCTTCTTTTCATTATCATTTAGTAGAGTAGGTTAAGGTAGATTTTTTTTTTGCAAATAAGTGCTTTGCATATGCTATTTCCTCTTCTCAAAGACTATAAAAATGCACTTCTATACTAAAAAAATGTTGCAAATATTTTGGCATCATGGATGATTAGTTGTAGCACTAAATATTAAAAAGAATGGAAGGAAATACAATGTTGAAGCAATCTGAGTTATAACTCTCAAAATTTGAAGAAAATTTCAAAATTTGAAGAAACTCTTTGCATGCATCGTGGTGAAAGTGAACTATAACTCATGCATGATGGTTGCATAAAAACTAAGGTAAAATAAGGTATTGCTTTATTATTTTACTCTTATTCAACTTAAATTTCTTTATTTTTCTCAATCCACTCAAGAAGAAGAAGAAAAGTGCTTAAAAACTTATTCCAAGATTTATGGAGTTGTCTAGAGCTAAAACTTCATTTTAAATGTTGATCAGAGCCATCTGGAGCTACCCGAAGCTACTTGGAGCAACTATTACAGAAGTGAATTTATTGAAGTTGAAGGCTCAATCTAAGTTGTAGAGGGACTTGCAACATTTTAGGTGTGGGGGAGATGACGAGACCATAAATTGTCTCATATTTAACCTATTAAAATCATCCATTTCTTCTTATTGTATTGTTGTAAAAGTGAATTTAAGTAATAATTGGAAGTTCTTTAGCTTGTTTAAGGTACAATATAAAGTATACATTTGGTTTATTTTTAGTAAATAAATATGATCCAAATTTCTTTTGATATGTCTCCATAAATGTGCAAGATATTAAAATATAATTGAATGAGTTATAAAATAACTCATGACAAGAAGAAGCTTTAAAAATAGTTGCAACAGAGAGCTCCAGACATTAACTCCAAACAACTCCTAACAAGGCTTTGAAGACATTAAGAGAAGATAGAGAAGAATCTTGAAGATTCCCAACACACTCCAACATTCATGCAAAATCATGGAGCATCAATCATTTCTAAATCAATTTGCAAAGTATCTATTTCATGCAAGTTGCAATTGCACCCTACACTGCATTATCTTTCTCCAGCAAAGATTATTCAAGTTACTAAAGCATTCCAATGTAATTGCATGATTTTATAATATTATTCATGATTATAAACAATGATTTGGTCAATTAAATTGAAAAATAATTCTTTCATTCTCGTTGAGAACTTGAGACTTTCTAAAAATTAGGCACCCCAAAATTGTGAAAAACATAGTCTTAGTAAAACGACAATATCTCCCTCCTTTCTTAACGAAATTCAAAAATTCAAAATGATTTGGAAAGTAGACTTTAGTTTCTAAAATGTATTTTGAGGGTTTTGTGAGATTTGCAATAGGGAAGGAGAACGTTGTATCTGAAAATGACTGCTTCTTTGGGTTCATTACTAAAGACTACTGTCATTGGGGAATCATACCAAGTTGATATCTTGGTAATTTTTCATCTTTTATGTAATTTTTTTCTTTTTTCTATATGTTTTTAATCTATTTGTTGACATATTAAATATAAATTAGTTGTATATTAATTTTTATTTCTATCAATTGTGTTTTTTTGTATGAAGGCTATCAGCACAATTTTGAAATTTGACAAATTTAGAGCAATTGCAAGTTATATTTTTGCTATCCTTGATGGACTCCAAACTTTCTTTGTTTTATTATAGTTTTTTGGATTTATCTACTTTCATGCCTGGACTCTAATTTTGTTTATTTAAATTATTAATTTTGTATTTACTTTGCATTCTTTTCCCACTTTGAACTATTTTAATTAGCTATATTGGACTTAAATCTTAATTTAGTAACTTTTGGACTATTCATTAAAAAAAATTATTTTTTTTGCTAATTTAATAGCTAGAATGGGACAACTCCTTTTTATATTTTCAAAAAATATTATTACATCATTTTTGAACACCATATTCATATCCAAAGCACATTGCAACATGACCAAACCATACTTACTACTGTAGACTATAATCATCTAACCACCTTCTAAGAATATACTATTATTACCATTTACTCTATAACCAAAATGTGGATAGAACTAAGAATAACAAAAATGATTAAAAACACATAAAACCCATTATCCTTCATCTTCTTCTTCCCTAGCCATGGCCACCACTTAAGCTTGCGTAATCATAAGACACTCCAAGTTGCAAGCTTGATGTGCCAGACCCTAGTCAATCTCTTCAACATCTCTGAAATCATTTTTCACCGACTCCTCTCCATCAATCAATAGAGAGATCTCCTCCTCCTTAACCATATTTTCCTCATCATCTTCCATCAACCCTTATCCTCCATGTAAGACCACAACTAGTTCTCTTTTGGACACTCCACCACATGAGTCAGCCATTGCAGAAAAATGACACTATACGCCATGTCTCCGCATCAAGCTTCCAACAACTCCATCTCTAGGGAAAACACAATTGGGAATTTTTACAAACATCCACCATTACTGTTTGCCAAATAATTGTGTTGTGGTAGAGGGATCTTCAAATCTTGGTCTACATTATCAAGAATCATATCAATTTCATTCAAGAAGGCATGCTTAAATAGACTTTGACATAATTTATTGATCTTTGCCTTTGACACCTCTAAATGTAGACCCTGTTGATATTAACAGGTGACTGATAGGGATGGGGTGAATCAACACTATACCAGTTTATACCATATTTAACCTTAATCAAAAAATTCTATTCAAACTTAATAATTATGAGTATATGCAACATTAATAAGAAACATGCACAAATAAAATAAAACACACATGACAACCAAGATTTATCATTTGGAAACCCAAATGGGAGAAAAGCACATTGTGAGTAGAAACTCACAAAATCTGCACTATTCTAGAGTACGCCCGGTGAGGAGCCATCTTTGTTAGGAAATTACAAAAATACTGCTAGGTGCCACCCGGTTAAGGGATTTTCTTCAAGTTCTGTTAGAACCTTTACCCTATTAGAGGTAGCGTTGTTAAAGGACTTAGGATCATCATTTAAGATGTCACCCGATTAAGGGATTTATTACAAAGGGACCTGTTAAAGTCCACCCGGTTAAGGGATTTTATTGTGCTGTGCAATTATTAGAGAGCAATAAGTCATTGATCTGATGATGACACTTTTTTGTCGTATAGATCCATTCTATATCTGCTTCAATTTTTCTCGATGATGGCTTCATTGATTCATGAGGAACCCTTCTGCACTATGCTTGTTCTTCACCTTTGCTCTAATTTTCAACCTCAATCCACTTGAAACTCCATCAACACATAAAATTTAAGATGAAAAACATGTATTTAGATGTCTTCAATCTTAGCACAAACTTTCCCTCCAAAAATCAAACTCAAAAAATCATTCTATGTGCCAATCTGTTCGTTCCTCAAATCTCGCTGATTATACCGGTAGGACCAACTATTCATGCCACAAATCTCGTTGGTTCTCTATCAAGCACTCTGGCTTCTACTGACACTTTCTAAATTGATGATATCTACATTTCACCATTGTGATCTGCTACTGGTTGTTTTCTTTATTTCGATGAACCTTCTTTACTCAACTCAACTACCAGTTGCTTCTTGTAAATCGGTCTTTTCTCACCGATGGAATCTTTTAGTCCCCTGTTCCTTACCAATCCACTATAATCCTTTTCTGATCAGTCATGATGATATTAGAACCGGTATTTCTATCAATGACAACTTCTTAAGTACCTCAAACTTCATCATGCCCACCATGATGCCATGGATCTCCCCTTATTCTAATATCTTCTATTCCTGCTAATTCTTTCCCTCTTCTCAACCTTCTTTGTCGGTATTGCCTTTTCTGCCAGTACTGCTCTGCCACTCTATTGGTACTACTCTGCCTCTCTATTGGTACTACTCTGCTATTACTCTGCCTCTCTATCGGTACTGCCTTTTCTGCCAGTACTGCTCTGCCATTCTACCGGTACTACTTTGCCTCTCTACTGGTGCTACTTTATTGATATACATTGTCTCTATAGTCATTCCTCCTCATATGTCCAATCCACTATACATTCATTCTCCCCCTTTTTGCAACAATGACAAAGAATAAAGGAATCAAAGTATACAAAATAATTTATGAAAATAAGTCAAAACTTTCTATGAAATTGACCTTAGTAGACTCTAAAGAAGATTCCCATGTAGGATTCACTTGATTCATAGTGATAATTTGTCCATGCAGGTGTGTGACAAAATCCTCCATGTCATCCATTGTCTTCTAGTCAAGTCTACTGATGAGGCTTTCTGCTTGTTTCACATTGCCTTGCAATAAATCAATGAAAGGGGCAAGATAGCATTGCATCTCTAGTAGGTTTAGAGCTTGTTTGTCCTATTCCTCTTTTAGCTTGTTGATATCATGAGTCAACTATTTGAATTTTCCACTGAAATTTTCTATTGAGCTTGTAAGAGGATCAAATGAACCTAGCAAATCTTGAATTTCCTATTGAGTCTTTACTCTTTTGTCTTCAAGGTCTTTGATGAAATCGAGGAAGTTTGAGAATTTGACCAACAATTGGCCAACTTCCTTTAAGATCGTTTTCACCTCTTTAGTGTTGGTAGAGACAGAAACTTTTTCAACTGATATTTCTTCATTAATTGCTCACCTCTTATGGTTTCATACTTCCTTGCTGCAACCTTCTCCAGATCGGTTGCCTCTGAGCTGATTTCTTTGACAAGAGTGCCCAATTGATTGATGATAGGTGCATTCTCATCAATAGAAATATTAGGAATGAGATTGAATAAGATTGTCTTTGCAGTATTAAGAATTCTTGCCTTCTTTTTCTTTGCTTTAAGTTTGGCCTATTGTTGGCTCAAAATTGTTTTCCACATGTCAATGCCCTCATCATGCACACCTTGAATGTCTCCCATGGCCACTCTTCCTGTTTCGTTCCTTATTTCAAAATGTTGTACACATGCTTTGACCACTAAATTTGCTTGATTATAATCCAATTCATGTTGTACTTTAATGTGTGCCTTTATTCCGTGTTCCTTCTCAATTTCCAGGGCAGTTTTCTATGTCCCTTCAATGAGATTTTGCAAATCTAATGGAATTAATCCATGTAGTTCACTAGGAGTTCTGCAGAAATTATGTAAGTTCCAGATGAGTGCATCTTCATTTTTTCGTTTGTCTTCCTCCTTGCAAAGGGGATACTTTCTCCCAACACAAGCTAAACCTCCATACTCTTTGATCCCATGGACCAATTCATCAATAGTTAGAGCTACATTCCTACCACTTCTTTTGACTTCTTTAATTACCACATCAGATTGGGTGTCAGAGTTATCATCCTCCTTTTTGTCTTTCTTGGGCTTCTTCTTAGCCTTTGCGTTAATTGACCTTTCATTCTTTTTCTTTCTTTCATATGTGACTCCTACCAGTCCACTTCTACCTTGGGAAGATGCAGGAGTATATGAGTCCTTTTCTTTCATATATGTTGCCGGTTTGCTGGATGCAACACCCTTGGATCTTGTCTTGGACATTTTCTTCTTTTCATCTATTTGCTCTTCATTTTTGCTTGATTTTGCCCCTACTTGCTCACTTATACCGGTGGAAGCAGTGGCACCGGATGCTTCACCTCTATATTTCTTGTCTAAGGTGTCAATCATTTTCCTAACTTTCTTTTGAATGATAGGCTCTTTGAGTTCCTTCTTAATTTTTTAGCTTGCCTTCTCATAAGTTCCAAATCTCTTAGCTTTTCTGTCTACCGATTTAGACAGTAACATATCTACATATATTTTGGCAATGTCTGCCCCAATCTCATAACCCATAGCGGGTACCCAGAAAGTTCTAGGTTCAACCACTTGAATGATGCAACAATCAGTATCAACAAGAAAACAAATTGTGTCCTTGTATTTGTGAACTATAACGGTTGAGATTCTTTCTCTTTGATGCATTCTAGTTTGGAATTATTTGAAATAACCCCACATTGTCTCTCCAAACTTATCACCTAAGTCTCTAATCATTTCTCCTATCTGAACTGTGATAGGTTTATCTGTAGACCATACTACATTGCCCTTACCAGGAAAGAAATTTTGCACATAGAAGAAGATACATACCAGTATTGAACCATATTTGAATGATTGCTTATTGTCATTCTTAATTCCTTCCATGTTCACCAGGAATTGACTCCTTATCATCTCACAAATGTCATATGTTTCATCCTCTTTGATGATCTAGTAAGCTGCATGGATAGTACCACTCGACACACTGTTCATACGGCTTGATTGATACACTCTATAAGCTATCACTATAGATGCAAACCTTACTTCTGCATCCTCAATGTTAGTGACTGTCATTTCTCTCTTGTCATATCAGGACTGAGTCAACCGAGCAACCTCACTGAATGATATTGTCCTTAAGGTTAGTGCTTCACTTTTTCATTGAACCCTATTACTCTTTGGATCACATCCTTTGTGATTTTGATTGGAGCTTCAACTTCCAACCATAAAAACTAGTCATGCACTCTACTTAGCAAATACCTAATCCAATCGACATGGAATTGGTTTGGAATATCAACAACATACGACAAACCCTTGGTCTTCAAATGCATATGTTCTACCTTCAATAGACCATTGTCACAGAACCCTTTGAATTCATCTTGAGTGAATTCTTCTCCAAGGTCTTCAAGCTTGCAGTGGATGAAGGAACATACATCTTCAACCAGTAACATACTGGAGGGCACATATGATAGGGCATTGGTTATGTCAATTTCTTTGGCATTCATAAGATGCAGCTTAAACTTGGGTTGTGGTTCCTTAACTACCTCAACCAACACAAGAGTCGACACAGAAGTTGCCATAATGAATTAGAATAATATTCATAGATTGACTTCTTCTAACATTTCTGCTAGAGCTTCTGATCACCAAAACTTCACCGCTTGATCTCCAAACTAACTTTGCACGTAATGCACTTAACATATTTAGAAAGCCTTTGATCGCACTAGGAGCTCACAAATGCACAAATGAAAGAAAGGTAAACAAAATGAGATTTAATTTCCTTATTTATTTGTTAAGTTGTTCGATGCACTTTTACAACGGTTAAGTTGTATGACCTCAAATGGTAACATTTTATAATTTACCGGTGTTACTTCCCTACTAGTAACAATACAACCTTTAACACCTATACTCTTAACAATTCACTGATGAAGAGTTACAAAAAATATGTCAACCTTTTTGCATCTAAGTAATGCAAATAAGAATTACCTCACTTTGGTTATGGGGAATCAGCCATGATTTTTCAATAAGTGCTCCCGCTGAGCATCAGTTTGCTTAGTTTGAAGAAGAACTATCATCACCGGTGGATGATGACTTAGTTTTAGAGTGCTTCTCTTCTTCTTTTCTTTCTTCCTTCTTAGTCCACATCCTTTTCATTTCATTCTTCACCTCTTCAACTGTCTTCTTTCCTTTCAAATTATTTGGCCCTTTTTTCTTGCTAAACTGGTTCCTGTCTTCAGATCGGTTGTAGGATCGATTACTGCACTCTTTGGCCAAATGAATAATCTTATGGTAGTTGAAAAATGCCATAACAATTGTCTTCCATGGTCCTGCATTATTTCTTTGAACCATTCTCATCTTGCAATTCACTGCAACATGACCAAAGTTGCCACAAGTAGAACATGTCGCATTGAGCTGATTACTCTTTCTATTAGGGCTAACTGGTTTGGATGGAGATCTTGATGCATTTTTCTTGAACATGCATTCTTCAGCTTTGTGTCCATATTTATTGCATGTAAAGAAATATCCATTAAAGCTTCTTCTACTAGACATGCTACTTGATCAAGATCTACACTCATAAGGAGCGTGTCCATACTTCTTACAGTTATAGCAATAACCATCAAAGGTGATTGGCTTCTTGTGACTGACCGGTCGATTTCTACAGACATCAGACTTATGACCCGGTTTACCACAATAGATGCAAGAGGATTTAGAAAACTTCATACCTTTCATTCTTGATTTGTTCCTTTTATCATCCTTCATCCTCTTGGGATTAGATGATTGTCCAATTTCTATTGGACCTGTAGAGAAGTAACCAAGACTGGTTGTGTCCTTTGTTCTTCTTTGAGCTTTTAATTGTTCATCTATCTTCTCAAAGCTTTCATTAAATTTTCTCAGCTTTTCATTTCGCTCATTTGCAACTTTCAACTCATTTTTGAGTTGTTCAATCTCCTTCATCATTTTCTCATTTTGCTCTATTTTGCCATGCAAAATCTCATACATAACTGTATTCTCTTGAGTAAGAATTCAAATTTCTTCATCCTTCTTTATGATGATTGCATCATTGTCTCTTAGGGCTTCTTCAACAAGCCTTTTGTCTCTTTCAACTTTTGACAATGTTTCATCTGCATTTCTCCTTTTTTCTTCTACTATCCTGCTGGCTTCTAGTATTTCTATCATTCTCAAGGCTTGACTTTCATGCTCTCTTTTTAGATTTATGATTTCTTCAAACAAATTTTTGTTCTTTTCCATCAGTTCTTACGCTGCCTCTTTTGTTTTTTCAGATCCACTTTGATCAGAGAGTTGGTCTATGATATCTCGACTCTCATTAAGTTGTAAGGCAAGTTCCTTCCTTTTAGCAAGTGATTTTTTTAGTCTCTCCTTCAGCTGAGCAATCATCTCATTAGATTCATCAAGCTGCTTTTGACACCGGTATTCCTCCATGATCTTTTCCTCAAGCTGTTATAATTTTTCTTCAGAGGACCAAAGCTTTGATACCAATTGTTGATATTAACTGGTGACTGATAGGGGGGGGGTGAATCAACACTATACCGGTTTATACCAGATTTAACCTTAATCAAAAACTTCTATTCAAACTTAACACTTATCAGTATAAGCAACATTAATAAGAACACATGCACACATTAAATAAAACACACATAATAACCAAGATTTATCACGTGGAAACCCAAATGGGAGAAAACCATGGTGTGAGTAGAAACTCACCAAATCTGCACTATTCTAGAGTACACACGGTGAGGAGCCATCCCTCTTAGGAGATTACAAAGACACTGTTAGGTACCACCCAATCAAGGGATTTTCTTCAAGGCCTATTAGAACCTTTACCCTATTAGAGGTAGCCTTGTTAAAGGACTTAGGATCATAATTTAAGATGTCACCTGGTTAAGGGATTTATTACAAAGGGACTTGTTAAAGTCCACCCGGTTAAGGGATTTTATTGTGCTGCAATTATTAGAGAGAAACAAGTCATTGATATGATGATGACACTTTTCTGTCATATAGATCCATTATGTATCTTCTTCAATCTCTGCTCGGTGATGGCTACACCGATTCATGAGGAACCCTTCTACACTATGCTTGTTCTTCACCTTTTCTCTAATTTTCAACCTCAATCCACTTGCAACTCCATCAACACATAAAATTCAAGATGAAAAACATGTATTTAGCTATCTTCAATCTTGGTGCAAACATTCCCTCCAAAAATTGAACTCAAAAAATCATTCTATGCGCCAATCTATTCGTTCCTCAAGTCTCACCGATTATACCGATAGGATTAACCATTCATGCCACAAATCTCACAGGTTATCTATCAAGAACTTTGACTTCTACTGACACTTTCTAAATTGATTAGATCTACATTTCACTATTGTGATATGCTATTGATTGTTTTGTTTATATCGATGAACCTGCTTTACTTAGCTCAACTACTAGTTGCTTCCTATAAACTAGTCTCTTCTCACCGGTGGAAGCTTTTAGTCCCCCGTTCCTTTTCAGTCCACTATAATCCATTTCCAATCAATTATGATGATATTAGAACCGATATTACCATCAATGACAACTTCTTAAGTACCTGAAACTGCATCATGCCCACCATGATGCCAATAGACCCATCACCAAAAAACATAGCATAGATATCAAAGCTAACCCTATGGCGTGATAAGCCATTAGAAATTCTTGAACCAACATTGATTACATCGCATGCAATACCGGTGGGTGACTAGATTTTAGCACAAACATCAACCTTTTATCAATCACCTCACCAAGGAATGACATTCGATGCTTAGTGGACTCAAGTAGCACAGGTGTATCCATCCTTAAACCAACACTACACTTTGAAATAAGATAAATTTATGAGTCACAATCTACTACTATGGTTATAAATAGATAGTCTCCAACTATTTCCTTTTGAAAAATTGGAGGAATTGATTATGTGTTGCATTGATGTTTTGTGTTTGATGGCAACACTGACTATTTTGGTTGTTTACCAATTTTTGGTAGGTTTCGGTAGAGCGGTTGGATTATGATATTGATCTGGTATGCTCTAGTATGCTTTGGTTTGTGGAATTGGTTTGGATATGTCATTCATTCTATTCAGATGTGTATCATGATTAGTTAGTTTGGGATTGATGACTCAAGAGCTATCATTTGTTCTAGTAAGCCTTTTGGTCACCGGTAAGGGTTTTACCAGTAGAGCTTTGTTGAAGATATTTTGATGCACATGATAAGTGGTGTTGGAGCGACTTCTAGATGGCTATCGGGATGCTGTTGGTTATCTTGTTCATGTTCATGTTGATCGATGGTGTTGGATTTGGGTCCAGACCTAATGCTATCTTATTCTGCTAAGGTATGGACCGATTTATGTAACGTGTTGGTGGATGATCCTGATGCATTTTCGGTTGGATCTATTGATTGGATTATGTTGTTTTGGTCTTAGGCTGAATTGGTTGACCATTGGATTATGGGTTTATGTTATGAATTTATTGTATTATCTTTTAGGTGGCTGACCTAATTGTTTAGGTCCCAGGTTGGTATAAATATGATGTAAGATCTCTTTGTAGATCATGGGCATATTCATGGGTTTTTGGGATATAGGATTATTTGTGTGCAAATAAGGTTGTAATCATATGCAAAGGTTTTGGTCAATCATAGGTGATCGGATTGGTTTGGTGAAAGAGTTTTAAGACCTCCTGTACTGAGCTTAATCGAGACTGTATTCAGGCATAGGAGAGGTTATTCTTATAGTTCACTCTACTTTTCAGATTGTAGTTTGGATTTATTTTGGAGTCAGTGAGGCTCCTTTTGTAATGAGAAGTGTGCTCTAGGTTGTTGGCCTTCCTACATGTGTAGGCCCCTCTTTTTATAAACACATACTTACTGCAAAAGTATTATCTGATTGTGGGTAGGATTCCCACCGTGGTTTTTCCCTTTACCGAGTTTTTGAGGTACAAATATTGGTGTTATCTTTTGTGAATGGTTGGTAAATGTTTTGTGGTTTATTTTTGTGCTTAACTATTATATCTCCTATTCTAGTAATAAGGTTTTAATTCTTAAAGTTCTATAATCTATTAACAACTAATTGACCCCTCCTCTCAGTTGTTCACCGATTATATGACTTGTCTAACAATTGGTATTAGAGCCTGGTACTCTCTGTAGAATCTTAACCACTTGAGGAAGATCCTATGGCATATAATAGTTCAAGTGCGTCAAGTTCATCTGCAACTATTTTCTGGATAGAAATTCCTAGGCTTGATGGAATAAATTACAGAGTAAGGAAGATTCAAATTGAGACTCATCTGAGATGTCTTAGTAAGGAGATCATTGAGAAAGAATATATACCTTATAATCTAACATCTGGCAATCCTTCTCTGGCAGGCTTGGATAAGGTCATTGAAAATGATTGTAGCGCTAGAGAAGCCCTTTTGTGTGTTTTTTGATTAGCAATTTATGAGACTGATCGACAAATCAACTGCAAAGGCTATATGGGATAAATTGGAGACTCTGAATGAAGGTGACCCTACTGTTAAAATTGCTAAACTTGATGTTTATCAGGTGAGATATTATAACCTTAAGATGGAAGAAGATGAAAGGATTACTACTTTTATGGAGAGAGTTAATGAAATTGTTCTGGGAATTTAGCGTTGTGGCGGATCTCTTAGAAAAGATGAAATAGTTTCTAAATTATTGAGAGATTTTCCATTGACTTATAAGATGACGGCTAATGCAATTAATGAGTTGAGAAAAATGGAAAACACCTCGGTTAATAGGGATACCTTGGTTGGGAAGTAATCTACTTTTGAGCTTGCAAAATCTGAACCCGCTTTTCATGCATCTACATCATCTACTGGCAAGAGTGATTGGAAAGCCTTATATGCTAAGGAAATAGAGGAAATGAAGAAATAAGATGAAGAGTTTGAGCAACTTGTAGCCCTATTTGCTAGAAGAGTACCTAAAGGTCCGATAGGAAGTAAGTATAAAGGAAAATCACCTTTTAAATGTTTCAAATGTAATAAGATAGGTCATTTTGTATCTAGATGTCCTAAAAGGAATTCAAGATTTGAGGAAAGAACTAGAAGATATTTTAGGCCTAACCATGATTATCAGAACAAGCATAAGTACAAGAGGAACACAGAAAAATCATGCTACTATGTGGATGAGGAAGGTGTGATTGATTCTGATGATGAACCGACATAAGATTTAGCTAGTGGGTCCGGAAATGGGTATTCTTGGCTATCAAGGAAGATGACTCGGTACTTGAAGAAAAGGCCCTTGTTGCTAAAGTTGAAGACAAGGATGAATGGGTGATAGATAGTGGATGTTCACATCATATGATTGGAGATAAAATGAACTTTCTATCTTTGCAAGAATTTGTTGGCAGTATGGTTATATTTGGAGATGACAAAGCATGCATGATCAAGGGAAGATGAATTATATAGTTGGATGGTAAGCATGATACTGATAATGTTTATTATGTTGAAGGTTTAAGGCATAATATTTTGAGTGTAGGAGAGTTGGTGGATAAGGGATTTCAGTTATAGTTCAAGGATGGAAAATGCAAGATTATCAACAGATCTGGATTGGAAATTGCAATCGGTACTTAGACTAAAGGTAACATATTTCATTTGAACTCCGGTGAGAAGACATGTTTGATTACACAAATTGATGAGAGTTGGCTATGGAATAAGAGGTTGTGTCATGTGAATTTTTATTGCATTGTAAAGATCAGTACTACTAAGGCAGTTAGAGATATACCTAAGATTGTGAATCCCTATAATTCGATATGTAAGTAATGTCAAATGGTAAAGCAAGTCAGAACTTATTTTAAAAGTATACAAGATAAATCCAATGATGTTCTTGATCTTATTCATATTGATCTATGTGGTCCTACTAGAATCAAAAGTTTTCAGGGTGATAGATATTTTATGCTAATTATTGATGACTATTCTAGAATGATGTGGGTTACTTTTCTAAGGGAGAAATATGAAGCATTTGAAAAGTTTAAAATATTTAAAGATAAAGTTGAGACAAAGATAGGATTGAAGATTAAATGCTTAAGGTCTGTTCAGGGGGGAGAATTCACATCCGGTGAATTTAACAACTATTATGAAAAGAATGGGATAAGGAGACAATTATCTACACCCCAAACACCTCAACAAAATGGAGTTGTGGAAAGGAAGAACACAACTATCTTGGATGTGGCTAGATCTATGATGATGGAAGCTAATCTACCTCATATCTAATGGAGAGAAGCTATGAGCATGATGATATACACATTCAATATAGTTCATATCAAAGGAGACACCGGTAAGACACCTTATGAGTTATGGTTTGGTCATACATCTACAGTTAAGTATTTCAAAATATTTGGTAGTAAATGCTATATCAAAAGAGATGATTGCGTTGGAAAGTTTGATCCTAGATGTGATGAAGGGATATTTCTTGGTTATTATAATGAAAGAAAATCATATAGATGTTATAATAGAAGATTATAGAGAACTATGGAGAGTACTAATGTCAAGGTGGATGAGCTGAACATAAGTCAAATCAGAACTTATGAGAAAGATCTGATAGTAGAAATGATCATAATTGAACCAGTAGCACCTACACCGAAACAAAATGTTGAACTAGTTACTCTAACAATATCAGAAATTTTAACAACAACTTAAGATCATAGCAGAGGAACAAAAAATCAAAAGACTCCTAAGTATGTTAGGTTAAATCATTCAGAAGATCAGATCATTGGAGACAAGAATAAAGGAGTGATGACAAGATGAAGGTTGGAAGCCGATGAGGTATGTTTAATTTCTCAAATTGAACCAACATCAGTAATTGAAGCATGTAAAGATGAATGTCAGATAAAAGCTATGGAAGAGGAATTAGATCAGATAGAAAAGAATAATACATGGACTTTAGTTTTCCGGCCTAAAAATTAGAATGTTATTGGGACTAAATGGGTTTTTAGGAATAAATTGAATGAAGATGGACAAGTTGTGAGGAATGAGGTTAGATTGGTTTGTAAAGGATATAATGAGTAGGAAGGAATTAATTATGATGAGACTTTTGCTCTGGTAGCTAGGATTGAAGCTGTGAGATTATTTCTTGCTCATGCTGCCCATAAGAACTACAAGGTTTATCAGATGGATGTTAAGTGTGCATTTCTGAATGGAGATCTTGGAGAGGAAGTTTACATTGAGAAACCTTATGGTTTTTCACTTTCAGATGACAAAAACATGGTTTTCAAGTTAAGGAAAGCTTTATATGGATTGAAACAAGCCCCTAGAGCCTGGTAGGCAAGATTGGATGAATATCTTTTGAAGCTTGGTTTCACTAAAGGTAATGCTGACAGTAATTTATATTATAAGATCACTGATGATGACAAATTTATTGTTGAATTCTTTGTTGATGATATCATTTTTGGAGGTGAGGATAAGTTATGTATGAAATTCTCTGATAATATGAAGAATGAATTTGAGATGGCTATGATTGGTGAGATAAAACCTTTCTTAGGTTTGTAGATTACTTAGACTGGTAAAGGTATTTTCATCTGTATAATTAAGTATGTTAGGGAGTTGTTTAAGAAATATGGTATGGAAAATTCTAAATCGGTTGGTACTCCTATGGTTAAAAGTGAGAGATTGACTAAGATAGATGCATCTACACCGGTAAATGCTACAAGGTACAAGTCTATGATTGGAGGTTTATTATATCTCACTCAGACTAGACCAGATTTAATGAATGCAGTTTGTATTGTATCAAGATATCAAAGTGATCCTAAAGAGAATAATGAGAGTGCGGTGAAAAGGATTTTCATTTATTTGCAAGGAACAAATGAATATGGTTTGTGGTATCCTAAAAATGATGATTTTACACTATGTGCATATATAGATGCATATTGGGATGGAGATGTTGATTACCAAAAGAGCACATCCGATGGAGCTTTCTTTCTTGGAAAGAAACTTGTTTCATGCATCAACAAGAAGCATTCATGTACCTCTTTATCTACTACTAAAGCTGAGTATGTTTTTGCTACTACTAACTATGCACAAGTTCTATGGATGAAGAAAATGTTGAAGGATATAAGGGTGGATTGTAATGAACCAGTAGTTATTCACTATGATAACTTTGCTACTATTGACATATCAAAGAATCTGGTATTTCATTCTAAGACAAAGCACATATCTATCAAGTACAACTTTTTGAAGGAGGAGGTGGAAGCAAATGAAGTGAGACTGGTTTATGTGAACACTAAAGAGTAGATTGTAGATATCTTCACTAAACCTTTGCCTAAGGAATCATTTGAGTACTTCATAGATAGATTGGGGGTTTTTGCCCCTCCAGTAGAGACCTAAGTGATGTTGATTGGTATTAGTCCGATATTCATTTACAAACATACTATTCATTTCAGATTGATGTGTTGGTGCTACTACTCAGGGGGAGTAGTCAACTGTGTGGTTCAGTGGATTTATGGTTTTTCTTTGATGTTTATGTTAGATTTTTGGCATTGATGTCAAAGGGGGAGAGATATATGTGAAGAATAGAGCTTAACAAAATATCAGTCAAAGTAAGATCAGAGTGTAACAGGGATATCATTCATAGGGTGAGTTTGTTAGCTTAATTGTAATATCATCTTATGGGAGATTGTTGGCTATCATCCTTTGGGGCAGACTTGTTTAACATTTCTTGGCACTTAGATTTTTTTCACATCTAGTGTTGCCATCAATGCCAAAGGGGGAGATTGTTGGAAAATTGGAGGAATTGATTATGTGTTGCATTGATGTTTTGTCATTGATGGCAACACCAAATTTTTTGGTATTTTATCAGCTTCTGGTAGGTTCCAGTAGAGCAGTTGGATTTTGATATTGAGCCAATATGCTCTGGTGTTCTTCAGTTTGTGGAATTTGTATAGACCTATCATTCATATTATTCAGATGTGTATCATGATCAGTTGGTTCAGGATTTGATGACTCATGAGCTATCATTTGTTCTAGTAGGCCTTTTGGTCACCAGTAAGGGTTTTACTGGTAGAGCTGTTGAACACTATATTTGAAAATAAAAAATATATAAAAAATGTATATTCCCATAGGCGTGAAGACTAAAAGATGTTTTCGGCCAGCAAATTGTATCGAGCACGGCAAAAGAAGTTTCATCGAAAGAGTATTTTCATCGAAATGAGGTATGTAAAGCACCGAACAAGAGTATTTCGGCAAAAGGTCACTTTCGATGAATGTAGAAAATCACTCATCGATACTCTAAGTTTCATCGAAAGGCAAAAAGGCAAAAGTAATTTCGAAGGAATATCATTACCGAAGAAACTCATAAAGCATTCATCGAAATGCAAGTTTTCATCGATGACATAATGTCGAACAAAAGCAAAGGTGTTTCATCAATAAAGGAGGATATCGATGAAAAAGGAATGTCGATGAACATACATGGGCCCTCACCGAAGAAAGAAACTCATTGAAAGAATGATTTCGATGAAACTTGCGAGTGACTTATCGAAAAGGAGGTCTATCGATGAAAGAATGATTTCGATGAGTCTTGAAAGTGGCTTCTCAACATGGGCTATTCACCGAAACAATAGTATCGAAGAAAATGGGCTTTCGATGAAGGATTTAAACACTCGGCCGAAGACAAGGGTTTCATCGATAACTTGAAATATGATCACTTTGAGCGAACTGTACTTCCCGCGAAAGAGTTAAAGGCCCAAGTGAAGAATGTCACATCTGCAATTAAGTTCAAACACTTGAGTAGCCATTGTAGACACAGAACATTAACTAGGCACAAGTTGCCCATACGATTACAGTTGAACTGATTGAATTTTCATAAGAACCAGATCAATGCTAAAAGACTGAAAATTGCGGAGAGCTTGTGGAAACTTGCGAACGATAACCAGAAGAGCTGAGCATTTCTCCAAGTAAGTGTTGTCTCTCATATTTTCTATAATCATGGAACCTTCGTCTTCCTCTTCTAAAAAGAGTAGGAAAGGAAAAGAGTTAAACCCTGAAGAGAAGCCCAAGAGACAAAAGAAGGAAGGAAGAGCTCTGACTCAGGATTTATTAGACCAATGTCCCTCATCTAGTGTAAGGTCCAAAAAGATCAAAAATGAGGAAGAAGGATTGGAGGATAGGTTTGAAAATCTAGGAGATATTTGGACTAAAATCAGAGGACATGAGTTATTCTTATTTAGTTACAAAAGAAGGGACGCTCCTGAACCCATAAGCAATCTATGGAAGAAGAACTTAGGCAAATTGGTAGTCCCAAATGTGTTTGTAGATGTAGAATTAATGAAAGCTCTGGTAGATTGTTACAACCCAAGAACCAAAACCATATGTGATTACAGAGGGAATACATTAGTAGTAATTAACAAACAGACTATTGATATGGTGTTTGATTTGGACTGGGAGGTGGAGGAGAGTATCGATATGAAGAAACTTTCACAAGAATTCTTTATTTTGGAAAACATCTACAGGACTTGGAGGCTACCTATTCACAGGCCAAAAGTGGGTGGGTCATTTGTTCCATTCAGCAAAGATGACAAGGTGCCGTTTGATGTCAACCATTTCCATCCTTATTTAAAATATACCTACTATGTTGCATCTCAAGTATTAGGCCTAGAGGCTCATCCACTCATGGATATTGGGGTTATGGTTCTGTGTGCTGATTTACAGTCAAAAGACCCTAGGTCATTTGATTTTGCCACTTATGTTGCAGATGCTTTAAACCATGGATTGGAAAAGTTGAAAGGGGACCTTGTGAATGTTCATTTTTCATTGTATTCCTTGTTAATGCATATCATTCTTTATTGTGGACAAGAGATTAATTTCTGGTCAGATGATTTCTGCATTCGATCCTATGATAAAAATGGTTTGAAGAAGCCAGTTTAGTTATGGGTATCTGCATGGGACCAGAGGTTCATGAACAACCAGTACTGGCACTTTCAAGAATATTTTGTGAAACCTCTTAGTGCAACTTTTGGGCAACACAGGGATTACACTTTGTCCCCTGAAATCAAGAGATTCCTCAGACCAAAGGACTTCTCTCCAGAGTCACAGATTGATCATAATTGGGGTGATTGGTATTGCCATAACAATCACACAGAAATCAGGGTATTTGGATATGAAGGAAAACCCCACATGCTCCCAATTACAGTGCCAAATAGGGTGGCTAGCCTAGAGATTATAAGACAATTGTCTATTGTCAGTGCTAAACACCTTACAGATTCCGATAAACAATCCATTGTTCCAGGTTTATTGGTTTTTTCTGATTTCATTGTTAAAAGTTCAAAAAGTTATCATTTACTGCAGAACAAGTTAGACTACTATGGCATGACTCTGGGTGAACCTAGAGAGAACTTCGACCCTGAAGGATATATAAGAGCTGCCAGAGTATCACAAAAACTCAAAGCTGGAATACATGTGGCCAAAATGCCAGATGACCTGATTAAGAATCTTGAAAGAGAGGAGGCCAAAGCTTTGAGAGAAAAGAGTGAGTTAGTTTGGGAGGCCTACAAATGGAAAAGGGCAAGGGGAATGATAGATGGAGACCTAATTGGAAATCTCCAAGATCCTCTAGAAGTGGCTAAAAGGCTGCTTCAACATGAAGCAGAAATCATGCATAGAGTGCCTTCGCAATTCCTTCATTTCATTAATACTGAGAAGGATAGTCAGCCCCTAGCCCACATGTCACCAAAATCGACGGCCAGTAGTATCCCAGCTGATTCTCCTAGAGAAGATTATCCTCCTGGTTTCGAAGCAGAGATGAATATGGACACTGGTGAAATTAACATCAAGGATGTTGTCGATATAAGGATGACTGAGCATGAAGATTTTGTTGCCGATGATGGATTCGCCTCCTCTAGGGAATTTCTTTCATTTTTATACCAATACAAAGGAGCTCATGTAAAACGAAGCATGGCTGGAAGACCAGAAGAGGAACAGATGAAGAAATTGCAGGATGAGATTGATGTCCTCATGAAGGATATGACTCCTGAGAAAGGGAGGAAATTACTGAAAGAGGCCAGTGTAATCATCTTCTCTGGTTGGGATATAAACTCAACACTTTTATTTTACAGCTTCCTGAAGAAACAAGACTTAAATCAACAGGTGTTGCCTCAGGAAATAGACAAATTGTTCTTAGGCTCTGGATATGATCCAGACAAGAAAGCTCTCCTACAATGGGCATTATATCCAAAGGGGAAGAGGCCTATCATTGTAGACATTGAAGAAACCTTTGGGCACCTCATGGTTCATCAGGTTGGTAAGACAGACCCTAGGGTCACTGCTAAACTCAACTTGGATGTTGCTAGATTGAACCTAGACCAGACAGAATTTTTGGTCAGAGAAAATGTCACATATAAGGGGTTATATGAAAAATCTAAAGAGGAGAATCAAAAGTTGCAGGCAAAAGTATTGCTCCTATCAGTGAATACACCTCATACCCCGCGGGACGTAGCTTGGACGATGTCTCTGATGCTCTATACTGGAAGTATCAAGCAGAAAAGGCCAATAAACGCGCAAAAGGTATCCAACAAAGGATGGACAAACTAGTCAATGACATCATAGGACATCAATTTAACACCATGCTCTTGCAGGTTGAACCATATTGGAAAGTATATAATGGAACGATAAAAGCATTAACAGAGCATGAGAGGTTAAAAGCACGATTGCATGAAGTACTAAATAATGTTGATGCCTTGACGCTAGAGGAAAAAGCTGAGGGGACTGCGTATATGGAGAATCATGTCAAACTTGAAGATACGCTGAGAAGAGATCTGAAGGAGTTGGATGATGAGAAACCTATTGGAATGCCCTCCGTTTACAAAGAAGGAGATGTGATATCCCTGGAGGACTTGCGAAAAGAGCTCATCAGCGTCAAGGATTGGGCCTTGTCAGAAATAGATCGAAGTAAGGATATGGCTCCTACTGTCAACCAGATAATATTCAAATATCTATTGCTGGGAGATGAAGTGAAGAAACAGACTGCTCGGATCAAAACCTTTAAAGACAATGACTACATTCATCATTTAGGACTTCTAAATCTATTTCTGCTTAAGTTTGTTAGAAGCACTCAAACTAATGATTAGTGTTTCGAAAAGTCGTGTCTCTTCATGAAAAGTCTTCATCCTCATATATATATAAGAATGATTTTTGTAATATAGGGCGATAAGGATTAGATAAGATGAAGATAGCGATAGATGACAGCCTGTAAGTCTTCTGTATACAAACTATAATGGAATACAAATTTTGATCAACTATTTCTCTGCATATGTGTTGTGGATCATTTCATTTTCTTTTGGCAATCATCTGTGATATTGTCTGATAAGATAAGGTTATTCATGTTCTTAAGATCAAATCTATGTTTTATATTATAATGTTGCAACAAAAGTTTTGCTTGCGGATTGTGATTGTTCCTTGCAAAGCTTAATTGACTGGTCCCTTAAGGGTAGGGTTAAATTCACTCAATCAGCATATGATATAAGCATTCATTTGGTTCCAAAAGAAATAATAACTGACAGGTTCATAAAGGGATGAATTAAAAAACTGTCTCACAGGTTCGCACCATAAGTCCTAAAGAAAAGTGTAATGACTCTGTAACCCAAACAGCGAAGAAGGCACTGGCTAAATTACAAGTTGCACTCATCATTTCATTCATAATTGATTATTTTAATAAGCAATAGAAGTAATTAAGAAACATAAAGCAAACAATTATTACAAACAACAATCTTGAACTCATCTGCTATATCTCCATTCAAGGAACTCATGCCATTTCAAGATCAGGATATATCAGATTAGGATAATAAATCTGCTATAAAAAGCACTGGTAATTGGAGACATTCAGTGAATAGGTATACCTGCCTAGGTCCTGCAGAGCCTAAAGTGAGAGAGTTAGCAACCAAACAGGTTCACTCTATATGTTGGCCAAGTCAATTGGAGGGTTTGATCATAGGAGTTGGCATTTCCTTAGAACCTATCCAATCTGTTGATTTGAGACCTAACAAGAGCCTTGTTGAAGATCTTTTGATGCACATGATAAGTGGTGTTGGCGTGACTTCTAGATGGATTTTAGGATGCTATTGGCTATCTTGTTTGTGTTCTTGTTGATTGGTGGTGTTGGATTTGGGTCTGAACCTAATTCTATCTTATTCTGCTAGGTTATGGACCGGTTTATGTAACATGTTGGTGGATGATCTTGATGCGTTTTCAGTTGGATCTATTGATTGGATTATGTTGTTTCAGTCTTAGGCTGACTTGGTTGATCATTGGATTTCATGTTTATGTTATGAATTTATTGTATACTCTTTTAGGCGGCCGACCTAATTGTTTAGGTCCTGGGTTGGTATAAATATGAAGTAAGATCTCTTTATAGATCATGGGCGTATTCATGGGTTTTTGTGATATAGGATTATTTGTGTGTGAATAAGGTTGTAATCATATGCAGAGGTTTTGGTTGATCATAGGTGATCGAAACTGGGTTGGTGAAAGAGTTTTATGATCTCTAGTACTGAGCTTAACCAAAATTGTATTCAGGCATAGGAGATGTTATTCTTCCAATTCACTCTTCTTTCCAGATTGTAGTCTAGATTTATTTTGTAGTTAGTGAGGCTCCTTTTGTGATGAGTAGTACGTTCTAGGCTTTTGGACTTCCTGCATGTGCAAACCCCTCTTTTTGTAAACACATACTTACTGTAGAAGTATTATCTGACTGTGGGTAGGTTTCCCACCATGGTTTTTCCCTTTACCAGGTTTTCCACCTACAAATCTTGGTGTTAACTTTTTTGGATGGTTGGTAAATGTTCCATGGTTTATATTCGTGCTTAACTATTATATCTTCTATTCCAGTATTAAGGTTTTAATGCTTAAAGTTCTATAATATGTTAACAATTGATTCACCCCCCCTCTCAGTTGTTCATCGGTTATCTGAGTTGTCTAACATTTCCATCATAGAAATTACATCCCCAAGAAAGTCTTTATCCTTCACCTTGTGTGAGGCCCAATTTCTAGTTAAGGTCCTTGTCCTTCACATCATGATCCACCATGGTAATTAGCTTCTCATGCCGTGATAAATGTGCATAACACCTAGTCTCCCACGTGCCAGTTAACTTGATAGAAAATGATCATTAAATATCATGATGGGAATTAGGTAATAATAGCTTAGGTAGTGCCCACCAATGAAGCCACATGGAAACCTAATCATTCTTAGGACATAACACATCCCCTCTAGATTTTGCTGCCATCTTGGCAAGACCATCAACAATGTCATTGTACTCTTAGTAGATATGAGTAATTTTGAAGTCCTCCAAACCATCAATCAAATTCTTGATAGGCTCTAACCACCTGTCTAGTTTCCAATTTTGTGCATGATTTTGGCATATTGTAATGATGGAAATCAATGAGTCACCTTCTAGGTGGATTTTCGTAAGTCCAATTTCCTTCCCCAATTCCAGATCCATTAGAGAAACTATAATTTTTTCCACATTATTTATAGTTATCCCAATGTGTCTAGACCTTTCCACAAGTATGAATCCAAAAGCATTCATAGCCAGACAACCTATTCCACTAGGACCAATATTGTCTTTGGAAGCCCCATCATAATTGATTTTTGTCTAGCCCTCCTTAGGAGCTTCCCACATGACATCTTCTCACGGGTTTCTACCCTAGGTAGAGATCTTGTTGCTAGAAATGAGAGGAGCATTTAAACCTTAGAAAGATTAACCATTTCATCATCCCAATTGGTGAAAACACCCTCCTTCAATGATTTGTTCTTAGCTGTTGAATTCACCAACTCAAATATAGCCATTTTTATTTTGCAAATCAACTGTTCTTTGATCATAGACTGATCCCAAAAAATCCTCTTATTGCATTCTTTCCAAAGCTCCCAGATGACTATAGAAGTGATAACCTATCACAATAAATTCCTTTATTGACCTTTCTTGGCCACATAGCAAACCAAGACATAAAATTATGTTGAAGTGGACATTGGAAATTTAATTTGGTAAAAAAAAAAACCTTCAACATGAATCTACATAAGGGTAGGACATAAGGACATGATTTACATTTTTCTATTTGCATTTGCAAAGATAACATATGTCAGGGCCTAGAATACCATGTTTCGCCAATTTGTCTTGAGCCAAAATGCGGTACTAAATTGCTAGCCAAGTGAATGATCCTACTTTAGGCAAGAAACTATTTCCCCATAAGAGATTTTTTGGCCATTCTAGATCATCCAAAATTGCTTCTTTAATTTTGTAGCCTAGTTTGACTTTGTATTCTCTATTTGAAGAAGCACACCAACAAATCACATCTTATTTTATGAGACAAAGAAGTATATTTCCTTTAATATCTTCATGAGAGAATTTATTTGGTCTTGTGGCACATTTAAACCCTCCAGGGACTTCCATTGCCATGTTGGAATCCCTTTACTTTCTATGATTTCCTCATAATTGTTCACTTTCTTGTCCTAACTTCTACAAGTCTCCCTTCTGATATCTACCTTGAGATGAGATTATTGCAAAGAGATGGATTCCCTTCCCAAGAGTATTTGCAAAAGGAAGCACTTTTCCCATTTTTGACCTCCCAAGTTATATGCTTCGTGATAGTTTCTCAACAATCCAATATATAAATTTAGATTTTCGAGCCTCTAGGGGGGTCTCTTGTGTTGAGAATTCAAATGGGCTCAACAAAACATAGATATTTCCTTTTAAGAATTTTGACCCACTTATGATTTCTCTTAGTGTACATATTCCAAACCAGCTTGGTCCCCATGGCCATATTCATAATACTGAGTTGTTTTAGTCCTGCACTTCCAGTAGTGTTAGGTTTGTATATCCTATCCCATGATAAAAGAGGGAATTTCTAAGTGTCAACCTAAACCATTCCAAAAAAATATTCTCATCATTTGGATCAAGATATCCTCAACTGCCTTTAGAATTCTCATACATGACATAGAATAAATTGGGATGGCTAAAAGTACCGCCTTCAACATAAGAATTTTGCCTGCAGAAGTATGCCATTTTCCTTTTAGCATTTCCATATTTTTCTTAAACTACTGATTAGATTTTCCCAATAGTATTTTTGTTAATAACAACAAATAAAGGCATGCCAAGAAACTTCCCTGAAAAGTTTACAAATTTCAAATCTAGAATTCGAGCAATGTCCACTTGTAGCCTAGGTTGGACATTTAGGAAGAACACCTTTGACTTTCTCCAATTGTTGTTCTGGCCTAATGCTTTACTATAGTCATCCATCATATTCTTGATCATATTGGCCTCCACTCTACAAGAATTCTCAAATAATATGGTATCATCAACAAATTGCTGATGTGTAGCAACCTCAACCCCAGGTGCCACCATAATGCCTTTCCATCTACCATCTTCCCTAGCTTGTGAAATATTCTTCCAAGTACTTCTTCCATTACAACAAATAGGAATGGGGAGAGTGGATATCCTTTCCAAACACCCCTATTGGATTCAAATATCTCTTTTTCAACACCATTGACAAGAACAAAGAACTTCGAAGATATAATACAACTTCTAATCTAATCAATCCACTAACTATCAAACCCAAATCTTTGAAGAACCGATAATAGTTATTGTCTATCGATTAAATCATATGCCTTCAAGATGTACAATTTGATAACCATACTCAATGTCCTAGTCTACTTGTCAGTGTGTATAGCTTCACGTGCCACAATGATTCCTTCCATAATAGAGAACCCTGGAGAGAACCCATTTTGCTCCTCTGAGATCATTTTGTGTAGCACCTTCTTGAGTCTATTGGCGATCACTTTCATGATTACTTTGTATATAGTATTACATAAATCTATAGGTCTATAGTCACCCATACAAAGTGTATCCTTATTTTTTGGAATTAATGCTAGAAATTTGTGATTAAAAACACTCAACATTGTGATCTTCTTCCTGGATTCTTCTATAGTATCATGCAAATAATCTCCAATTATTTCCCAAAAGAATTGATAGAAACTAGCTAGGAATTTGTTTGGACCAGGTGCCTTGTCTTGACCAAGTTGAAAGGTGGCACATCGGACTTCTTCCAAAGTTATTCTTTTATAAAATTCTACATTATCTGCCTCATTAATGACCACTCAAATTTTTCTCAATATATTCTTTCTTTCCCTGTCATGATTTTGCGTCCTATGATTCAAGATGGATTGAAAATAATTCACCGCTTCTTGATTTGCTTCTTCAATTGATTGAGTCATGGATCCATCATCTTTTTTGACTTCCACAATTATTTTTATACATCAATTGACAATATCCAATTTATGAAAATACTTAGTATTCATGTCCCCTTCTTTGAATTCATGTCCCCTTCTTTGAGCCACATTTCTCTAGACTTTTGCCTCCAAAAACATTCTTCTCTGGCTAGAATCTCATCGAGTTCTAATTTCAATTTCTTCTCTTCCTCAAATTCTTTTGATCTCATGCCATGATTAAGGATTTTATCATTTAGGGTTTCCAAATCCTTAACAATCTTATCCTTTTCTTCGAAAATATTCTTGAAATGCTCTCTATTCCATTCTTTCATTTTACTTTTTATGTGAGCAAGTTTCTTATTGAATAGATATAATTTTGAATGATTACCCACCTTTACTTCCTTCCACCATATTTGAATTAGCTCACCCAGTGATGAGTCCATTAGCCACATATTCTCAAACTTGAATGTGCATCCACCTCTAGGTTCTTCTAGCCTAATTGTCAATTGTATAGGAAAATGACCTAACCAAGTGAATGTCAAAATTTTTTCCTTAAAAGAATGCAAGGCATTTTTTGAAGCAATCGAATTTTTATTCTATGCCTGTGAAGTGTCTTCTCCTATTACTCCATGTGTATCTCCCATTCTTGGCCGGGACATCCCTTAAATTATTAGTATCAACAAAGGCTTAGAATTTTTTTTGAATTATAGAGATATTATGCAAACCCCCTTGCTAATTTGAATTGTCTAGAGTAACATTGAAATATCTATGAATCACCCCAAACTCACCATTCCTATGAGACGACCATTGAGTAATCTCTTCCCATAAATTCCTTTTTTTCTATTGTAGATGTTGGTCCATAGATGTTTATGACCAAGAAATTTAAATTTTTATACAAACATTTACAATTAATAGCTAAGCAATTCTGAATGTCTGATATTAATGTACATGTAGTGATTAAAGGATTCCAAACCATACCTATTCCTCTAGACGTACCTACTGATTCCACAAACAAACCATCCCACTACCTCCAACCTCTCATTGTAGCTTGATAGTCTTCTTTGATCCATTTTATTTCTTGCAATAATACTAAATCTGCT
Source organism: Cryptomeria japonica (assembly GCF_030272615.1). NCBI lineage: Eukaryota > Viridiplantae > Streptophyta > Pinopsida > Cupressales > Cupressaceae > Cryptomeria > Cryptomeria japonica. The sequence continues at coordinate 473,812,671 of NC_081414.1, forward strand.
TTTCTTTGGTCTATCTAATGCCTAGCATTCCACATTGAGATCCTCATTTCTCCATGGGTAGGGGGATCCCCTTCCCACTTCTAAGATTTATTTTCCCTTTGGCAATGGCAGCCATTTCCAACTTTTCTTTGTTTTTTTTAGCACCCCTCTTTTGTTTGTGTTTTAGGTTTGGTTTCTTCAATTTGGATAGTGTTATCTTTGTACCACATTCCAATAGAATGTATGCTTGAGATTCCTAGAAAATATCCTCTTGATCAGAATTTGAGTCCAATATCCCTTCCTCCTCACCTATTTCTTCTTGGTACACCTTGTTTAATGAGGTGGTAAAGGTATCAAATTCTTGATTCAAATTTGAGATCTCCGCCACTACTGCTAAAGTTTCTATTGTGTTGTCTATAAGAAGATTCCATTGTTTTTTTTCTTCCTTATTGAGTAGATCATGCATATTCCCCTAGATATGTATATCATAATGTTTCCCTTCTAAATTGAGATATTTTTGATCTTCTCAAAAATACTAAATATTAGATTCAAATACAGGTTATGTATCTACATTAGTTTCCAATTCTTTATTCAAGTGATTCTCCAAATTGTTGTTTGCACCCGGTGTTCTATCCTCCACCTCTGAGGTTTCCTCTGTTGAATTGGTTGAATGGCCCGGAGTACTAAGAGGGGGGTGAATTAGTATTCCCACAATTTTTAAAACATTTGTTGATACATAAATTTCATCAATCAAGCTCATCAATATGAAATAGAAAATGTAGAATAAACAAATAACATAACCAAAAATTGAACACCAGATTTTATACGTGGAAAACCCAAATTGGAAAAACCACGAAGAGTATTAGATCTCAAGATAATATACCTAGTTATATGGGTGTTTACAAAAAGGGGTGGCTCACTATCGAATGGCTCATGACCAGATACAAAATCGGCTCATTGGTAGAATGCTCACTGCAATAGAAAATAATTGAACTGAGGAAAATTGCATCTCCAAATGCATGAGCTTAGTTCCAAGTTAAGCTCAGATAGCAATTCACAAAACACAAAACTGATTTGGTAAGGGAATACTATACCATTTTCCATAATTTCCTTCTTTGATTATAGTAAGGGACTACTACACCACTCTACTAAATCAATCACTTGTAGAAGATTTGGTAAAGGATTACTTCAACACTATACACACTTTGACTCTTCTTCACATACCTTTTCTCATACACTGTACACTTCTCTTACTTTAACTACTTTGTTCTCCACAACTTTGTCACTCACACACTTATACTCTACTATACCACATACACATTTCTTTCTTCTTTTCACACACCTTCTATATATATACCAGTAATCTTATACACCAAAATAATATGTCGGCCAAGCATAAATGATCTACACAATAATATGCTGCTCAGATCAACATGCTATCCAAGACATTCCTTGACCAAAAATAGGATAAATAAGTCGACCTATGCTAACCTCTTACATGCTTCCTTCAATGACTTCATTTACCGAAACTTTCACCTTAATAACCAAGATAAACAAGAGTCAAACAGACCCATGGATACATATCCATAAGCACAATTTCCAAGCACAATAACTCCCAACTACAAGATATAGATGCTACAAATTTTGGAACATAAAACCATGCGATATAATCATTCGGATAACAATAAAAAATATACAACTGATATAACTACCATGACTACTATAACTGATTCTAGTGATACCAAATCTAGAAATAAACCAAGATAAGCACAACATAGGATTCTGGAGAAGAGGATATTTTCCTTACTGCTACATAATACATACATATTCATGCTCGACCTACAATACCAAAACTACTTCCAATGCCATAAAAACAACATATCACATCTAGTACTAATCAGATTACTGGGCTTGACATCAATGACAACAATGATAATATTTACACAAGTCCAACAATCTCCCCCTTTGTCATTGATGGCAAAACTTCTCAAAAAGAATAAACTCAAAAACATATCTGCATATAACTCCCCCTTACTCAAGTGTATCCTTATATCTCCGTTACCTTTTCTTTCTCTATTTATCTCCCCCTTTGACAATAAGGACAAAGGGTAACTTCAATCATTAGAAATGCAAAAAAAATGTCAATTTTTTTTTATACCAACCAAAAAAAAGATTCTCAACTAGTTTTCTTTTGAAATATTTGTTTGTACTTCTCCTTAAGCTCGAGAAAGAGAATCTTCTAGGAGTGAACAACCACCTTAATGCTAACAGATAAACTCCTACATTCGACCAATATATCAATAGCATGAGAGAAACTATTTGGAGCAACCGAATTTTGCTCATACTCAACCGCATGACGAACCAGTACTGAAAAATTCCCTAGTCTAGCTTCAACAATTTCCTCGACCTTCCAGAAAACACTTACAGATTCTTCCCTTTTCCTTTTTAAAAATAATGACTCAACCTAAAGAGAATTTAAATTTTTCCTTTTTTCTCCATTCTTGTCGCTCAGAAAATCGAATGACTTACCCCAAAAACATAGTTCTTCAACAACTTCAATATTTGCTTTATGCTTCACCGCATCAGTCGACCATGAAAGACAATACCTGTAAATTTTGGTATCACTTCCAATACAATCTCTCCTTTCATTTATGCATTTAGATAGAGCCCTTTGTGCATCACTACATATATCCAACATACTCTACATGTTATCAGCTTCTTGTTCTGAATCTTCTAAATTAATAGGTTGCACAACCAATTTCTCTTCAACTAATTTAGACAAAGTTTTTGGTAGCACATCATTGACGTCTTTAATTTTAATATTGTTCCAAAGAAAATGATCTATTACGAGATTCTCAATTCTATTTTCCTCAATAGAAGTGACCCACATCTCTCCAATCTTCTTTATTCCATCTCCTCTGTCAATAAGTTCTAGCAAATTAGACTCATCATCATCAGACTTGGATACTCTCTCTTTCTACTCTACAACAACCACTTCTCCCTTAGCCACATGGGATTCTGAATCTTCAATCACAACAATGTCTTTCTTTTTCTGATCCTTGTTTTGCTTCTTATATTCCAAAGAACTAGTAGGCATAGTCTCTTTTCTTTTTCTCTTTCTGGAGGAAGAACCCTCCTTAGCTGAACTGATAGCAGGGCATACCAAACCAATAATCCACATATCTAGAAACAATTTGAACTAAACATTAGATGTAGTACCCCTACCCTAATCAATTTTAAATCTTAGTTAATCTTGGTTAGTTTATCTTAATATAATGTTATAGTCAGATGTTTGATTTAATGCGTAGCTGTTGATGTGGTTTTCACACTAGTTGTATGCAAGTTGTTCAATGTTCCTTTTTCGTGGTATTAATATCGGGCTAATACTTTCATTAAGTTTATATATGTATGCATGTATGACTCTTGGTTGCAGGAGATTTCAGGTACAACGCCGCATGAGTGCGAGGTTCGTCTTCACCTGGATTTACAGGTTTGAGTGTACCTCTTTAATCCTTAGAGTTGGATTAGGTGGTTGTAGGACCCTAGTTGACCATAGTCATGCTCAAGTGAGCATCGTCAGTCATTGTCGGTTTTCCCTTTTTGGTTGGGTTTGCGAGTCGTCTGTCTGATCGACTTTCTTGGTTTGCGTGCTTGGTGTGTATGGTTAAATTGATTAATTAGTCCTTAGTAGTTAATTTGATTAAATATGTGTTTGTGCATTAAAGATTAATAGACTAAATTAATTGGGATTTTGTTATGTGATTATCATTGATATTGGATTGCTCGTCTTAAATTGGGAGTAAGTTCAATTAAATGGTTGATTTTGAATATTAAATGCATTTTGTATATGCTGTTGAAAAAGAAAGATTTAAATTTAATTGCAATAAAATTAATTTAATCTTTTGGCATTTTTGAAATAGAAAGGTTAAATTTTAGTTGAGTGAGAAAATCAATTTTGAATTGAAAAACAATTTAATTTGTTGATATAGTTGGAAAATAATCATTTTGTGAATTATTTTAAATAAAAATTTTAATTCCAAAAAAATAAAAATTTTGGTCAACTCTTCCTTATAACCTAAATTTTTGAAAATTTTTGGAGGATGGATATTGTTGTTGAAAAAAATAAAATATTTGGGGATGAAAATTTGGGGGTTTTGGAAGGAGGAGGAATTCTTGAGCTTGCAGGTTGGGCTCTTCAGTAAATCTCTTCCAGGATTGCGTATGAAGGTAGGATTCTAAATTGTTTTCTTGTTGCCAAAAGAATTTACTGTTCTGGTTGAAAGAAATGAATTTGTTATTGAAGAATCAGTTTGATTGATTAATAGAGTAGAATGGAAATAAGATCTTGAATTATCCCTCCTTGATTTCATTCCTTGTTTTCAAATCAATTTCTGGTTTGCTAAGAATGATTTAAAACTAAATAAAATTGAAATTTAGTTGGGGGTTTAGCAGATTAGATGTTAAATTTGTGAAGATCAATCTTGTTTGACCAATATGCTATTGGTTTTGGAGAAATTTTCCCCTTTCCTGATCTGGGTATTTTTAAAAAGATTGCAATTTGGGTGAATAAAAATAAAAAAAAATTCATTATTCTTTAGTCTCTGGGAGACTGTTTTTTTTTAACTGTGTATTGCACAGTGATCAAATTTTTTTTTAAAAATAAAATAAAATTAAAAAGGATTGGAAACCCCAACCACGTGGGAGAGTACCCCACCACGTGGAGGGGTGCTGCTTTTCCATTGGGCAACAGTGCTTCCATGGGGGCGGCGTGCTCCCTTTGGGAATAGCAGCGCTCCCATGGGGGCTGCGTGCTCCCATTGGGCAGCAGCATGAGCTCCCAAGGGGGGGGCCCACGTGGGGGTCCACGTGGGTACCCTCCCCCATATTTATGTTTTGGTTTTTGTATTAAAAAAAAGGGAAAGAAAAGTTTTTTTTAATGTTTTAAAAAAATAAAATAAATAAAATAAAATATATTATAGTTTAATATTATTAAATTTAATTTTAAATTAAGTTTTTAATTATGTTTGATATTTTAATTAAGTTTTTTTTAATTATGATTAAATATTGGCATTAATTAATAATTCAAGTGTAATTTGTTATTAATTAATTGTATAAGGTTAAATATACAATAATTAATATTCAAATCTTATCTTATTATTAATGCATATTTTTTTGTAATAAAATACTTTAATTGTTAATTCCGTTATTAATTATTAATTGGTTATATTTAATTAATCATGGATTATTAAATATATTCATTAATTAATAGTTAATTTTAGTAATTTTCTTTATATGCTAAAGGAAACAATTTGTTAATCTGGGAATGGACTTTCTTTATTTGGCTTCCCTAAATATGTATATTTCCTTGATCTGTATAGTGTAAATTGGTTCTGGAAAAGACAAATGTGTAGGATTTATTTTGAACCAGTACGTCAATGATGTTTTAATTGAAGATTAAATATCTTAATTAATTGGTTAATGGTTGTTTAAATTATATTCTTGTGAAATTGGTTAAAGAACTCGTTATGGCGTATTTTTGTATGATCGATGCAATGAACCTTAGAGAGTTAGAAAACCAAGAACAACCTATACCTAGATGAGGTAGATAACTGCAATATAATATAGACCTTGTGGAAAACTTGATTGACTTTTAATGTTTAGATCAATTCCGAAAGATTGTATCTATTGAATATTCCTATGCAAGTTTAATTTCTGTATTCGCTTTTGCTTATGTAATGGCAAGTCATGCTTTGTTTGTTAGGACCCTGTCGTATGGAATGATTTGGGGAACCTGTTTCAGTCCTCAGTTCTGAGTTGACTATTGTTTTGTGGTAGTGTCGTATTTGGTCATATCCTCTATGTGGGCGTCGAAGGATGATTCGTGGTTGACCTTAGTCAGTCAGGTCTCTAGTTAGAGTACCGTCTGTCAGTGCACCTCGTATGAAGTCATGTTTGACCAAATGGTGGATTTCTCCATTTTGAACTCCGTTCGTCTGACCATGTCTATTCCTTGGTTTATGAGTTCGTCTGAGTATAGTCTAGTGTCGTATGGGAAAGTGGCTGTTGGGTAACCCATTGAAAGTGAGTCTAATAAGTGATAACCTAACAGTAGATTAGAATGTAATCTCTAAGTAAGATAAATGTGCCTCACACATGGGACGAGTGCTAACATAGACCCGACATGTTGTGAGAAGGCCTGAAATGGCAAACCATCATCCTTGTCTTCATGAGAGGATGTGTGGTGTCCACATGAGGCTTGGATGGGCCGAAGGCTCGGATTAGTTTGCCAGGGTAACCCAATGTATGGGGCTAGGACCTATGAAGACCTGTCATGGTAACCGTACCAGGTTGTGTGATGACACTTGTCCCTACGTTCGCTAGTGTGTTGTCGTTTTGTCCTGTTAGGAGTACCATTTGTGGGTCATCCTATTGTCTTTGCCCTTGTGAGTACCTTGGTTTCATGTTAGACCTTGGGTGGTGATGACTCAGTTTTGTGGATTCTCTCATGGACCTTTGTATTAGCTTTGATTATGTTCAGCTAGATCCTTTTCTTTCCAGGGATCGTTTATGTATTAATTGACCAATGTGGTCATTTGTATATTGTTTATATTTTGCCTTGATGGCCGGATTGTAATGGTGTAACCTCTTGTATTCTTAACTTTATTAATTATCAAAGGGGTCTTGCAGTTGAGTAGACCCGGAGATGTAGCCCTTTAGGGGTGAACTCCGAGATCATTATGGTGTTATGTGATGTTTTCTCTTATGTTTCCCTTATTCAACTTTATCATGTATGAATAGCTTATGTTAGAATGTATAAGTGGATAAGATGGAATTAACTTTAAATGTTTTTATGCAATTCTTTCTTGCATGCCTTTTTGATCGAATGCATAAGTGGTTTAGATGAGATGTATCATAGATGTATGTATGTAATCGTCTTTTAAAATGCAATAAATTGGAATATGAAAGAATGTAACTTAGAGTAATGGAATATATTCAGTTGTTGTTAAGGAAATTAAGTATGCTTGGAAAGATCTCATATGTTTAAGATGAAATTCTAGTGTGTTGGAATATTAGATGTATGGCTTGTATTTTTATGAAAAGCTTGAATGAAGATTATGAATAGATCTTAATGGATGAACCTTTGCTTGGGATTTATATTTCCATCTTCTGAAAGAAATTATCCTGATTAAGAATTATCTCGTTATTTCAATAATCAACTTATTGAATTAATTGTGCGAGTTAAGTGAATTGTGAAATTTAAGTAATCTCGTTGGGAAACTCTTTAGGTGTTAGTTGATGTCTTCCGCTATGTAATCTGAATCTTTGATATCTTGTTGTATCTTAATGTGGTGTAACTTTAAAAAATAAATAAAAAAATTTGCACTCTATTCTTGTGTTTTGGCTTATCCCTTCGGGGTTTCCTGGTGGGGCATTACATTAGATGCATCTCCTCTCTTATCCAAACCACTCAAATATCAAAATATTTGTCTAGCAACTGAGACTCTAGATTCCCATATCACATTCTCCTTAGCCAGAAGGGATCCCAGATAATACATATCCAAATACACAAGAAAGGATCCAAACTGGAAGGGGTAATCTTGATCTTTTGTCATTTTGATATTTTCTAACAATTGATCCTTTATCAATTGACAAAAATCAAACATAGCATCTTCCACATAAATTTTATGTGCAACATACACTACAATAGTTTAAGTTGAGCCTTCTCTATTTATGAAATATATCATATAGGATATTCTATATGCTACATACCTCACAATAGGATTAATGATTTTGTTGATCAACAACACTCTCTGATCACTTGTTACACTGGTTAGGGTTTCAACCTCCCTATTCTTTATTATCTTTATAACCATACAATATCACTATCACATAGGCCAGTAATAGCCAAAATAATGTCCTTCGTGATCAGATAGGGTTTATCCAACACAACACATTCATTCTGCATACGACTCAAAATTAACCCAAAGACATCTTCATTGTCGAACCACAAAAACTCACTCCATAAATCCATTCCTTTGTGACTTAATTATTTGACCTTCTATAAATCTTCTTCACTAAGACTCCTTTCCATTTTTCTAATCTTCTTTATGTCAAATTCATCTAGCTATACCTTTTCAATCAACTAAAAACTTCCACTGCTCAGCTTCTCTGTTTTGCACTCTTTTAATTTTTGCTCCTTCTCCTCAAACAATTCTTTTTTGCATAATGACATAAATGATCTCTAATTCCCAAATTTAAATCCATCTAGGGTTTTATTGCCAAAATATATCAACAAATAGATTGAAAACATATAGAAAATAATTACATAAAAGATGAAAAATTACCAAGATATCAACTTGGTAAATCCCCCATGAAAGTAGTCTTTTGTAAAGATCCTAAAGAAGCAAGAATTCTACTCTGTTCCAATTTTTTTAATAGAGACAAAGAGGGCACCAAAACAAAATAACAACATAAAAATAAAATTGTTAGTTTATCATATAGAGGAAGGTTGACATTAATGAGAGTAGGAAGGGAATGCTGACAAAGTGGATGGTATGTTACAAAATGTTGTCATGTGAAAGAAGGAAAATGATCTATCCAAAATGTCAGATAGGTTGATACAGACCATCATGCGGATGGTGGATGTAGATGCAAGCATACCATGGAGTGCTGCAAATAATCCCCCAATAGCCAGTGCCCTCATAGATTGAAAATGCTTTATAGGTCTTGTAATTTTGAACTATCCTCAGTATTGACAAAATCTTGAGATTGTGCAGGTTTCTGGTAGTCCTTGTCTCATTAAAACCCTCTAAATTGCCATTCTATGAAAGGAAATTTTGGAAAATGCCCATTACAAGTTTTCTACCTTCTTCAGTGCTTAAACATTATGGTTTTGAGGATGATATCTTATTAATAGAGATTTTTTAATTTATTTGAGTAGTAAATTTTTTACATCTTATTTGATTCACATTTCGCAAATTTGTCTAATGCTTTCATCAATTATTTCTCTTGTCCTACTTCATGTGAAGATAGTATGGACATAGAAATATTTCCACATGATTTATCTTTCTATCCTTGTTCAACTAATAACTTCATGGTTTATACATCTATTAAACCTACCTTAAATCCAATTCTATCCTTTTCCAATACAGGTTAAGGTCAGGATGTTCCATTACAATAACTTAATGTACTATTTAAGCTTACACATGGATAATATAAAGATCTAGAATAATTGCATCCAAAAATAAAATGTAATAAATCATAGACAAAAGGAAGATAAATATTAAATGTACTCATGAGATCAAAACTCCATTTGATATTATGAGTAACCCAATGGAGAAAAATTTGTGCATCAAGAAATTAGTCTTATTCACTATAACACACCATACATTGGGGTTACACATGACATAAAAGAGAAACAACTTGATACCAATAATGAAGAATGAATTTTTTAATTAGATTTTCCCATGTATATTTCTTATTACTCATCCTATTTTATTTATTTATCAACTTAATGTTTATGTGTCTATCTTCCAACTTAGCATGTAGACCTAAAAAGTGGCTCAATTTCTATGCAAGATTGGAGGATAAAATTATGTGTAGCGAGAAGGTTATAAAATAGTGATATTGGATTTAGATTTACTTCCATTAGGTGCTTATAATGTAGAATATTTATAAAAGAACCAGTCCATGGAACAATAGAGCATGCAAACTAGGTGAAGAAAATGTTGGTGTTCATTCCTTGATTGTGTGAATGCATACTATTTATTTAATAAATGATAGGACAATAGGCTCCCATAATTAGATAGAGAGAATGTTGCAAAGTAACCTTTGCCTCTATAAGTTAGTAAACCAAAAAGATAGTTTGCCTTATAAATCAACTCCTTTGGTTTCTTTGTTCTTATGCTTCATATTCAAGAAAAATAATAATGACAAGAAGTACATTAAAAAAAATATGGAGGAGATGCTCAAATTACACCTAAAGAAGATACAATAATATTACCTTTATTTAAGATAGAAATCAATATAGAGAATGAGCACACAATACAACTTATGAATAGTTAAAAGAGAATAACTCAAGTCAACATAGTCACAAAATATAATAAATTTGACTTATCCTTATTCTTAGATTGATCTTATTTTCTATAAATGGAAATATTGCATATGACCTCAATGTAGAGAAAAAATTAAGTAGATATGAAAAACTAATCAGATAGATGCAACACCATATTAATTTTTTGACTGGATAGATATAGAGATCACAACTTATTGGAATCTTTAAAACAATGAATGAGACATTCCTATAATACCATTAACATCTCTTCTATCTCAATGTGAATATTTATTTATCCCAAATAACACTCCCAAAACTATTTTCCAAAAACTCATTCCCAAAATAAAATGAGTAAAAGCACTACAAAAGTCCACAACCACAACCATCAAAACAAAGTTACAAAACAAAAATGTAAAAAAGACTAAGCACCAAAGGAATAGTTAGTTTTTAGGGGTATAACAATGGTCAATTCCTTGAAAAACATTGAAGATAGTCACATATTTAATTCCCTAGGATTTATCTCATTTAGATGAAGGTTATAATGGTGCATGTTAGGACTTCACTTCATAGGTCTCACCAAGTATTGATTCCTTCATTTATAAAAGAATAATCATAAAGTAGTGGGAAATACATATATTGGGTTATAATATACCAATGCTATAAATTTCTTGAGTCCCAACCCATTTTTGTATTAGGCCTCACTTTTCCCATCACCTATGATTGATCTACTTATTTTTCAAATTATTCTCCTTTAGTCATATTTTCCTAAATGTTATTCACAATCTTTCCCCATGTCCTTATAATATATTAAAATTTGAAAAACATAGTTATAATTGGGAAGGTTTTGGTCATTTTGCTTAATTTTGTGGAGTTCTAGAGTTTTTGTCGACTGTCAGAATTTATCAAGTTATTTGACCCCCTATGTTGATTGTTAGTCCAACATATAAATTTTGCATGGTCTATCAAGTTATTTCCTCTCTTTGTTTCCTTTAATCCACAATTTTGTGAGTTTTTACTAGACTTCTTTGTCTTAACCTCTAAGCCTCTTTTCCTCTCTCCCATACCCATATTATCCCATTATCTTCCTCCTTTCCCATTTTCTATTTTATGGATTTACAAATTTCATCTATATTTATTCCATTTTCTTTTCTTGTCCTAATCTACCATCCTCTTTTTAATCCTCGCATTCTCTAGTTCTTGACTTTCGTCTATTTCACATGCTTTACTTAATTGTAGGGTTTATCTAGACTTCTTCCCATTCCACCCTACCTCCTAAACTTTGATCTTTCTCCACTCTTGATTCTTGCAACTCTTAATACCTTCCCATTTCCCCTTTTTATGGACTTGTGGGGTTCTTGCATAAGTATTCCAATTATTGTCTATCTGTAGATCTATTAACCTCTCTTCCTTCTCCAAAAATTTGTAATCGTAAATTCCCTATAGTTTCAAGACTTACAAAGTTTAGATGGACATTTTCACATTCCATCCAATTCATTCTCACAGAATTAGTGGAATTTTGGATCACCATTTCAATTTTGTGTATTGGCTTCCACTTTTGACCTCTTATTCTACATTTAGTTCTTATAAAGTATTTCAATTCTTTGCTAACAAATTCTTCTTCTATGAAGTTTAAATGCACTTCTAGACTTCTACCTTGTATCTTCTATCCTAACCTCCCACCTCACATTTACTGTCAACATTTACTCCATATTACATATGCCACTCACTAGATCCTTGTAGAACATTGTTATTGACCAAATTTGAATCTTATAATTTCTCCAACAAATATTTATCCTCTGAATACTAGTGTTCACCACAAGGAAATGTATCTACATGCAACATCAATGGTGAATGATTAATAATTATAGTTCAATATGAATATGTTGGTTGAGTCCTAAATGCCAATGATATTCAAACAAGCTCCATACCATCCATTTTGCACATTCCAAGGGATTTCATTTGTCTTGCATGCCACATTGGTGACCTATTATTCTTTATTGAATTCCCCCAGGCAAATGAGTGATTAAACAAAATGTTTTTTTTATTTTCTTTTATCGGTAATAGATAAGATTTTATCAGTAATAAGTTTAGAAATATACAAAATCAAAGAGTAAGTAGTTCACCATCTACCATATATGATATCCAACCATTTCACCCTAGAATCCCTAAATACAACCACCATTACTGGATCTTTACCAAATTCATGATTTCGCCTCTGACATGACCCTATACACCACATACAGAAATTGACTAGAACAACATATATCTAATAACAGTTACTACGAGGGCAAAAATTTACATACAACTATAGAAACTTATAAAACCAAAATTTATAAAAATTATCATTCAGAGGGAGGTGACTCACTTCTTCTTCCTCTCTGGCTTCAAGAGGTCGCTCACCCATTAATCCTCCAATGCAACTTGGGGGCATTTTTTGTTGGCCCTTATTGTTCATTCCACATATTTTTTTTGTTTTGTCTTTCTCCCTTAAGAAATATTTCAGCACCTCCCACCCTATATGTGCCTACAGTTTTTGCCCCTCCTTGTCGGTTGTAGTGATCCACCTAATGAAGGGACACATTGGAGTTTATAGGTTACCAATTTGCACCCACTCTCTATTAATACCCCAAAAAATAGCTTCAAGATGCACCATGCCAATAAATCATTCATCCCATACAACCACTCCTCTCCAACACACTGTTGCATCATCCAGTCCTCAATTCTAGCCCCCATGTCTACACTGGTTCTATATCGATGCACTTCACTCATAAATTTCTTCCCAGGGAGGATGTCCATAATTTGCCCATAGAAATGGGCTCTCTACGTTTAAATAAATTACACAACTTCTTCTTTGACACTTGGCCCATCAAGGCCAGCTTAAGTTTGGGGTAATCAGCAAGAAATTTGCCTCCATCCCCCGCATGTCATTGCCAACCATCTCCTTCCTCTCTCACACTCACTCAATATATTTTTGCAACCTAAAAAAAACCTCCACCTTGGTTATAAAAAACAACTCCCAGCTCTACACAATTATTACACATAATTTGCCAAACCTGTCATTATCTTTTGGTATCGTATGATCTCCATCACACATTAGACCTCCCACCTAAACATCCCTTCAAAATTAAACCTTACACCTCATAAATCCTCTCAGATCTCCTTCGCTTATCCCTCATTATTTTCTACTACCACCTTGGATAGCTTGTCCACAACGGTATTCCCCCTCTCAAGATATGGGTAACTTGAATTTTTCAAATTTTTTCCAAGTAATTTCTAATTAATTTAATGTATTTATTAATTTTCCAAGCTACCAATTCACCTTTGATAATGGCATTTATGACTCTTTGAGAGCCTCCTTCTTGATGTAGCTTAAAAAATACAAATTTGTTTGCCATTTTGACTACCAACAAAGTCTCTTGGGCTTCTTCATTATTGGTTCCCTTCACCAATTTCTTGGCTCTAATTGCGAGAATATTACCAATCCAATCCCTCACCATATATCATGCCCCAGATGGACCCAGATTACCCTTCACCGCCCCATCAAAATTTACCTTGATTCATCCCTCCTCAAGTCTACTCCACTTGATTTCCTTCACCCCCTTAGCTTCCAGATTAACCTAGACAATCCCATTACTAGATTGTGATTAACCAAAATCTATACCTCTAGGTTTTTTATCCAAGTGAATGGTTAGCCATTTTTGCATTTTTTACACAACTACAAGTGTTGAGGGTTGTCTAGGATTTGAAATCCAACAATTACAGTCACCTATATAGAGCAACACATTTTGTAAAATATAAGGAGGTTATGTATTGTAAACAACGTCAATTTTTGAATGTCTATGGTTATAAGGGACCTTATATGTGATTAACTATGAGAATATTATAGCACGCAATTCTCTCTCGCCAGATTTTTTGGTATGACTATGATAAGTATTTGATGAATTTTAATACATTTTAATTCATTGCATTTATAATAATTCCTTTACTTTATATGGATTTCTAGAGTTTTGAGATGAATTATTAAGTATGTTTAATTATTTGATGTCATATCTCTGATGAGTGTATATACATATCTCATATTTTATTGTGATTTCAAAGTTTTGTTACTTTTGGTAAACCATGAATCTAAAATCCACTAGATTAAGCTCCAATCTTGGAAGTTTAAGATCAATAATAAATTTTTAAATAGAATACATATCTTTCACTAGTAGTTTGGAATTGGGTTAGTAGTATATGTTAGGACCCAGAGGCAACTGAGGGGGGGTGAATCAGTTGTCTATTAATTTCAACCCAAATATAACTTAATCAAACTTGATACTTAATACCAGTAAATAGATTAACAGTTGATAACAATACTGGTGAAACTTAATGCATGAAATAGAAAGAGAAACAACATCCACAACACATAACACAAAGATTTGCACGTGGAAACCTTGTAAGGGGAAAAACCATAGTGGGAAACCTTACCCACAATCAAATGATACTACTGTAGATAGTATGTGTATACAAATGGGGTCTGCACATGCAAAAAGGCTAGCTGCCTAGAGCTCACGTCTCAATCACAAGAATGGGAGTCTCACTGACTACAATTGGATGATTAAATCCAATGATAATGTATTGCTCAAAGTAGCATCTCCAATGCTGGATTCAATACCAGTTAAGCTCTGATTATCTCCTTCAAACCTTCCTTTAATCTTCAAATGATGTTTGCATGAGTAGCTCTGCTTATATTTGCATATACCGAATATCACAACCTTACCATACCATATTACATACCATACCTTAATCTCATAAATGAGATCTTACATATATACCAAAACCTAAGACCAAATGTGTAGGTCGACTCACTAAGAATATTACAATAAAATCAATTACAAGTAGGTCAATATGTGATGCATCATGTCGGCTCAACAACAATACTAATTGATTAAACCATCTCCATAATGTGTCATGCTAATCTGGAATAGATAACACAGGTCGGTCCATAACCTAGACCAATTTGTTGGTAACATCAAATATGTCAACCCGATTAGACCAATAACCAAGTCATCAAAACCAAGTGTCTAAACCATGTTTTTGACATAACCAATTGATCTCCAGATGATAACAAGTCATCCTCAGTGCCAGTGAATAATATAACCTATTGATGAACCAAATATCGGTGACTATGCATAAGTCACTGAACTTGTTGGTTAACATAACCAAAGATCTCTAGAAGGATAAGTGTTGACATCAATGACAAAACCAATGAAACAAATCCATAATACCAACAATCTCCCCCTTTGGCATTGATGGCAACACAAGATGGAAAAACCATCTAAGTGCCAAAATAGAAATGCCAAAAACCAAAAACCAACAATCTCCAAAATAGATCAATACCAGAAATCAAAATACAAATGTAGAGAGTAGAAATCTGAGTAAAAATATCTCCCCCAATGAATAATCTCTCCCCAAAGGATAATGATTTAATGTTTTTCCATAGATATCTCTCCCCCTTTGACATCAAATGCCAAAGATACAAATACTAGATACAGCCAGTTCATAGAACCAATGAAAAATACCAACTATTGTAACCAACTTATCCAACTACTCCCCCTAAAAAGTAGCTCTCCTCCATCAAAGCCAGAAAACATTTCTCTATAAATTATGTTGGTTTGATGACAAGCATCAACTATCTAAGTCTCTACCAGTGAGGGTATAACCCCAAGCTATTCTCTGAGATATTTAAAAGTTTCCTTAGGCAAAGGCTTAGTAAAGATGTCTGCAGTCTGCTCTTTAGTATTCACATAAACCAATCTCACTCTTTTGCTTCAACATTCTCTTTCAGAAAATTGTATTTGATAGAAACATGTTTAGTTTTAGAGTGAAATACCAGATTCTTAGATATATCAATTGTTGCTGAATTATCACAATAGATGATTATAGGTTCTTTGCATTTTACCTTTATGTCCTTCAACATTTTCTTAATCCATAATACCTAAGTACAATTAGTTGCTGCTACAACATATTCGGATCCTGCTATTGATAATGATGTACAACTCTATTTCTTGCTCAACCATGAAATTAATCTACTACCAAGAAAGAATGCCCTATCGGTGGTGCTCTTTCTGTCATCTATATCTCCTACCCAATTAGCATTGATGTATGCACATAACTCAAAATTTTCATCTTTAGGATACCATAAACCAAGATTTGTTGTGCCTTGTAAATACCAGAAAATCTTTTTCACTACTGATTCATGATTTTCTCTAGGATTACTCTGAAATATTGAAACAATACACACTGCATTCATTATATCAGGTCTTGTTTGTGTCAAATATAGTAAACCTCAAATCATAGATTTGTATCTTGTCGGATTAATAGGAGTTGAATCATCCTTCAATGATAGTTTATCAGTTGTAGTCATAGGAGTACTTACCAGTTTAAAGTTTTCCATACCAAATTTCTTCAGTAATTCTTTCAGGTACTTTGATTGGCATAAGAATATACCTTTATCAGTCTGTGAAATCTGCAATCCTAAAAATAATTTTATCTCCCCAATCATAGACATTTCAAATTCTTCCTACATATTATTTGAAAAGTCTTTACACAATCCATCTTCGCCTCTAAAAATGATGTCATCAACAAAAACTTCAATAACCAAAATGTCTTCATTATTCACTTTGAAATATAAGTTGCTATCAACATTACCTTTAGTGTAACCAATCTTCATAAGATATTTGTCCAATCTAGCATACCAAGCTCTAGGAGCTTGCTTCAATCAATATAGAGCTTTCCTTAATTTGCAAACCATATCTTTATCATTTATCAATGAAAATCCATCAGGTTGTTCAATGTATACTTCCTCTTCAAGATCACCATTTAAAAATGCACATTTAACATCCATACTTTATAGTTCTTGTGTGCTGCAAATGCAAGAAATAATTTGAATGGCTGAATTCTAGCTACCGGTGCAAAGGTTTCATTGTAATCAATTCTCTCTTTATGTGAATAGCCTTTACACACTAATCTTGCTTTGTTTTTTATTACCTTACCATCTTCATTGAGTTTGTTTTTGAATACCCATTTAGTTCCAATTACATTTTTTTTTAGGCTAGGGAACTAATGTCCATGTATTGTTCTTTTCAATTTGTTCCAATTCATCTTCCATAGCTTTAATCCAATGTTTATCTTCACATGCCTTAATAACAGATGCTGGTTCAAGTTGAGAAATTAAACATACCTCTTCATTTTCCAGTCTTCCTCTTGTCATAACTCCTTGATACTCATTCCCAATTGTCTGACTTTCAGAGTGATTAAATCTTACATACCTGGGTGTGTTCACTTGTTGTTGTTCTTCAATCACTATGGAATTATTTGGTGATGCCAGTGTGACTGGATCAACATTCTATACCGGTGCACTTTGTATAGGTTTATTTGTGAATATCTCAACTGCCGGTTCAGAGTCTATAGACCTTGAATTTCTTCTAAAGTGTTCATCTATCTTCACATTTGCAGTCTCAATGATTTTCTACAATCTTTTATTAAAACATCTATATGCTTTTCTCTTAGATAAATAACCAAGAAATATTCCTTCATCACTTCTAGGATCAATTTACCAATATACTCATCTCTCCTAATGTAACATTTTTTTCCAAATATTCTGAAGTACTTAAGAGTAGGAATATTACCAAACCATAGTTCATAGGGTATCTTACTGGTTTCACCTTTGATGTGAACTCCATTGAAAGTGTAAACTATTGTATTCACTTCTTCTCTCCAATACACATGAGGTAGATTTGCTTCTGATATCATGCTTCTAGCTGCATCTAGAATAGTTCTATTCTTCCTTTCCACAACTCCATTTTACTGAGGTGTTTGGGGTGTTGATAGTTGTCTTCTAATCCCATTCACTTCACAAAATGCATTGAACTCCTTATATGTAAATTCACCTCCTTGATCTGATCTTAAACATTTGATTTTCTTACCGGTTTCATTCTCTACAAGTGTCTTGAATAATTTGAATTTCCCAAAAGCTTCTGATTTCTCCCTGAGAAAGGTATCCCAACACATTCTAGAATAATCATCAATGATTACCATAAAGTATCTATCTCCCTGTAGACTTCTTGTTCTTGCCAGACCACATAAGTTAGTATGAATTAAATCAAGAACATCATTGGTTTTCTCAGAAATACTCTTGAAAGTTGTTCTAACTTGCTTTCCCATTTGACATTCCTTACATATCGGATTATGAGGCTTTACAATCTTAGGTAAATCCCTTACTCCCTTAGATGAACTAATCTTTACAATGCAATCAAAATTCACATGACAGAGTCTTTTTATGCAATAACCAACTTTCATCAATATGTTCAATCAAGCATGTCTTTTCATTGTTATTGAAATGAAAGATATTACCTCTAGTTTGATTACCAGTTGCAATTTCCAAACCAGTTCTATTCATGATTTTGCATTTACCATTCTTAAATTGTAACTGAAATCCTTTTTCAACTAATTGACCAACACTCAAAAGATTATGCTTCAAACCTTCAACATAATAAACATTGTTAGTGTTGTGCTTAACATCAAAAGATATAGTGCCTTTTCCTTTGATCAAACAAGCTTTGTCATCTCCAAATCTTACTAGACCTCCATTTTATTCTTGAAAAGATAGGAATTTACTTTTATCACTAGTCATATGATGTGAACATCCCGAATCTATAATCCATTCATCCTTTTCTTCAATTTTAGCTACCAGGGCCTGCTGTACTGGTGGAACAGTAGGTGCCGGTTGATCTTCTATTATTCCAACAAAATCCCTTCCATTGTCTCTCGGTTCTTCATCAGAATCTTCAGTAACTCCTTCATCAACATAGTAACATGATTTATCTCTATTCTTCTTAAATCTGTATCTCTAGATACTAATGTATTAGGCATAGTTGTTAACTCATTAATAGTAGTTACTTTCATTTTGTATGCCGGTGGCAATGCTCTTAAAAATTTATAAACAATTTCATCTTCACTTAAGGAACCTCAACAACATCGTATTCCCAAAACAATTTCATTAACCCTTTCCATAAAAGAAAAAATTCTTTCATCTTCTTCCATTTTCATATTTTCATACTTGACCCGAAAGCCTTCCGGTTTTGCAATTTTGACAGTGGAATCACCTTCATTCAATGTCTCCAATTTATCCCAAATAGCTTTAGTAGTAGATCAGTTTGATAATCCCATGATTTGCTGATTTGACAATGCGCTCAAAAGTGCTTCTCTTGCTTTGCAATCATTCTCTTGATCCTTAGCCAATGTAGGTGGATTAGGTTGACTCTATGTAGGACCAACATAGCCATTCTATGTAACATCCCATATGCCTTTTCCAATGCAATTCAAATGTGTCTCCATTCTAATCTTCCATATAGAATAGTTAGTTCCATCAAGTTTCAGACTGTCCTTCCTAAAATAGTTTGTTGCCATAGAATCTCCTCAATTTGTTAAACTTGTGCAAAAAGAGGACTTAGCTTTGATACCAATTGTTAGGACTTAGAGGTAACTGAGACGTGGGGGGGGGGGGGGGGGGGGGTGAATCAGTTGTCTATTAATTTCAACCCAAATATAACTTAATCAAACTTGATACTTAATAAAGGTGAAACTTAAAGCATGAAATAGAAAGAGAAACAACATCCACAACACATAACACAAAGATTTGTACATGGAAACCCTGTAAGGGGAAAAACCATAGTGGGAAACCTTACCCACAATCAGATGATACTACTGTAGATAGTATGGGTATACAAATGGGGTCTGCACATGCAGATAGGCCAGCTGCCTAGAGCTCACTTCTCAATCACAAGAATGGGAGTCTCATTGACTACAATTGGATGATTAAATCCAATGATAATGTACTGCTCAAAGTAGCATCTCCAATGCTAGATTCAGTACCAGTTAAGCTCTGATTATCTCCTTCAAACCTTCCTTGAATCTTCAAATGATGTCCACATGAGTAGCTCTGCTATATTCATATATATCGAATATCACAACCTTACCATACCATATTACATACCATACCTTAATCTCATAAATGAGATCTTACATATATACCAAAACCTAAGACCAAATGTGTATGTTGGCTCACTAAGAATATTAAAATAAAATTAATTACAAGTCAAGATGCAATGCATCATGTTGGCTCAACAATAATACTAATTGATTAAACCATCTCTATAATGTACCGTGCTGATCTGGAATAGATAATGCATGTTGGTCCATAACCTAGACCAATTTGCCGGTAACAACAAATATGTCAACCAGATTAGACCAATAACCAAGTCATCAAAACCAAGTGTCCAAACCATGTTTTCGACATAACCAAGTGATCTCCAGATGATAACAAGTCTCTTGGAATTTAAGGGGTCTAAACAATCCCCATAAACATGATATTATTAGGAATATGATAAGAGATAGCAATCCTGACATTTTTCTTATTCAAGAAACCAAAATGAGTAGAGAAAAAGTTGAATCTTTGAAGTTTTTCAAAAATGGTAAAATTAGTGGGGGAAGTTCTGAGGGTGCTTTCTGAGGCATTGCAACCATCTGGAATCTTAACACTGTTAAAGGCCAGGTCATTATTCAGGAAGGTAATTTTTCTTGTATTAAATTTGAGCATCTTAAAGATGGTTTTTCATGGGTTCTCACAAACATTTATGCTCCTAATACCTTAAAGGCTAGAAACTCTTTTTGGAAAAGGATAAAATAGGCTAGGGAAAGTTTCAAAAATCTAAGTTGGATGGTTATGGGGGATTTCAATACACCTTTAAAAGAGGAGGAAAAATTTGGAGGCAACCCACCTCAGCTGGAAAGTAGGATGGCTCTCATGGATTTTATTAATTCTCTAGCTCTTAATGATTTGGAGATACAGGGTTGTAATTTCACATGGACAAATAGAAGAAATGGTAATGACCTTATTCAAGTGCACCTTGACCAAACTCTTATTTCTGATGATTGGTACAACCAGTATTTCTATTCTTTATCTACACATATTCGGGTTGGTTCCAATCACTTTCCAATTACTTTTAATGCTGATTTGATCAACAGAAGAAAAAACTATCCCTTTAGATTTGAAAAAATGTGGACTCTTCACCCTAATATTAAAAAGTATATTAAAAAATGGCGGAGTATCCAAGTTGAGGGAATGAAAATGTTCAAAGTGGTTAGGAAGCTCAAAAGTATGAAGGACAACATCCAAATCTGGAATAAGAACAACTTTGGGAATATATTTCAGGCTAAGAGTAAAATTCAGGAAAACCTAAAAGAGATACAGGACTAGATCTAGAAGGATGGTTTTAGTACTGTTTCTATTGCTGAGGAGAATGAGATTCTTAAGAAATACCATGATATTATTACTAAAGAGGAAATGTTCTGGAAGCAGAGATCGAGATGCATATGGCTCAAGGAAGGAGATAGGAATACAAGATTCTTCCATATGTCAACCATCAAACATAAAGCTGCCAACAGGATGAACAAGTTAGTTGTGGACAGTGGGGAGTTGGTCAAAGAAGATGAAAGAAGGAATGAAGCTAAGAGGTATTTCTTGGACCTCCTTTCAAGGGATCAAAGTCTGGATGCTGATGCTTAGTCCTCTTTTCTTCAGAACATTCCTCATCTCATTGATGCCCAAAATAATGTTTTTCTCTCTTCCATTCCTTCCACCTTAGAAATTAAAAATGTTGTTTTCTCCTTTGATGGAAACAAAGCTTCTGGTCCTGATGGCTTCCCAATGCTCTTTTTTCAAGAGTTCTGGGACATTATTGGGACTGATGTTGCTAATGGGGTTAAGGAATTATTTGGGGCTAGAAAACTCTTGAAGGAAATAAATGGTACTTTTATTGCTCTTATCCCCAAGATTCAAGGTGCTGATTCTTTGGACAAGTTCAGACCTATTAGCCTCTGTAATTCCTTTTACAAGATCATATCTAAGGTCCTGACCTCTAGACTCTTGTCTATTCTCCCAGCTTTAATTAAATACCAGTTGAATGGGTTTGTTCCTGGAAGACAAATTCTTGATTCCATTATCACTATTCATGAGAATATTCACTCTCTTGTTAAAGCAAAGAAGCAGGGTCTCATCCTTAAGCTAGATCTCTCCAAAGCCTATGATAGGGTGGACTGGTCTCTTCTTCAGAAAGTTCTCACTGCCTTTGGGTTTTCCCCAAGAGTTGTGGATCTTTTATCCCAACTTAACACTACTGCATCCTTTGCTGTCTTGTCAATGGTTCTCCTTCAACCTTTTTCCAAGCTTCAAGAGGTCTTAAGCAAGGAGATCCTATCACCCCCATCCTATTCATTATTATGGAAGAATGCTTTGGACAGACCATGGAAAATTTGGTGTAGATAGGATCCTTTAAGGGTCTCCAACCTTCTTCTATTGACCTTATTTGCTCACACCAGCAGTTTGTTGATGATACAATAATTATGGGGGATTCAAGCATCTCAGAAGCTAAAGTTCTAAAGAATACCTTGTGTAAATATGCTTCTACAACAGGGTAGCTTATTAACTAGGCCAAAAGTGATGTCTTTTTCATTAACACCTCAGAGAGAAGACAACAAAGGATCAACAGAATTCTGGAGTGTAAGATTGCTGACCTTCCTGCTACCTACCTTGGTCTCCCCATGGGGATTGCCCCTCTTGACTCCTATTGGAGTTTGTTGGTTGATAAATTTCACAAAAAACTTGCAGGTTGGAAAGGGGCTCTCTTAAGTCAAGCTAGTAAGCTCCTTGTTCTTAAGGCTACTCTTCAAAGTATCCCCATTTATGCTCTTAGCTTATTCAGAATTCTAGTCAAGTATGCTAAAGCTATTGAGAAAATTCAAAGAAGATTCCTATGGTCTGGGGTGGAAGAAAAGCAAAGAATATCTTTGGTGGCATGGGATTAGGTCTGCAAGCCAAAAAGCAAAGGTGGTTTGGGGCTTAGGAGGATTTGCACTTTAAATGAAGCTCTCTTGTCTAAACAAGTTTGGAGATGGTTTAACTCTGATTCTGAATGGTGCAAAATCTAGAGAAGTAAGTATTCTCTTCTATCCTCTTCTCTATCTTCTTTTCTTAAATCGGATCTTAGTATAAATGGATCTCATATCTGAAACCATGTTTCTAAATGTAAAGAGGTGATTGCTAAAGGTGTGACATGGAAACTTGGAAATGGTAGAAAAGTGAGATTCTAGGAGGATCCCTGGCTTTTTGACAAACCCCTAATGGATTTCTATGAGTGGGCTTCCCATGCCCCCTCCTGTATTGGCTCTTTTGGTAGCTTAGTGGCAGATTACTAGGATGGGAACACCTGGTAGAACATTGATAGTATTCATCCCAGTCTCTCCAAGCTCAAAACCCAACTGTCTACTATCTGGCTGAATAAGGAAGAGGATTCCCTGATCTGGAGATATAACCCCAAAGGTACCTTTACTGTATCTTCAATGTATTGTATCCTCTCCCCCTCCCCTCCTATGAATCCTTTCTGGTCTAAATCTTGGTTAAAAGGGCTAACCTAAAATCAATATGTTCTTCTGGACTATTCTCCAGAATAAGATCCTTACTGTTGACAACCTTAAATGCAGAGGTTTTGCCCTTCCAAATAGGTGTGTGTTGTGCTTTCAAGAGGAAGAGTCAGTGGACCATCTTGCCCTCCACTGTTCTTTCTCAACCTCTATTTGGGAAAGATTCCTCAAAAGCTTTAGCCTTGATTGGGTGTTTCCCAGTAACATCAGAGATTTGTTCTCTTCTTTTCAAATTCATTGGACCAACTCTTTTATGAGGTGTATGTGGTAGCTCTCTCTGCCTCACATTCTGTAGGGTCTTTGGAAGGAAAGAAACAACCAAATTTTCAGGGATGTGTCCTTAAATCAAGACATTGTTTTTCAAAAAATTCAAAGGGCTATTCAGGAAAATATGGGAACTATGGAGATCTCTTGTTACTGAAACAACTCTTTGGAGTTAAATATCTTAAGAGCCTGGAATATTAAGATCACTGATGGTCATAATATCAGCCACAATAAAAGGCTTGAAGTTAAATGGCAAACCCCTCCCCATGGTTGGCTTAAAATCAATTTTGATGGAGCAGCCAAAGGAAATCCAGGTCCTTCAGGCTGTGGAGCTATTCTCAGAGATGATAGAGGCATTTGCAAAGGTATGGTTGCTATCCCTATTTGCATTCAAACCAATCATAAGGTGGAAGCTATGGCAGCCCTTCAAGGCATTATTCTAGCCAAAAAATGGAACTGTACCCATCTCTGGATCGAAGGGGATTCAAATAATATTATTAAGTGTCTTAATGGGACCTCTAAGCCCTCTTGGTCAATCCACAATATATTTTTTTCTACCATTGACATCATCAAAACCTTCAAAAAATGCCACATATCCCATATATATCGGGAGGCCAACTGTTCTGCTGATTGGGCTGCAAACGTGGCGGTGAAGAATAATACAATTACCACATGGATAGGTGAGAGCGGTCTTCCCGGAGATGTAAGAGAAATCATAATAAATGAAATATATCGAAGTACCCCAAAGAATCTTGATTGATAGGGCAATTATGATATGTACTGAAGTAAGCACTTTGAGTTACTTCGATAATGAGGGAATTACTCATTATAACATCAAAGCTAGCAGAATGTGCATTATAACTTGTCAAATCATTAATGCTACACACGCTTTCTGGGCTTTTGTTTTAGCTTCGAAAATATTTCTATTTCACCAGCTTTGTAACCTAAACTTGACTGTGAGAAATGACACCATGGGCGGAAATAGGAGAAGATATGAGCCAGGAAGTTGCAAGGAGTGGAAACAGAAAGAAGAGGTGTGGGAAATTTTGCAGAAGGGTGGTCTTTCGAGCTTCATTAAGAGACTCCATGGCTGTGATGGAAAGATAACTAGCTTCTTCTGCAAAAATTGGAAGAAGGGCAAACTTAAAATGGGTGACCAACTGGTGGAAATTGACGAAGAGTTAATAGCTAGAGCTACGAGACTCAAAAGGGAGGGTTGCAATTTATACAGAGACAGGAAGGTCAGTAGGGAAGCCATTGAAAGTTACCCAGTCACAGAGAAAGAGAAGAAAAGACTGGTAAAGTTGAGCAAAACCTATTACCTACCTAGGGCTTTTGCAAAGCCCTGGCTGGAAATTCTCTTTGTTTTAATGAGGTATATAACTCTAGATGGCAGGTTTACGAAAGTATATGGATATCACTTTGTCCTCTTAAATCATTTTAGGCATAATGATAAGGTGAATTTCTTTTACTTCTTGCTCTGTTCTATGAATGCATCCCTAAAAGCATATAAATAAAATCCTCAGGGTGACACTGCAATGCACCAGGGACTTATGGTCCTCATTTATGATCATCTAAAGGCCAGTAAAATCAATCGAATGCAGCTCTCTGTGGATTCAGAAGAAGAAATGTTTGATTCTGATTTCTCGAAGGAGGAGGATTCAGATAATGATTCCTCAACTGATAATGAGGAAAGCTCTGACGACTTAGAGTATGAGAGGAGCAAGAAGAGGAAATCAAGACCCTCTTCTTCCAACAGCAAAAAACCCCAAAGCAAACCCTTGATTAGTATTTCTTCAGAAGAAGAGGACTCTAATTTCCCTGAGGAGAAGAAGAACCCTAAGGAGCACTGAAGGAAAAAAGTAAAAACCAAGCCCAACCTAGGAAGAAGCAAAAGAAAACAGAGGAAACTGGCAAAAATGTGGAGGACACAGGCAAGGAACCAGAAGAGGACAAGCAAACAAGAACCCTGGAAGCTGAACAAAGCCTGGAGATGGAGACTATGGAGGAGACCCTCAGGGCCGCTGACACTATTTCTACCCTCCATATTGCTAAAGATGAACAGATAACCCCTGGTACAGTTACTCCTTCTCCTAGTCCTCACCCCGAGGCCTTGAAGGGTTTTATGAAAACCATTGAATGGCTTATTGATGGGAATAAGAATACTGTGGATGAATACAAAAAACTCTGCAACAGAGTCATGATCCTGGAGACCATTAACATTGGAGAGGGGAACACTATGGCTGATTATATCGAAGATTTGAAGAACACAATTGCCAAAGTGGAAGACATCAGAGATGCCTTTAATCCCCGGTTTGAGAAAATTGAAAAGGAGATACAGGATAGAAAAACCCTGGAGGAAACTAGCGAAAAAATGCTCTCGGATACAGTTGCCAAAGTGGACAAGATAGAGGAGTGCCTCAAGAACATTGCGGAGTAGAGTCTCAGCATTATGAAAATCTTAGCCAACAACACCCATACCCTCATCAACAAGCTCGATGATGGAAAGGAAACCCAGGAAATTGACCTGGATGTAGAAGGAACTGGGGAAGCCCAAGGTCCTAGAACTCACACCCATGGAAGGAGGAAGGAAAAGAAAGTGAATAAGGAATTGGAGGAGCTAAAAGAAGTTGGGGTGACCTATGATGAGCTGGTGACTAAGGCAGAGGATCTGCTGAAGAAAATTACTATGTAGTGTCTCCTTGGGTTCTTTGCTGTTTTTTGTTGTTTAGCTATTTTTTCTGTTCGCTGGTTTTTTGAACCAGTTGCTTTGTATGAGGACTCTATTTTCTCAGCTTTTTATTTAACTATGTTGTAATGGTTTTGGGTCCTTAAAACCTATTTTTCAATCAATCAGAACAAGTCATCCTCAGTTCCGGTGAACAGTATAACTTGCTGGTGAACCAAATACCAGTGACTGTGCATAAGTCACTGAACTTGTCGGTGAACATAACCAAAGATCTCCAAAAGGATAAGTGTTGATAAATGTTGACATCAATGACAAAACCAATGCAACAAATCCATAATACCAATAGTATATATGCACCTTGCGATTCAATGATTCATCCAAGGAATCATATTTAGCAATCCATGATAGTTCTTACTTCAAGAATCACGTTTTAAATGTTTATACAACTTATAGTTGTACAATGATGTTTTTCTTATCTTAAGAGAAATTTTATGTATAATAGGTTAGTCTTTGTTTTAGTAACAATCTTTAGGTCCAAAAAATATATTGGGTACCACTACAAAACTTTAAAATTTCTTATCTTTAGTTGTGATTAATATTGTCAAGGATTCTCATAGGAACACGCTTCTGGGTTTTGAAATAGATTTGTTGGCTAGATAAATTGCTTTAAGAGTTTTTTAGTGATGAAGAGAATATCCACTCTTAGAAATTGGCCTTAAATCACTCAGATTTTATTTAAGATCTCATAGTCCCCCTCCAAGATAACATTTCCTTAGCCTTGAAGCAAATTGATTCCTCTAGGAGTGTGAGAATTATTTTGGAACCCAAAAACATCAATGGAGGAAGTTATAATCATCCTCATATTTTTAAAAACACCTTGAGTCTACTTGTTCAAAAAGGCCTACTCTAGTAGACTTAATCTTTAATTTAATAGCTACTAACTTAGGGATGTTTCCCATTTAGTAGTTTTCTCTTTGAAGTATTCTCTCAAAAGCCCTTAGATCAATATAAACCATTTTTTGTTCTTCCAATACTTGCACTTCTAGGGTTAGGAGAAGGATAATTATAGTTCCATAATTGGTTTTGGTTTTCAAAACCATTTATATATGTAAATTAGAATTGATAAAATAATTCCTATTGCTACTAACCACAAACCTAAAACTCTTTGATTTATCCCGAACACTCTTTAAAGTTGCACTCACCATGGAGTTAGATTGTCGCCTTTCACTCACCTTTGAATAATATTTGGATATCACTTGGAATTTTTTTAATGATATTTCTTATACTTGTACAAGTAAATCTTTCGCTTAATACAATGAGAAATAATTGTCTAGTCTCCCAATGTTTCATTTAAATGAGGTTCAAAATCAATTGAATCTCTGATGTCTATGTCTTGAGGTGCACCTTTAACCTTGTAAACTTATTCTTGTTGTAGCTCCATTTCTTTTTCATCCATTTTTTGTTGTATCCCATTCTTCAAATTATTTTCTCCTTTAACTCCTATGTGGACCTTTGTCTCACTTCTTTTCTTATCCAGAAATTTTGTATTTATTTTCAACAAACTTGGCTTTTAGTAGAAGAGGAAAATTTTCACATTATAAATGATTATTCCTTCTATGATTTTAAGAGATGTCTCTTCCTCTCAAGTTGTATCTCATAAGTATTCTCTTTATCCTGATGGATTACCTTAAAAGCTTATTGAAAAGATATATCTGATGCATAGCATCCGCACACACAACCAACTAGGAGAGATCTTTCTCCAACTCACCTATTCAAATGGGTGACAACCCTTCACTAACTCACATGATCCCTCAAAAGGTTATTAGGTACTCACAAGGCTACAACACCTCAAGAATGGACTCATGCATCCAAAAATTCTCCAATCACTAAAACACATCAGACTAGACCCATTCAACTTTCCCAAGGCCACTTTGAGTCTTCGCGACAACTAGGTTTACACCAAACCCTCAAACCTTACTCACACAAGTCCATCTTCTACTAGGACTTCTAATTTCCCATAGACACAACTCCCAATGCCAAGTAGGTATATACCATCCCAAGGTATTGCATGACAAATTTAAGGAGATTATTTTTCATAGCCAAAACACCATGCTTTACCCTCCCATCCACCCTAGAACACTTAAAGAACCCTGTTGTGGTGGTACTAGTTTAGACAATCCTAAACTCCAATGAGAACAATCATTCTTTCATGAACCATACCCCCTTCCTAATACTCCAAATGTTTATCACAATGATTGTGAACACCTCTACTCCCTTTCTTATCATCAAATACAACAACAACTTACTTCCTCAATCTTGCAAAGTGTAGGAAGTCAACTTATTGTCATACTATGACAATCGACACAAGGATGAGGATAGTCATGGCATCTTCTTATTTGTTTTGTCACCTTGAATTGATAGACATTGGAAAATATTTGTGGCACAATCACACACCCCTCATTGTATTCCTTAGGGCCTCAAGGATCAACTTTGCACTTACATCAACCACACGCCATCACATCACTGTCATATCAATCTAAGACACAACATATCAGACTTCTTCTACACTTTCATTGTTAGGTCCCAGAGACAACTGAGAGGGGGGGGTGAATCAGTTATCAAATAAATTCAAACCAAAACAACTTAACCAACTTAATGCTTAATACCGATAAACTAGTTCAATATGCCGGTAGACAGATTTAACAGTTAATTGCTATACCGGTAAGGATTAGTGCATGAAACATAAAGACAAAGTCATCCACAACACATAACACCAATATTTGTACGTGGAAATCTTGTAAGGGGAAAAACCACAATGGGAAACCTTACCCACAATAAGATGATACTACTGTAGATAGTAAGTGTACATAAATGGGGTCTGCACATGCATAAAGGCCAAGTGCCTAGAGCTCACTACTCAATCACAAAATGGGAGTCACGCTGACTACAATTGGATGGTTAAATCCAATAAGAATGTACTGCACAAAAAGCATCTTCATATGCTAGATTCAGTACCGGTGTAGTTCTAATTATCTTCACAAAACCCTCCTTCAATCTTCAAATGATGTCCATGTGTGTAGCTCTTCTTATTTTTGCATATACCTTCACACAATCCTTTTTTGCATTTCACATTTGATCTTACAAATAAGATCTTACATTTATACCATAACCTAAGACCAATTTTAGTAGGTCAGCTCTACAAGATATTTACAATAAAAGCATTTTACAAACAAAACAGTATCTGATGCAATAACTGATTGAACATGTCAACTTAATGCATTTACAACAATAATTAATCATCTCCAAAGCATGCCATGCTGATCTAGAAAAGATAAGCCTGCTGGTGTATACCTTGGACCTATTTGTCTGTAATAGCAAATATGCAAATGTGAATATACTAGTAACCAATTCCCCAAGATAAGATGTCAAAACAATGTCTTCGATATTACCAAGTGTTTTCCACACCATTCCAAGTATCGATGATTATTATATCCTGCCGGTGTACCATATATCGGTGACTGTGCAAAAGTCACTTGCTTGCCGGTGAATGTTGCTGGATCTCCAAAGTGCTAGAATTTTAGTAGGTGTTGACATCAATGACAAAACCATACAAAAATACCAACATTCATATGTGCCAAATACCTCATGGAATCCTGCAAACATTGAAATAGAAAAGAGCATGATATTTTACAAGTTTTCTCCCACTTGTGTGGTTATTCAACTTGGAAATAAATCAAATACCATATTTGTGCAGTCTCGGGTTACCCTAATCTAGGGTTTAGACAATTTGTACAAAAAACTATGATATCTCAATCAAAATGATATAAAAAATGAATGAAACAAAGATAAAAATAGAGAGGATTCAATCCCCTTTCATTCTCAACAAGTTTAAAAGGCAGGTGAATGAGATTTCACAAAGAAAAACCCCAAAGAATAGACTGTTACGTCATAGAACACCAAGAAATTGCAGAATATTCCAAGATTTTATTGATTTTATTTCTCAAAAAATGCATCCACCTTCATAAAATCCCATAACCTCAACCAAGAGAGGTTTTAAGCATAATTTGAATCAAGTTCCAATGGTTACAACTTAATTTTGAACTTGTTTTACCAAACTAACACCTAATTACCCCATAAAATGTAAAAAATTACTTTGTCAACTTTTGACAACGTTGGCAATTTTGTCCTAAATTGATCCTAGACTTAACCTAAGACTGTCATGACTCAAAATTATATAAATAGGTCCAAATAGGTCTATAAGATCTTTAAACATAATTTAATACCATATTGAACCCATTGACACATATTTTCCACACAATGACAATTTGGACAAGAACTCAAAAACCTTAACCTATCACCAAATTGGCATCATGGTGGCCATCTTGTTCTAGGTGCTCCTACACCATACACCCACCCCAATAAGAATATCTTGTCACAAGAGAAATTTCTAAAGATTTGTTTGCCTTTCCTTCCATGGATTTTCCTTAATGGCCATCTTCTTCTTTCACCTGTCCTTGAAGTGTTCCAACTGCTTGCATTAACTTGGTTCTTGAGGTTGTCTTGTTTCCACTTAGTGCTTGTCCTTGGTGGCTTCCCTATACCATCCTTTGCCTCTACCACTATCATCAGACTTGTATTTGCACCTAACCTTGGAGGTTCTCTAATTTTCCTCTTCCAACCTCTTGTTTGCTGACATGTATCCATCTTTTTTGACTGGTTATGACCTCTAACCGCTCCTTGGTTGCTGCTCACACCTTTGTCAATCACCATATCTGATTTGTGTGTTCTTTCTTCTCCTCTTTGTTCAAGGCTGACTATTTGTTCAACCTTCTCATTGAGTATGGGGCACAATACACTCCCGACAACAATGGAATTCTTCTTTTCCACTTTCACAAACTCCTTAGTAACCATCATAACTATTCTTGTTTCCCTTGTCTGATATCCTACATCCTCTTTCAATGGAAGTAAAGTGAAGGAGCATATTCAATATAATAGGTATTATCCCTTCCATCATACATAGCATGTTTGTCAAATTCCCATGGCCTTCCAAGCAACAAATGACAACATTGCATTGGTAGAACATCACAAAGCACCTTGTCCTTATACTATCCAATCCAAAACTCAACTAGAGCCTACTCATTGACTATAATTGACTGATCATCATTCAAGCATGAGACCTTATAGGGTGTCTCATGTGGCACCTTCACCAATCCTAACTTATCAACCATTTCTTTTGACACTATGTTATCAGTAGATCCTAAATCAATTACCAACTTGCACACTTTACCTTTCCTCTTGTAGGTGGTCTTGAATAGACTTCTCCTTTGCATTGGTTTCTTCTCTTGGGAGGCTTTCAAAAGTTGACTTTGCAATATCAATACTTCACCAACTTCTAGTTCACATCCTTGAATTGGAGAATTGACACTTCCTTCATCCTCTTCTTTCACTACTACCACAAGTGGCACTCAACTTATCAGGACACTTAAAGGATGGATGTCCAAACTCACCATAGGTATAGAATCTTCCTAAAAACACATTGGATACACTTCCTTGACCCATATTTCTGCCCGTTGCATTTTTTCTTCCACCTCTCCATCGACCTCTAGATTCAACCTCTTGTTCTTTACTCTTACCAACATCTTCTTGTCCTTGGTTGGATTGTTTTGATGGCCAACTTGTAACACTCTTCTACTATTCTAGGTGTGGAGAGACTAAGTTCATCCTAGATGTTATATGTCAAGCCACCAAGATATCTTTCTACTTTTTCTTCAACATCTTCCTCATGTGCTGGGCCCTTATGTCTAACTTGTAAAATTACTCTGTGTAGGATTATACATCCATATCCTTTTGTCTTAGATTTTGTAGCCTCTTGTACAATTGGACCTTGTAGTCATTAGGTAATAACTTCCCCTTCATATTCTCCACCATTTTGTACCATGAAGTTATCTTTGGCTTATCCTTCTTCCACCTATTAGCTTGCACACAATCCCACCAAAGTAGTTTTCCAAGGCTCCAATCCAGTCTATGAGTTCTTCTCCATCCTCTCTACCACCATACATGGGTAGATCTTCCTTGGATTTGTGGTCATTTTTTCTAACTACCTTAAATGAGTTTTTCTATCCTTGCAGCCTTTGGGTTCATTTCTTCCTCTTGAGGGACTTCATCTTCATCATCTCCTCCTCCTTCTTGGTCACTCTCCTCATCAACAACCATTCCTCTCCTTCTATCTCTAGCCTCTATTGCTTCCATCCTCTCTTTTAGGGCTCTTAACTCCCTACCAACTATTTCACTAACCCTTGGGGGCATCTCATCTTCATATTCTCAAACTTCCTTCCTTTAACCCTCTGGAAGTCCTACAAAATGACCTAGAAAAAATATGATGTTCTTGTGAAAACTTTTGTTATTTTGAATTAATTATGATCTCTATTATTCCCCTCAAGCTTAGGGTTTAGTCTTTAAAGGGGCCATGCCATTTTCCTAGGCATTGATTTTTTTGGTGTGCCCCTTGTTATTTTTACTAAGTCTAGCACACTATTTTTAATTAAGCCCCATGATCAGGCCCCCCTTTATTTCCTAACGTTATGTCTATCTCTATCATCCTAGGTGGGCCCCCTTTGATTTTTATTAGCGAGTGCTTTAATTTTTCCTAATTATGAGCCTTATATTATTTCTATCGGTTTCTTTATGATAAAGATTGGGCTACTAGAGATTATTCTATTTACACATGCATTAAATGGACAGTGATGTTTTAATCGCAATAAAAAGGTGCTCAATGGTTAGACAGCTAAAGTTGGCGGTGACCGTGGCAAGAAGATAAAGCTCAAGAAAATCAGACGGTCCTCATGACCCTACAGTTGAAGATGCGAGGAGGATAATCATCACAACATAATGAGATGATTCCACGTGTCCAAGGTGGGCTAAGGTAAGCCAGTGGTGGGACCATTGACAACGGTGAGATGGCGGTGAGATGGATGTGCTATGTTATAATTTTGATGGGCCTGCTTGCCACATATGATAGTCAATGTCAGATTGACTAGTATGGTCTGTGTGATTTGCCAACGTGGAAATGATCAACTGTTAAGATTCAAATGCAAATGGAGTTATTTTCCACACTCGTGCGAGCAGTAATGGTAGATAGGACAGTAACTCTTTGTTCCAAAAAGAAATTAAAGGCATTTTCTGAGTTATTTTGAGTCACCAAAGCATTTAGAGGAGATTGAAAAGTGATTCTAGAGCCAAAGGAGATTTGAACAATTTATTGCAGTGCAAAATTAGGGTTTTCTGGTGCGTTTAAAACAGTAAGTTCATCTGAGCATTTCTCATCTAATTTAAAGAATTTAAAGCTGTGAATTGCATGCAAATCATAGGGAAAAAGTTATAAATTGTTCTAGGGCTAGAGGTTAGATAGAAAGAGGTGAGAATTTTGCTAAATTGTTGTTGCAATTAAGTTTTCATGCTAGCCCTAATCTTTTCCTTCTGGATTCAAAGAATTATAGTAGAAACCCTAGTTTAAGAGATGGCACCTTAGAGAAATCATTCAGGACAAACATAATACTTGAAAAGAAATCTTTATGATGATTTCTTGGACCAATTGAAGGTGTCAACAAATGATAAGTACCAAGGGTAG
Organism: Cryptomeria japonica; assembly: GCF_030272615.1. Classification (NCBI taxonomy): domain Eukaryota; kingdom Viridiplantae; phylum Streptophyta; class Pinopsida; order Cupressales; family Cupressaceae; genus Cryptomeria; species Cryptomeria japonica. Next base: position 473,846,805 of record NC_081414.1, read on the forward strand.
AGGTTTGAACATGGACAGATCCTAGGTGAGGGTTTAGTCGACAAAGCCTGCAAGGTATCTGATGCAAAGGTGCCTATGTCAGGGCTAAGAATGTTCAAGTTATGGTTTGGTTAGAGGAATTTAGCAACCCCATTTTCACAGGCATGGTAATATGATTTGGGTAAATTAGATGTACCTAATGTGTTCATGGATGTTGATCTACTCAGAGAAGTTGCACATAGATATGACCCAATTCTAAGGGTCATAAGAGGAAATGAGAGAGAAATTATGTTGTCTATCACAAGAGAGGTGTTTCAAGAAGTTTTGACTTGTATGAACCTTCTGCATCCCTAGAACCTATTGATTTGGAGGAACTGAAAAAATAATATGAAAAGACAAGGTATTTGATCAAAGCAAGATTGCTCCCATCCCACTTGGCTAAGGCAACAAATAATCAGTGTTATATTGGCCCAAGTGCTAAAGAGCCTTTTCTAATTGATGCCTTTGCACATTATTTCAAGGCTACATTTTTCACACTGTGTTAGATTTTAGGTTTCCACCCAGGCACAACAATCCAAAAAGCATATATGTACATGGGGATTCGGATTCAACATCCCCATTTTACAGTAATTTATGACTTTTCTCCATACCTTGCAGACAAGATACATGAGGGATTGCTATAGATTAAAAAGGGTGACATTAGTACCTCATTTTACTGGTATTCCATTCTTGTGTACATGATCTTGTACAAAGATGAACATTTCTTTGTAGAAGAAATAGAATTGAGAAGGGTGGTGGATGAAGAAAACATGCTTGTGCAAGTTTGGAGCATGGCTATGTCATGGGACATAAAGGATGCAAGCTATGTAAGATTTGATAATTTTTTTGCATCTAGGCTTAGGGCTCGATTGGTAGTAAATCCACCAAGGATTCCAATAGAATTGCATGATATTTTGAGGCCAATGGAAAGAAAGCCAGAATTGAAACTTGAGCATAATTGGGGGGATATCATTCCCTATTCTATGAGAACAATTATAAGAGTGTATGGTTTTAATGGACAACTACATATATTTCATTTTAATGTTCCACTCAGATTAGGATTTGCAGAAGTCATGTGGCAATTAGGCTGCATACATGAAGATGAGCTAAGTGTTACCCACTATTTTTGCATTCATTGATTTTTACCTGTATTGCAATATTTATGTCGAGGGAATGTGTGTCAACTTTAGCATAGTCAATATCTCTTGGCCAATGCATCTTTATGTCCAAAGTGTTTGTGTCTTTGAACCTTTTGTTTGAACCCCACATTTAGTTCAATAGTTCATAGGTTCATTGGTTCGTCAAGTCTTTGTATATTATGTTTTAGCTGCGGCAAATCTAACTTGTGCAAAAGGCTCGTGCAGAGAATGAACTTGAACCATTGAGCCTTCATTGGTTCAAGAGTTCAAGAGTTCAATGGTTCAGTGGTTCCACATTCAAAATGGAAGCTTTGTAAAAGAGGAGGCAGATGGAGGAAAGTGATCGGCTTGAAGGGGAATATTCTAGGTATCTCGATGATTTATTTGAAAAATCCTCACTTAAGGTGGTAATCATTTTCTTGATAAGGGATCCCACAAAGTGTTTTGTAATAAAATAAAGTGTCAGAAGTGTCATCTTCGCCATCACTCAACATGAGTGAATGAGTTGTGGTAATCATGAAACCTAATTTTTAGCCATTAATATAGATTTTGTACAAAAAATATTTGTATCTTAATGAAGAAGCTAAATTAGGAAAGGTGGAGGTTCGACACTAGAGGTAATTTTCTCAAAATTAGCAGACACTCAATAGCATGAAAGGTGAGTTGAAAATATTTGCTATCTCTGTCATTTTCATGCTTTAAGTAAGAAATTGTTAATTTTTGTTGTAGTAGCCATAGTGGGTGTTATTACAACCTGTTTAGTATTGAAAATGAGACTCGTTCCACCAAAATTAGGGTAAGAACCAGGCCTTAGTTGCTCTCTTCTATAATTTGAGGACATGTCCCTACCTCATGTTGATTTAGATGATTTTTTAGAAAGAGCTAAGAATTCCTCTAGTTCACCCATCATGGGAAGGATTGGCGATAGTGGGTTAATAGAAGCTTCAGTTTTCCCTTCTTCTATACAATGCCCTGAGTTAGTGCTCAAGTGCATGAACAAGTATGACCCCGAACACAGATGAATCAAAAATGAAAATGGGGGTGTCCTATTGAATGTGAATAGGGAAAATGTTATGGGTGTCTTTAAAATTCCCACTAAAGAGCCACATGAAGATTGGATGATAACCACCCATATGGATTTTTCTCAAAGAAGAAAACCCAGTATAGAAGTGTTATAGCTAGAAATTGGCTCTGAAAATTTCAGAAGGGTGGTTCTAGATTGCCCAAGCCCTTAACTAGAGAGTATTTGATCAAAGAGGTGAGGGACATTGTTATTTTGCTATAGAAGGTGAAAGGAAGCCATCAGGCGTTTTATTGGGAAGATTAGATGTACTTTTTCATCAAGGTCATATTAGATGAAAAGTGATATATAGATTGGGTAGAGTTAATTGCTGAGAGATTGCATGAAGGGATATGTCCTCATACATGTTTTATTGTTTGGCATGTGTCACACATTGGCCAGGATTGCATCGGGAGGAATGGTTTGATGGGATGACAATTTATGATTACCATCCGCACCTTCAACTACATAAGTGTCATGAGAATTTTTGAAGAGTTCATGATGTGTTTGCAAGGAGACTAGTTTATGAACTTCAAGGAAATATAAGTAAATGATTATCTGATGTGGCTGTACAGCTAGTGAGTACCTATGGAAGCTATTTCATTTAGTATTATCGGTTCACCTACATCTATTTTGGAGGGTTCGAAGGAGAACCATTTAAATTACTGAGGTTTTTCCTTGACCACTTTGTGGTAATTGAACTGTGTAGGCAACTTTCTCACATCGACAAGAAGACTCTAGACAGACAAGATTCAGGTGTGTCTTTCCTAGTTGAACTGGGTTACTATATTTGTCACATTGTTTCTGATTCTTTGAACCTAGAGATTGATTTTAAAAAGCTTAACCTTCGACACTATGCAACTCTACCTAATTTTGACATCAAAGGTTATGATTAGGTGCATTTAGCTCTTAAAGAGGACTTCTCTCATGTTTCACAACTTGAAGATTTCTGGGAGGATTGTGGAGATGAATTTGAAGTGAGGAGGAGAACATTTTATAGGTTTATAATGGATCAGATTATTACTTTTTAGCTGAGAATGAATGTAATGGGGGTTGTGGAAGATGGTGAAGATTTAATTGATCCACAATTTGTAAATAAAGTATAGGGTTCCCCAATCCCAGAGGTAGAATAGGATAAGAAGGAGGAAGATTTGATTCAAATGAGAACATTCCCTCTTATTCGTAGAACTGGGCATTGCTTACGAAAGTAGAGATTGGGAAAATTGGTAATCAGAGATTCTCCTGTTCAAAAAGTTTTGTCTAATAAATTTGTTAAAACTTGTGTTGCAAGTGGTGCCAAGGTTAAACTTGAGGTAGATACTATCAAAGGTTTAAAGAAGTCCCTTATTAGCTAGCTTCCAACTCGTGTTACCAGATCAAGGACCAAAAATAAGGGCGAAAAGTTGCCAGAAAGTACATTAGTGGTTGATTTGGAAGGGTCTCTTGAAGCTAAGAATAAAATGGTAGAACAAAACATTGAGATACCCATCATGGAAGTTGGAAATACTGAAGAGCTTGAAAAAGAAGAAGGCATTGAAGGTTCATTGATCTTAGTTAATATAAGTGCTGAGCAATCCCAAGCAAACAATGATGTAGGTTCTAGTACTCCTTATTAGCTAGACACTACTCTTAGTAGCAAAAAGAGAAATGCGGTTCCTGCCTTAGTTCCTATTGAACATATGGTTAGTAAATGCTTGGGTAAAACTCCAAAGTCCAAAAGGTTGAACACAGTTTCAAAAATATATTTTGATCAAGATATAGGTAATTGGACCACTGAGATAGATCACCCTGTTTTAGACAAGGAAGTAGAAAACCCTTCAACAAAGGATTTAAGTGTTGAAAGAATTAATTTGGGTGTTAGATCAAGTATGGAGGATGTACACCATTTGGAGGTCTCCACCAAAAGAATAAGAATAAGGCCATGTAAGGATAAAAAGGGATAAACAAGATCTCAAAGAAATTCCAAAGCATATTGTAGAGTACATAGATGCTATTCATAATCCTAATGCCTAGCCGATTTCATAGTTTCCCATGTCATTTGATCCAAAGTCGCCTGTTAATCAAAAAATTCTAGGTCGAATTTAAAGAAGTAAGATGGTGGCAGAGATTTTCTTGGAATGGTTGGAGGGGATCACTCGATCCGACATAGAATACTTCAAGAATATGAGCAAGGTGTATGAGATTGCCATAATTGTAATGAGAGAGCTTGATACAAAAATCACCAATTGGAAGAAGGAAGAAACCAAGTGGAGAGCTATGGTAGCTCAAATAGTTGATGTACAAAAGTATGGCATCATGAAATTTCTATTAGAAAATCCGGTACTGGGCTTGGATGATAATATCCTCTATGTATGCAGGAAAAACATTGAGTTGCAAAATTATGTAGTAGAACAACGATGTGAAGAATTTGCTAAACTGTGAGACGAGTTAGCTCAACTTGTTCTATCTATGTAGAATGATTTTAAATGCATTAGAATCAAGTGTTTGAAAGAGTAGGAGAAAACAATAGAAAGTTTGGAAGTCATTACTTAGTCTTTTGAAGGAAAAATTAGTTATGTTAGAGAAGCAAAGACTCTAACAACAAATGAATCCTCAATTGTGGTGAAGATTGAATCCCTCCTTTTCCTGTGCATAGAACACTTGGGAAGTCATGTGGATATTGTGGCCCATGTTTGGTGAGATAAAGAGATATGTCATCAGAGGATTTCTCACATTGGAATTCTAAACTTTTCCATTATACAGAGCTCCTCAACCACTCATTTAGATTGGAAACATGTAACCAACATAGTGCATAACCAGCTCGAGGATCCCATTTGTAGTTACGATCTCAGTCGTGCGGGCCTTTTGGAATTGTTTAGTGATGCATGATAGGACAATTTCAAAAGTTAGTTTTTCTGGTTATGTTAAAAAAAAACTGAATCGTGACTCAAGGGCAGTGTTATGTAACTCTGTGTTTCCCTAAATTACAGTTAGCCGGTCTGTGGCTATTTATATGTTTTAAAAAGACTATGTGAAGTTCCGAGAATTTTTGGCTTTCAGACTTGATACATTTGATTTTGCAATTACATAATGTTTCAAAATGAAATACTCTTTTATTTGTGATTAAATGAAAGTGATTATTTTAGAGTCTCAAATCTATGTGTTTGATGAAGGAAATTGAATTTGTGTGGGAGTTCATTTATGTCAAAATAGTCTTTTGTTTCTTTATGGAATGTTATGCACTTAAAGAGTAATTTAGTCTAAAAGTTTCTTTTGAATGAGAAGTGCGAAACATAACAAAGTCTGTGAGCTTTGTCATTTGAGAACTTTATTTTAAAAATTGCATTTACAACATAGTGATGTGTAGATGTGAAAAATGCCTTTCGTACTTTTCGGTTAAAAGTATATGCATAGTTAATTTTCTTGTTTTCATTCATTGAAAATATAAAGAGGGAGTTGTACCTTGGGAAAATTCAGAGGGAAACCTTCAATGGTTTTCCCAATTGTTTGGTTAATATTTTTCTCTTTAAGGGGCAAGAGATTGGTGTTATGTTAGTTTTATCAAAGGACAAATATGTTAACCAATAGATTTTTGGTGACTCTACTGGGGAGAGTGAATCAATAACAGTCGCCTAGATATGAGAAAAATGGGGCTATCTCATGCGATTAATTATCCCGTTGTGTAATATGTTTGTAAAATATTGAACCAATTAGGAAATCATAGTTGAATTGCATATTGTAGCAGACTGGAGTCTAGGAGATATACCAGATCCTTAAGGAGAGATGGAGTTGTTGATCCTATTTTTCAGGAGTTACAAAATCTAATTTTTTCATCTACTTCTCCTCGCGTAAGGCGAACTAGAAGTAGAACTCCTTCTCCCTCTCCCAGTCATTTCACATCCCCTACTTGTCAAGCCCTAATCTTGCATGAAACTACCTTGCCTATTGTTATTAATCTTGTACCTTTAACCCTTCCAATGGCTCAGCTGTGGGGAGCTTCTATAGGACCCCTGAACTTGGGAGCTAATTTAAATGCCCTTTCTAAAGGAGTAGAAGATAATCTACCTAAGTTCAATGGAGATGGAAAAATATCAATTGAGAAGATTTGAATACTTTTAACATAGCATGTGGTGTATTGGGTGTTCAACATGAAGATGTGGTCATGAGACTTTTTGTATAAACCTTAACTGATGCTATAGCAGAATGGTTTTATCATTTTCCCAATGGTTCAATTACCACTTGGGATGATATGAGAACAAGATTTGAAACCAGGTTCAAAAGTGCAGAGGATGGGCATTCTCTTCTTGCTCAACTAACTCATTTAAAAAAAGAAATTCATGAACCTATGAGAGAGTTTCTAGCCAAGTATAATAAGATTTTCAATAAAATTCTAGCAAATAAAAGGCCTTCTGCTGAGAATCAAAAGTGTTTCTTTATTAGCTCAATGCCCTATGATATAGGCTTTCACCTCAGGAGACAAATTGATTTGGTGGTGGCTCAAAAATTAGCTATTGAGTTAGAGGATGATTTAATCACAACTGGTAAATGGAAGAAAAAGGTTCAAACGCCAAATGCTCAGCCTTCAACTTCTTCTGACCCAATGATACAAAGGTTGGTAAATGATGTTATAGAATTGAAGAGACAATTGCCAAAAGCTATTACCTCTTTTTCAGTAGCTTTACCAAGATATTACTAGAAGAAATTATAATCAGCCAACAAATGCTGGTAATAAGACATTACAACTCCCACCTGCACAATAGAGGCTTGCTATTGAAGCTCCTCCTGGTAAAGACAATATGTGTATCTTTCATTTAACAGATGAACATGATGGAGGTTCTTGTCCAGAGATGGTACATTATATGCAAATGACTAATATAAGAGAAACTATGGAAGAAATTGTAGATGATGGGAGAAATTCTGAGCATCCTAGTGACTCTAGAATTCACTTCTTAGAGTATGAATCAAATTCAGAAAGAGGAGGTGATATAATGGTTACTTTAGAAGATCCTTCATGCACTCTGTTGATTATGAATAAGCGCAATTTCAAATCCACAAATGATCCAGCTTTTCCAAAAATATCAACCAAAGGTAAGGAACTTCAAACTCGTATACCTGCTAGTAGTTCAAAGGTTCAGTAGGTTCAATTGTTCAAGAGACATAGTCCTGAGGCATCATTTGATATCATAGAACTTTGTAAGTCATCAAAGATTTAAATTTCTCCCACTGAATATCTTAGATTGAACCGCAAGGAACTAGATAAATTGATAAAATACATCAAAGGTGAAGATCCTCAATATGAGTCTGGTAGTCAATATTCCATTAATGTAGTCTTATTATGTTGAAATTCATGTTTCTTTGTTTGAGTCGGCTAAGCATTCCCCTGATTTGCTTGCACATGATCCCAATGATTCTTCTCTTTCATTTGACCCAAAGCCTGATCCTTTCTATGTGTCTTTGTTTATCAATGGCCACAAATGTAGTAATTGCATTATAGACTCTGGTGCATTAGATAATATCATGCCTTCTATGGTAGCTAAGGATTTAGGCCTGTCCCTCACAAAGACATTTGGTAGATTCTATTTCATGGATTCAAAAAAAATTCCTTTTCTTGGTCAAATTAAGGATGTGCAGGTAGCTCTAGCAACTCATCCTAGTAAAAGAGTGAAATTGACTATCCTTGTGGTTGATATACCTTCTAGCTGTGGCATGTTGCTAATCAAAACTTTTTGTAAAGATCTAGGTGGGGAGATTAAAATAGATTGGTCACAGGAAACTATTCCAGTAGGAAAACAAAAAGTGGTGCTGCAACTTGAAACTAAGGCGAAATTTACTATGTTTCCTTCTGATGACCCTAAGTCTCAAATATTGTATCAAGAATGTGACTTTGGCAATTACATGATTTCCTCTGAGGGTCATAATGAAAACCTTATACTTGAACCTGAATGTTCTGATAATCTATGGGTCATATAATTTGATGGTAGTCATTTGATGGTTGGTTCAGGTGTAGGAGTTTTTTTTATTTCTCCTAATAATGATAAATTTCATTTTTCTTTTAAATTGAAGTTCAAGAACACTAATAATACAACAAAATATGAAGCTTTGTTATTGGGGTTAGAGGAGGCTAAAAAGAAAGGAATAAAGATGCTTCGAGCTAAAGAGGATGTGAGTTGATTGTTAAGTAGGTGAGAAGTATCTTAACTATGAAGAATGAAAGGTTAAAACATTACAAAAATAGAGTTTGGGATCAAATTGAAAGTTTTGATGCATTTTCAATTGAGGCAATTCCTAGAGATCAAAATACTCAGGCTGACTCACTTGCTGTATTAGCTTCTCTTATGCCCCCTCATCCTAATTTTAAGGAGGAAACATATAGGATTGAGATATTTTATCATCCTAATGTACCTAATAATTCTGAATCTTGATAGGTGTTTGAGAGTGATAAACAAATTGATAATTTTCTACAGAGTGCAGGTATGTTCATGACAACTTTCTTTGAAGGTTCTTGCTCTGAATGTAAGAAAGTTTATCCTGATCCAGGAGATAATTTTGATGAGCATATAATTCAGCTAAAAGGAAACAAAATTCCTAAGGGGTTAGTGTCTCTTGAAAAATTGTTTGATCAACATGACAGGTATATAGGAAACAAAAACATACCTTGTTCTAGTGAATCGGGAGATTATGAAAATGTAAATATAGGAGACGAGGTTAACCCAAAGTTTATTAATCTGGGAAAGTTTTGCACGTCTAAGGAAAAATGTAGGTTTATTAACCTCTTTCTAAGCTACAAAGATGTTTTCACTTGGTCATATGATGATTTGAAGAATTTCAGGGAAGGTCAGTTTTAGCATCATATTCCTTTAAAACCAGGGGCAACACCTTTCAGACAGAAGCTAATGAACTATAATCCCAAAGTTGCAGATGCTATTTTTAGAGAAGTGGACAAGATGTTGAAAGCTAGGATCATATATCCTATTCATCATTCAATTGGGTGGCAAATATTTTCCCAGTGCATAAGAAAAATGGGGAAATCGGAATTTAAATCAGGCTAGTCTCAAGCACAATTATCCCTTGCCAGTCATGGATCATATCCTTCAAACTGTCATTGGATCATAAATGATGTCAATGTTAGTGAAGCATTCATTGGTTAGGAGGGACCTCAAAGAGATCAATCTAGACTGGTCAGCAAGAGCAAACATAATGGAAACACAAAGATATGATGGAGGCAATGCAGAACAAATTGAATTATTTCATGAAAACTGATTACAACCAACCGATAACAACCAGGTTATAGAAACTGGCTCACATGCCTACTAAAACATGCTCAAAGTATAGAATAGGTCATAACTGGGACCTCAAATCTTAGGATCTATCTTCTACACTCAGTCTAACTTACCTCATTACATTTTAATGTGCAATTACAATGATATAAATGATCCAAGGGGATCTGATTGGCCCGAAAAGGGATCAAAACTCAAAGAACAAGACCTAACATGTAAAACCAACAAGATCGACCTCTACCAAGAGATTCCTTCGGAAAATCCAATGGATGAAGTGTAGATCATGGGAAAAGGTCTGCCACGAGCCAAGGAACATCGAAATTAACATTGAAGGCTTTGCATGCTTCGAAAGGGGATCTGGTAGATCACCAAAATAGGTCCAGGCAATTGGTAACAAGAAATTGTCAATTGGTAGTAGGAAACTATCATGGAAACCGATAGCGATAACTTGCTAGAAAAAGATCCAAATGCGATGTGGTTTGGAAATAAGTAAGATGATCAAGTCTTCAAGTAGAATCCAACTCCATGGGATCCAGTGAGCCGAAACTGGTACACACAAAAAGAAATGTTGAAACTGCAAACAGAAAGAAAACCATAAAGAAAATGTTTTTGGTTGATGCAAGACTGCCATGAACTGGGGATGGTCTTGCATTAGTTAGATGGGTTCTCTGGTTATAACCAAATAAGTGTTGCTAAGGCAGACCAACACAAAACTAGATTTACTACTCCATAGGGAACCTTTGCATACAATTGGATGCCCTTCGGTTTGATAAATGTTCATGCAACCTTCCAAAGGGAAATGAACCTTTCTTTTGGCCACTTGGTTGATAAGATAATTGTTATTTATTTGGGTGATCTAACTATCTTTTCCAGGAGAAGGAAGAACCACTTGATGCATTTACGGACTGTTTTGTAGAGGTGTAGAGATCATGGTGTCTTTTTGAACTCGAAGAAGTCTGTCTTCTATGTTACAGAAGGAAATTTGTTGGGGCATATTGTATCAAAGGAGGGTATCAAAATTGATCCAAATAGAGTAAGAGCCATCCAACAGTTGACTCTTCCATTCAATAGAAGTGGCATTAAATCCTTCTTTGGGCAGGTTAACTTTCTAAGAAGGTTTGTACCAGATTTTGTAGAGATCAATAAGCATATTGTGGGAATGATGAGTGAAAAATAAGTGTTCAAGTGGAATGAAGAAGCAAAGAAATCCTTTGAAAAGGTGAAGGAGGCTATCACTCAGGTACCTACCTTGGTCAACCCAGATTTTCATAAAGAGTTCATCATTTATTGTTATGTCTTTGAACATACCATGTCTAGTATTTTGCTGTAAAAGAATAGATATGATGATTAAGTCTCTAAAGCCTTTATGATCATACCACTTAATAAGCATGAACTCAAATATTCTTTGATTGAGAAGTAGGCATTTGTGGTAGTCAAAGTTGTTAAGTATTTCAGGTATTATATCATGCATTCTCATTCTATTATGTTTGTACCTCATTCTGCTATGAAGAGTATCCTAACCCAACAAGAGGTCAGCCTGAATAATCATGCTACTTGGGTCTAAAAAATACAGGAGTTTGATCTGGATATTAAGCCAACAAATCTTTTCTGAGGACAAGGTTTGTGTCATTTGATTGTTGAGAATAGGGAGAACAAAGAGGAAGAATTACCCACAGTCTTATTTGTCAGTCTTCAAGACCCATGGTTTGTTGATGTAGCACATTAATTGACATATGGAGAATGTTGAAAGGACCTGTAACCTAGGGAGAGAAGAAATTTAAGGTTGAAAGCAACAAAGTATTTGATCTTTGATGATGTTTTGTACAAAAAAGGCTTGGATGGAACCTTTTTGAGATGTTTGGATAAGGATCAACAAGAAAATATTTTAAAGGCTTTTCATGATGAGGCATTTGGGGGTCACTTCTCATCTACCGTCATAGCTTTCAAAATTCCCAAAAATTGTTATTACTGGTCCAAGATGTTCAAAGATGCATATAAGTGGGTAGCTAATTGTGAGAAGTGTAAATTATTTTTTGGAAGGCCACAGTTAGCAACACTCCCACTAAGACCTATTGTAATAGAATAGCCCTTTAAGAAATGGGGTTTAGAATTCATTGGTCCCCTTTCACCCCCTTCAAGTGCTAGGAACACCCATATCTTGACTGCTACCAACTATTTTACCAAGTGGGTAGAGGCCATCCCGATTAAGAAAACTACTTCTAAAGTTGTGTGTACTTTTATGAGGGAAAACATATTGGTATGTTTTGGTGTTCCCCAAAAGATTGTGATAGATAATGCTTCTAATTTTTCCTCAACAAAATTGGCCATGTTTGGATATCATCATAGAATTTTACTTTCTCATTCATCAGATTACTACCCACAGGGGAATGGACAAGTAGAGTCCAACAATAAAAACCTAATAGCCATTATGAGAAAGCTGGTTAGTGACAACCCCAAAAATTGGTATAAAAAGTTGTATGAAGTGTTGTGGGCTGACCAAAAATTTCCCAAGAGAGAAATATGGATGACACTTTTTGAATTAGTATATGGAATGAGAGCTCAGTTATCACTTTCATTGGAGTTGGCAACAACCAAATTGCAAACAATGATTGAAGATCAATATTTTCAGAGTTCCTTAGAAAAAAGAGTGATGTACTTGACCAAAATAGAGGAGGAAAGGAATGAGTTGGTTTATCATATTACAATTCATCAGGCTCAGGTTAAGAAGATGTTTGATCAAAAGGCAGACCCATGAAATTCATGCAAGAAGACCAGGTTCTGTTGTAAGTTAAAAGGAGAGAACCTAAAGGAGCTCATGGAAAATTTGACTCTCTCTGGAAAAGACCATTCAAAACCCATCAGGTATTGGGCCCTAACTCTTTCACATTATAATATCCAGATGGAACAATCTTACCTCTGTCCTATAATGGGCAAGATCTAAAACTTTATCAATTATAAAGCAAGAGTCCCCTATTTCTATATATAGTCTTAGTTTAGTTGCTTTGTTCCAGTGTTTTGGTCATGTGAGTTTTGGTTTGTCTTGGTCCTTCTTTCCATGTTTGAAAGTTGATGCAAAACTAAATATTCTACGTTAATTTCCTAGTCCTTTACAGTCCTGGTCCCCAGTCAAAGCCAATTGTTACCCCCTACTTTTGCATTCATTAATTTTTCCCTATATTGGAATATTTATGTCGAGAGAATGTGTGTCAAATTTAGCATAGTCAGTTTGTCTCGGCCGATGCATCTTTATGTCTAAAGTGTTCATGTCTTTGAACCTTTTGTTTGAACATCACATTTAGTTCAATAGTTCATAGCTTCATTGGTTCATCGAGTCTTTGTATATTATGTTTTAGTTGTGGCAAGTCTAACTTGTGTAGAAGGATCGTGGGGAGAATGAACTTGAACCGTTGAACCTTCATTGGTTTAAGAGTTCAAGAGTTCAATGGTTCAGTGGTTCCACATCCAAAATGGAAGCTTAGTAAAAGAGGAGGTAGATGGAGCAAAGTGATTGGACTGAAGGGGAATATTCTGGGCATCTCGGTGATTTATTTGAAAAATCCTCACTTAAGGTGGTAATCATTTTCATCACTCAACACAAGTTAATGAGTTGTGGTAATCATGAAACCAAATTTTTATCCATTTATATCAATTTTGTACAAAAAAGATTTGTATCTTCACAAAGAAGCTAAATTAGGAAAGGTGGAGGTTCGACGCTGGAGGTAATTTTCTCAGAATTAGCAAACACTCGGTTGCATGAAAGGTGAGTTGAAAATGTTTGCCATCTCTATCATTTTCATGCTTCAAGAAAGAAACTGCTAATTTTTGTTGTAGTAGTCATAGTGGGTGTTATTGCAGCCTATTTAGTATTGAAAATGAGACCTGTTCCACCAAAATTAGGTTCAAAATCAGGCCTTAGTTGCTCTCTTCTAGAATTTAGGGACACGCCCCTAACTCATGCTGATTTAGATGAATTTTTAGAAAGATCTAAGAATTCCTCTGGTTCACCCATGATGGGAAGGATTCTCGATAGTGGGTTAATAGAAGCTTTAGTTTTCCCTTTTGCTATACAGTTCCCTGAGTTAGTGCTCTAGTGCATGAACAAGTATGACCTCAAACATAGATGTATCAGAAATGCAAATGAGGGTGTCCTATTGAATGTATTAGGGAAACTATTATGGTTGTCTTTAAAATTCCTGCTAAAGAGCCACATGAAGATTGGATGATAACCACCTCATATGGCTTTTTCTTAGAGAAGAAAAACCCAAGTACATAAGTGTTATAGCTAGAAATTAGCTCTTAAAATTTTAGAAGGGTGGTTCTAGATTTCCCAAGGCCTTAATCAAAGAGAATCTGATCAAAGAGGTGAGGGACATTGTTATTTTGCTGCAAAAGGTGAAAGGAAGCCAACAAACGTTTTATTGGGAAGACTGGATGTACTTTTTCTTATAGGTCATATTATATGAAAAGTGATATATAGATTGGGAAGAGTTAATTGCTGAGAAATTACATGAAGGGCTAAGTAATTGCCTCAAAAATAATAACTTCTATATGTCCTCATATGTGTTTAATTGTTTGGCGTGTCTCAGACCTTGGCCAGGACTGCATCATGAGGAATGGGTTGATGGGATGAAAATTTATGATTACCATCCGCACCTTCAACTGCATAAGTGTCATGAGAATTTCTGAAGAGTTCATGATGTGTTTGTAGGGAGACTAGTTTAAGAACTTTAAGGAAATATAAATAAACAATTATGTGATGCGCCTATGCAGCTAGTGAGTACCTATGGAAGCTATTTCATTCACTATCCCTAGTTCACCATCATCAGGGTTGGAGGGTTTGAAGGAGAACTATTTAAGTTACTAAGGTTTTCCCTTGATTGCTTTGTGCTAACTAAACTATGTAGGCAACTTCCTCACATTGACAAGAAGACTTTGGACATACAAGATTCAGGCGTTTCTTTCCTAGTTGAACTGGGTTATTATATTTGTCACACTATTTCTAATTATTTAAACCTAGAGATTGATTTTAAAAAGCTTAACCTTCAACACTATGCAACTTGACCTAATTTTGATAGCAAAGGTTATGTTAATCCCAACCAGTGCTGAGAGGGAAGGGGTGACTCAACACTTTACTAGTTTTACAAAATTAAAACCTTTTAACTCAAGACTGCACTAACTTAATATTCATCAATATAAATAGTTATTGCATAAGAACATTCATGCATGAAAAGATACACAGTAACACCAAGATTTATCTCGTGAAAACCCAAATGGGAGAAAACCATGATGTGAGTAGAAAATCACAAAATTTGCACTCTTCTGGAGTACGCTCGGTGAGGAGCCATCTCTGTTAGGAGATTACAAAGACACTATTAGGTGCCACCCAGTTGAGGGATTTTATTTAAGGCCTTTTAGTGCCTTTACCCTATTAGAGGTAGCCTTTTTGAAGGTCTTAGGATCATCAATTAAGATGTCACCCAGTTAAGGGATTTTACAAAGGGACCTATTAAAGTCCACCCATTTAAGGGATTTTGAGTTGCTATGGTTAGAAAGCAACATGATGTTGATCTGCTAGAATAGCTACTGATAGCTTGATAAAATCACAATGAAAATCATACTCTATCTCCACCGGTTGTGTCTGCCCTGCACTACACTGGTCCTCTACTACTACCCTTGGCTCTGCACTCTGTCAGTCTACTTCACAAACACTCTACTCTACTAAATCATTTAGCACTTCCTCATTCTTCACTCTGCACTTTGGATCGCCTCTCACAGAATTTGCACTTTGCAAATTTTACGATAAAAAATATTTTGAATGAACTCAAAATACTTTATACATTCTCTGTCGTCACCTTCAGGTGTTTCCTTAATCAATGCAATCATAGATTTTGGTAGATTTTGAATTCAAATCTTCCTGCTCTTGCTCTGTATGCCCTGGAATAATTCCACCAACTACTTAACCAATTTTGCCACTGCATCCCCCCAAAATAGTGACTTGTGGGTCAAGTTTAGTCTTTTAAATGCAAACCAGAAAATCTGCAAGTAATCATGGCTTAACTACATGATAACTGAAGTTGACTACACCAACCTTTAGTTGGGCATTTATACAAACACACTAACTCACCTTTTACCATCACAACTGTGTAACTGATCACTGCTCTGAGATTTGCGGTGCCCACCTATCTTCCTTCTACTTCACCGGTGTATCGGTATACCACTATGCTCTTTATTACCGGTTCATCCTTTGATGCCAATTTGCAGTGCTTCCATGAAGCCTCTTCTCCTATTTTCCAATGAGGTTCCAATTTACATACAACCTCAAGCCTTCTTTCCTAAGTCACCTTCTGTGACTTCATCATCATCAAAATGACCAACCTGAAGATCTAACCTCAACACCAATCTTCTTGAGTTACAAATCGGTTAGCTTAGTTTGTCTTCCCTTGAGCTGATTGAACCTTGGTCATCTATCTCTTATGCTTCTTAAATTTTGTTTACAAGTCATCACCATTTCCACTCCACTAGTTAGTGTTAGACATCAATGACAAATCTCAGCTAATATACCGGTTCTGTGGATTAATCAATTTTGTCAATTCCAACAATCTCCCCCTTTGGCATTGATGTCAACACTTCAGAATCTATCTTATCAGTTGTTCCTGCATGTACTTTCTTCATTTAATTCTTTATTTTTGTACTAATCATTACTTCTCTTCCAAGTAATGAATATCTCCCCCTATCACTGCAATACTCTGTTTGTAACAAACCGCTCCTGGCAACCCTCTGCTTCACCAATTTCAGCTCAACACTACTCAAACACTATAATCATATCTCCCCCTTTGACAACAATTCCAAAGATGTATTTCAATATACTTACAAGACTACTCCCCCTAACTAGAGTAGTCCAGAGTGATATAGAGCCCTTTTTACTTACTTTAATGCAGGTAGGGGCATCACCCCTATCTTACCTCTAAGGTATTCAAAGGTGTCCTTCTGTAGTGGCTTGGTGAAGATATCAACCACCTGTTCTTTTGTTGGCATATACTCCAACCTCACTTACTTGTCTTGAACCTATTCCTTGAGGTAGTGATATTTGATAGCTATATGCTTTGTCTTGGAATGCATCACCGGATTCTTGGATATGTAGATAGTACTGGTGTTGTCATAGTGAATCACCACAGGTACAATCACCTTTTCTTGGATACCTTCTATGAGATTTTGCCAAGATCAAGAGGCAATGGAAAGCACAAATAAGAGAGATAAAATATATGATAGAAATAAACTGTATTCTATCAAGATGAAAATACTAATCAACTGGATCATTAATCATTACATACAATGAATATGAGCCTATTTATATAGGCAAGGCTATATGGATATATGACCACACAAACATGACATGTTTCTAGAAACAAGGGTAGGTAGGAGAAACAATATAATATTCCACATGAGGTGGATCACCCACTGAATGTGGAGTGTTACAACAAGATCACACCATAAAAGGTGGAAATTCTCCTACACACACTATCCCAATGTGGCACAAACACCCAAGTGTCTCATACCCAAACTACTATGAAATGCATTTCCTAAGTAAACTTAAGTAAGGTGTACTAATATCCAAGATGAATAATTATTTACACCAACACCCCCCCTTAAGTGCAACTTAGGGGAATGCACTTAAGTCTACAATGCAACTAAGCAATGCAAGATGGGTCCCAACTATGAGGCCATGTTAGGTACCCATGTACAAATGCAAATGCATGCAAACTAATGCAAGGAAATCTCTCACAAAGCGGGGAAAGAGAGAAAAACCCTCCCCCAAAAGAGAGATGAAAACTAGATACAAATAACTCTCATAGAAGTATGTGAAGGACAAAACCCCATGTGAGGAAAAAGTCCCCCCCATATGAGAGAAGAAGAAGAGAGACTAGGAAGCCCCCCCTCAATCTAGAATCTGCACCAATGATAGAAGCTCGAAGATGAATGAAGAAACTGCTCCATGAACGTCGAACAACATTCCTCCCCTTAGGAAGAAACAAAACCAAAGGTGTATCCATGAAGTCTCCCCAACCATGAAGGGAAGATGAAGCAAAAATACTCATGATGAAAAGAATCTCTAAAAACTGCTCAAGTGTCCCCATGTCGATGCTGAAATTTACCCCCTCCATAGGTGGTAAATTGTGCCACACTGCTGAAAAAGGCACTCCAAGATCTAGTGGAGATGAATGTAGAACAATATCCAAAGACTCATATGTCTCCTCAAAAGATAAAGAGACCTCCTCCAAGTGTTGTACAAAAGTATCCACAATCATGTCAACCTCTAAAGATTGATCATGTAGAGAATGCATAAGAGGGTCAGATTTATCGCTCACAACAATCAAAGAAGGATCATATTCATCAAAGAGAAGATGAATGTCATGAATGGTGTCTCCCAAATCTGCAATGTAGGAGTCAACAAACAAACCTGCAATGTCTGTCAAGTAGGCATCCCAATCAACTAAAGCTAGAAGACATGAAATATCCTGCTGCACTGAATCATACGAAGGCAAAACTGTCACACTAGTTGCATCATTAGGTGCAATAGGTGGTGTGATATCAATAGAAGGAGATGAAATGCAAGGCTCAAGAATGGGGTCACATGTGAGAATCCCCAAGTTCAAATGCCTAAAGTTCTCCTCAAAATCTGAATCATCAACATAGGAAGAACCAACCTTATCAATAGGACCAAAATCTGAAAAAGAGTACAACTGAGATGCATGATCAACCACCCCAGTTGCAATGATAGCTCCACTCTCCAAGTCTCTAATGATAACTGAATTAGGTGTGAACTCCACAGTTTTCCTAGTTGCCCCATATGTGATTTGATAGATGGAAAGAAGATTATTTGTCAAGTGGGGTACACACAACACATCATTGAAGGAGTTATCCCCAATGGCAATAGATCCTTTCACAATCACATACATGTATGTATGATTGCCCATCAAAATCTATGGCATGTGGCAAGGCTCAAATGTAGAAAACATAGACTACAACGATGCCATATGATGAGAAGCCCCTGAATCTAGAAGCCATCTCCCTGAATGATGACTTGTAGTATCACAAAGAGCTTGTCCCTTTCCTTTATCCTTGGAAAAAAAAGCCGATGTAGACATTCTAGAAGGTAGGTTGATTCTATTCTTCTCAAGAAGATTCTTCAACTCATTAATATCCTTCTTATAATAATGATGCTCATCATGTCCCGACTTCTTGCAATATCCACAAAAAAGATTGTCCTTATATGATTTCCTCTTAGGTGAGAATGGTGAATCACCTTGTTGTGGAGAGGAAGATTGTGCTCCATCTTGTTGTGGTTTAGACTTAGGTTGCTTTTGATTCTTGCCTTTTCCTTGATTACTTTGATTCCCTTTGTTAGCCACCAAAGCTTGTGACTTTGAAGATTTGAGAATCCCCATCGTGGTCAACTTAGATTGCTCAAGTATCAACATCTCCGTGAATGAATAAAATGAGGGAGAAGTGTATGAGGAACCTTGAGCTAACCTATGGTTGTGAAAGCTAGATACAAAGGCTGCATACTCTGAAGGAAGCTTGTCCAACAAGTTATAAACCAATTAAGCATCCTTTTTGTGAATTCCACAATCCTTTAGCTTTGCTCTTAGCTCAATTGCTTTTGTGACATAATCTTGGATTGTATCAAAATCCTTGGTTCACTATCAAGCTTGTAGCCCTTAATCTCATCAACTTGGCCATACAATTTCTTAAAAATATCCCAAGCCTCTTTAATTGTTGTACACTTATCAATGTGAAAAGTGAGGTCATCTGATACATACTTTCTAAGAGTTTCAAGTGCCATAGCATTCTTAGTAAGCCATTCAATTTGAGCATTAGGATCAGCCTTAGGATCAGGTGGTGTTGTAATAGTTTCCTTTACATAATGAATGAGTCTTTTTTCCATTAGTTTACTCCATGCCTTAATTTTCCATGATGCATAATTATGAGGAGTTAAAAGTGGAAATTTAAGAGAACCCATAGCACCAAAATAAAAAAAACACAAGATAGAGAGAGGCACAATCACACAAGACACCCCCCCAAAATACTCATTCAAGAAATCCCCCCAAAATGGTGATTTTGGCACTTTATACTTAGTGCATATACAATGGGCCACTTGAAAAACAAGGTAAAGTGGACTCCTGATTTCAATTTACAACTTCTCAAAATGAGATCTAAGAGACTTCAACAAATACTGCTAGTGATCTATCCCGAGATCCAAACAAAATGCAAGTACCAAATATGCCAAAAATAGCGAAATACTGAAAGTAAAATTTCTACTTAAAATCACTGCAACAAATGGCAGATTATGAAAGTAGATGAAAAAATATGCACTTTCAAAAAAAATGGCACCTGAAAAGGAGTCCATATGAGCCCAAACGAAGCCTCCAAAGTTGTAAAAATTGGGATTTCATGATTTTTGAAAAACCTGTATCTGAAAATCAGAAAAATTCTGCACCATTGTACATATCACGAAATTCTACCCCAAAACAAAAAAAAATTGCTCGAAAAAATGAGTTCGGATGAGTGCAATATCGCTATTTGAAAATTGCCTGCAAAATTATAATTTCTGGAAAATTTCCGCCACAGCGTTAAACTTCAAATGCCTCTAGATTTGGCCTCCGAAGTTTGATTTTGATGAAACAAAAGGCAAAAATGACTTTCTTGGACCTCCTAAATCCAATGGTAACCTCAAATTTGACTCATCAAGCTTCAATAATAACCTGCAACAAAAAAATCCAAAATACACAACCCCAAATAGCATCAAATTTCTCTCAATTAGCAAACCAATGACACTCTAATGGCTCTGATACCATGTGAGACATGGACTAGCTCTGATACCATGTGAGATTTTGCCAAGATCAAGAGGAAATTGAAAGCACAAATAAGAGAGACAAAATATATGATAGAAATAAACTGTATTCTATCAAGATGAAAATACTGATCAACTGGATCAATAATCATTACATACAATGAATATGAGCTTGCTTATATAGGCAAGGCTATATGGATATGTGAGCACACAAACATGACATGTTTCTCAATAAGAAACAAGGGTAGGTAGGAAATAGGTGTGGGTAGGTAGGAGAAACAATATAATATTCCACATGAGGTGGATCACCCACTGAATGTGGAGTGTAACAACAAGATCACACCATAAAAGGTGGAAAGTCTCCTACACACACTATCCCAATGTGGCACAAACACCCAAGTGTCTCATAACCAAACTACTATGAAATGCATTTCCTAAGTAAACTTAAGTAAGGTGTAATAATATCCAAGATGAATAATTATTTACACCAACACCTTCCAATAATTACTTGATCCATACTATCTATGTACAGTTGATTGCAACAACCACATACTTAGCCTCAGCTATGGATTGAGAGATGCAATTATGTTTCTTTCTTGTCCATGACACAATCCTATCTCCAAGAAAGAATGCACCTCCACTAGTGCTCTTTCTGTCATCAATGTTTCCTGCCCAATCTGCATCGGTGAAGACACTTAAGCTGAAATATCCCTTATGTGGATACCAGATACCATACTCATCAGTCCCCTTAAAATATCTAAATATTCTCTTGACTACCACCATATTAGTCTCTTTCTGATTTGCAACAAACCTAGCAACCAAGCCAACAACTTGTGCTATATCTGGTCTACTGTGTACTACATACTGCAACTTATGGTTCGTGGATCGGTAAAGTGTCTCATTCACTTCATGAGCCTCATCATTTTTGGAGAGCTTGCAACCTATAACCATTGAAGTTCCAATAGGTTTTCTATTGGCATATGTGTAGAGTTTGATGACATGATGGTGTATGTTGTCATTGATGTCAATATGCTGAAGTATGAACTGGTATATTGAAGTAAGCAAACTGGCAAGAGAACCGGTATGATGGTATGAAGTGAATCGGTATGATGGTATGAACCAGTATATGCGAAAAGGTTAACCGGTATGTTGGAATGTGGACTGGTATATGCAAAGTTTATATCGGGGTTTCATTTGATATGACTACCAGTTGGTAGTCTCAGCTTTAGGGTTTTTGGTTGATGCATTTCAAGTCTGTGTGATTCGACCGACGATATCCTATGATGAGTTAGCATTCAAATGAAGATTAGATCATGTTTCCACATCAGCCTTGTGCGCATGAAGAATCTTCTTGAGGATCTTGCATGAAGAAGATTGATTCTATCCACCTCGGGAATGTGCAAAATCTTAGTAAACGGTGGAGAGCGCGTGATGGGTTATCAGCTTCCAGAAGTGGTGAAGAATTGACGATGGAGAACA
Organism: Cryptomeria japonica; assembly: GCF_030272615.1. Classification (NCBI taxonomy): domain Eukaryota; kingdom Viridiplantae; phylum Streptophyta; class Pinopsida; order Cupressales; family Cupressaceae; genus Cryptomeria; species Cryptomeria japonica. Next base: position 473,868,609 of record NC_081414.1, read on the forward strand.
TCTTAATATTTTTTCAAGATTGTTTTACTCTATGCAATGTGATTAAACGGTCAGGATTGGATCGATTGTATTGATAACCCAAATGCTTAGGGGTTTAGGGTTTATGCTACCGACCTAATTGTTGTCTATAAGGTCGATGATGATTTTTGTTTGAGTTTGTTGGCAAATGATTATATGTGAGGTTATTCTGACCAGACCCGAGAAGTGAGTAGATTCCTACAGAGTGTAATTACAGATGTAAAGGAACTGAAGTGGATCTTGTCATGCCCAAACTTTTGGGCAAAAATGGAACAACAATATTTTTTTTAAAACAACCTAATAAAACTAATTAAGCTGAAATAAAAATGCAATACTAAGTCTTGTCTTAACTATGTTTGAACTCTGGAAATCCAAGGAGTTATTTACTACAGTTAAACTAATTAACTAAATTGAGCATGCGAAATTAAATTCAATGCGAAAAATTAACTCTCCAAAAGAATCATTATTTTTTCATTAATTAATAAATTAATTTAAACAAAAATCTCTAACCAAAATTGACAAGAGATATTACTAATCTCAAATAATCTTTTAATTGCTCTAGGAATTGATTAAATTAATTCTAGCACTTAGATTATCAAAATTTAGTAATCAATTGAGCGATAAATGTAATGTGTCTAAAATTTGACTAAAGGGTTAAGTAAATTTATAATATACATTGCCTTATATAATTTAATTAATGCTAGCCAAACAAATAATCCCCTAAGGCCTAACTATTTTCAATAGGCTCTTATTAATACTTATTAATATAAATTAAAGCAAATTTTTTTAACTTATACGTTATATATATATACATATATACCTATATGTTGTATATATAGCATATATGATATATATATATATATATAAATAAAATACTTAATCTAAATCCATACTTTTAATCCAAGTCTATACTTACACATCTATAAATAAATAAATATAAATATATATATATATATATATATTTTGGGTAAGTGCTATCAAGTATGGGGATAACGCCCTATATTACTTATAAAAGGAGTACATATCAAAAATATATAATGTCGTTACAAAAAATGGCATAAAAAGATCCCAAATGCCAAGCTTCCTACTAATAATTGCCATGCATGGCTTGTAAAATAGCAGATGTAAATTCACCAACGTTGATGACATTGTTGGTTGATTGGTCAGACAACCACCAGTCATCGGAGCGGGTAACCCTGTGGAAGGGTTCCATGTTGTCATTCCTTACTGCGCAACGGAAACCCTCCCAAGCGTTCTCACTGAAGATCCTCATTCTTTCACGGTCAACCTCCTTCTCCAGATATCTCACCATAGCTCGGTTGTGTCTATCATTATCTAAATCCACCCCATCCTCCTTTGTGGACCCATCTTTTGAGCTGTCCGAGGGTAGGTAGAGTTCCAACTGGAAGTAGACCTTAAGGGTGCTCAGCCTACAGTTGGTATGTAAGCTCAGTATGCAATTAGCCACTTCATCCACTACCAAAGGTTTAACAAAACCTCGAAGTAGCCCAACCATTGTTTCGCATGACTCCAAAACATCCACCATCGGGAGTAACGTAGCCTTGAAGATCTTTGAATCACACTAGTGCCTCTGGTGGTTGAGGACCATGCCAACCAGTCCCTCCATGGCATCATAAGCAGCATCCGTTGTATAGAACAAATTCTGTAGTTGTCCCCCTAGATCCTCCTCATAGTTAACACACGATATGTTACCAAAATAGGCCATTTTTATGCATGGATCACTCTTAGGAGGAGGCAGTTTGAGTATGGAGGCAGACAAAGATCGACTCCATAAATAGCAACAACCTAGCCAAATCTAGAGACTTCATCAAGTCCGTACCATCCTCAATAAGGATTAGAGAATTTGCCTTGAGTCCAACAAATCTGAAAGTGTTGAAAGTGTCTTTAGTTCTACTGTACTTCCAGTCCACATGCCTTAAGCGCCATCGGTCCTTATGGATGCAAATTTTGAAAAAGGAACTGAATTCCAATAGTATCCCATCAGTTGACCAAGGCATACCAACAAATCTAAGTCTGTTGGAGGTACCTTAATAAACATGATCAGCTTTGATTAGATCCCGAACTACATCCATGGCAGAACTTACATCAAATGTGACAGAACAATGAGGGATATCAGTTTCCATATTGGCTACATAGTCCGCCATCTAGTTTCCCTCTCTATATGTTTGAATAATTTCACAAGAGCCTATATCACTGAGAAGTCGAGATACACACGGGATCCATTTGTTTAGTTTCCTACTCTAAAAGTTGCCTTTGATTATCCCTTGTATTACAATTAAGGAATCCCCTTCTATGATTAAATTGGACATATTATTAGTCACACATAGTTTAAGGCCTTCTATGAGGGCACGAATTTCAATGTCATTATTTGTAGCTTCCCCGATGGCCCCATAAATTCCCAAGATTAACTTACCTTCATTGTTACGTACCACCACACCAAATCCAGAAACCCCTGGATTGCCTCTACATGCCCCATCGAAATTCAATTTCAACCAACCAACTGGTGGTGCCTTCCAACTAATGTGTTTTCTATTGCCTTTCTTATTGAAGATCTTGGGAAACTAATAGGGTGTGACCAAGAGCCAATTCTTCTCCATACTTATATCCCATTCACTATAGTGTAGGATCTGCTTTTTCTGCTTCCCATTGATCATTTATTCAATTGACACTTTAATACACTCAATGAGTCTATCCACTGGTAGACATTTTTCTTTAAAAATTCTTCTATTCCTTTCCTTCTAGATATGCCAAACAATCATTGAAGGGCTTGTAGTCCAAATGTCACTCCACATTGATGATCTTTTTGAAGGCCATGAGGCAAGGACATCTTTTAGCTTCAAGTTCCTAACAATAGTGTAGTTTATTTTGTCTAAAAACCAGTTCCAATAGGCCTCTTCCATTGGGCATGTAAATAGCAGATGGTCAGTAATTTCTTGCGCATTTTTACAGAAGACACATATGCTCAAGCCATAGATGCCAATCAGTTTGAGCCTATCCCCTGTGAGGATTATGTTATGTAGAGCGATCTAGAGAAAGGCACCAGCTTTGGGGAGAAGTCTATTGTGTCAGTAACCTATATGGCCAATCAGTATACAGACCTCTTGCCCTTTGTGCCTCATATCCTAGTTTCACACTGTACTCACCTGACTTCAAGTCACACCAGAAGATAGTGTCTTCTACATTGGAAACTGGAATATGTCTTTTGCTTAGTATATTTCTTAGTTGGTCGCAGATCTCCTACCCGCCAATATCCACCTATTTCCACATTCTGATATTTCCATTAGAGGAATCTATGTCAAAGTAGTCACAAACATAGGAACCGTACCGAGCTTCAATTTTATTAATCCATGCTTGGTCGATTATTAATTCATTTAACGCTGGTTCTCCCTCCCATGAGTCCGCCCAAAATTTTTCTTTGGTCCCGCTACCGATATGCGAAGAGATGTGGCCCGTAATAACTAATCTGCAATCCCATAAAAAATTCCATGTTGCAGATCCTCTGTCTGCATTTGCCACTGTGAGGATTCTATCTGATCGGTCTGTGTCAAGATACTTTTTATGAAATATTTTGCACTAGAGTTTTTGAGGTTCCCGATACATTTTCCAAGAAAGTTTTGCACCCAGGGCAATGTTTTGGAAATCTATTTTCCTCAATCCTGCCCCACCTGATTCTTTATGAAAGCACATCGTATCCTAGTTGATAAGGTGAACTCTGCTAGCATCTTTTGCTCCTTCCCATACAAATTTTCTCAACATGTTATCTAAATTCCTCCCAATCACCTATGACAATCTAAAGAAAGACATGCTATAGATTGGAATAGCGGAAAGAATAGATCGAATCATTGTTAGATGCCCAACCCATGATAACCATTTGTTCTTCCATTGTGATGACTTAGCCTCGCAGGATTGTTTCACATCATCCCAAGTATGAGTTTGGCGGCAGCCCTTGTCGATTTTAATGCCCAAGTACTTCATAGGAAGTTCCACTATTTTGATCCTCATGAGACCCGAGATTCTAAACTCCATTTGTCTACAGGTGTTAAAAAGGTATAGTTGTGACTTATCTTTGTTCATTACTTGGCCCGAGAATTCCGAATACTGATCCAAATTTTCCAATATACACATAGCTTTTGCCAAAGAGGCCTCTCCGAATACCACAGTGTCATCCACAAATTGTGAGTGTGTGATGGCATGTAACTGGTCATGAATACAGACGCCTTTCCACTCCCCTTGCAAATGTTTTTTTCTGAATTAATCTCCCCATAACTTCTACCATTATGATGAAAATTGAAGGGGAAAGGGGGTCACCTTGTCACAGCCCATTTGCAGCAAGAAAAAAACCACAGACACTACCATTAACTAAAAGAGAGAAATTGACTGAAGAGATACAAAACTTAATGCAAGCAATCCATTGAGGAGGCAATCCAAATTTTTCAAGGACACAGAGAAGAAACTGCCATACCACCCGGTCATAAGCTTTTTCCACATCAATCTTAATTGCCACTCCTTCGATCTTATCTTTATGCATGGAGTGTATGACTTCAGAAACTAGAATTATACTGTCAGCTATCTCCCTTCCTGGGGCAAAACTGTTATGGTGCTCCCAAATTAGTTTGGGGAGCAAAACTTTAAGTCTCTCTGCCATAGCTTTGGAAATGATCTTATACAGTGTGTTGCATAGAGATATTGGCCGAAAATACTTCATAGTGGGGCATACTGCTTTTTTGGGAATAAGGCAAATCAAGGTATGATTGATTTCCTTGACAGATTTCCCACATTTCCTGAAATCTTCAACCACCCTCCATATATCTTCGCCCAAAAAACCCCAACATTTTTGGAACAAATCAACATTTAACCCATCTGGACATGGCACCTTGTATGAATGCAGCACAAAGGTGGCAGACTTTACCTCATCTAAGGTAAAAAGGGGTAGTCAACATCTTTCTATCATCTTCTGAAATGATCAGGTGAATAATATCATCAAGAACCAGGAAGGAAGTGGTCGCATCCGCCTGACCATCTCCCAAAAGCCTCTTGAAGTAATCTAGTGCAACATGATCTATTTCCTTAGAGGTATGGACCCAAGAATCATTTTTGTCTTTGATCGAGCAGATTCTATTGGCACTTTTTCTAGATTTTGTAGAAGCGTGGAAAAATTTAGTGTTCATATCTCCCTCTGTGATCCAATTCTTCCTCGACTTATCCCTCCAGTACAATTCTTCTCTTTTTAGAATCTCATAATACTATATCTTGAGGGTTTTTTCAGATTTGAATTCCACATTTGTCATTCCTCGGGCCATCACTTGTCTGCTAACTACTTCCAATTCTACTTCTATTCTATCTTTCTCAGCGAAGACATTTTTTAAGGTGGTTCTGTTCCAGTCCTTTAATCTCCTTTTGACATATTGTATTCTTTTAGTGAATTTGAAACTCGGGGAGCTAGAGAAAAAATTACTTTCAATACACCAATTTTTGAGATGGTTGATGAGGGAAGGGTCCTGCCACCACATACTTAGGAACTTGAAATAATTCTTATACTCCTCCATGTCTTGACCTATAGTTAATGATATGGGATAGTAATCTGATCCGCTTTGGGGTTCTATTGTAGAAGATATGGGGTGGTGGCTTAACATCCACCACTCCCCCATAAAGAACCTGTCCAACCTTTCAGTGATTTTTGCAAAATCTCTCCTTCGGTTATTCCAAGTAAATGTCCCATTCTTAGGGATGATATCAACTACTTCACAATTGGTTACAAATTCCTGAAAATCTTCTAAAACCTTAGAGGGCTTCCTTAATCCTCCACTTTTGTCATCAAGACTAAGAATAGCATTGAAATCCCCCGCCATTACAACTTTCCCAAGATCCAACATAAGAGCCAACTCAGTCACCTCACTCCATAGCCTATGCTTCTCCTCTGTTTTGATTGGCCCATAGATGTTGAATAGAGGGAAACACAAGTTTGACTTTTTACACTTGACAGTACATGCCATCCAAAACTCATGTGAAGCGATAGGAATCACCTCAATGTATGATGGATTCCAAAGGATCCCAAGCCCACCTATCAAGCCTCTTGCCTCCTGAAACATACCATCCCTATTAAAGCGATTTTTTTAAAAATCCAGAGCCTTCTTTAGATTTAACTTAGTCTCTTGCAACAAAATCACATCTGATGCAAGCTTGGTCAAAAACCTTTTGACCAAGCATCTTTTGTCAGGGGTAAGCCCCTAACATTCCAAGAGGAGATCCTCATCTTTCTCCAAGGTAGGGGTTCCCTCCCTTGGATACTTTAAGATATTTCAAAATGCTGACAATTCCCTTCTCATTGGCTCTTTGTTCCCTGATAGTTTTGTGACTCCTACGCCCCTTCGATCCTTTTGTTCTACCCAGGAATGCGTTCGCAGATTGACTGATGCATCTAGGATCCAAATTATCCAAGTCATCTAGATTTTTGGTATCATCATTTGGCCATGACGATTCAGACCCCTCCACATATAGCTTATCATCCTTGATATCATCTTGTTTAGAAGGAGGGGGAGGAGAATTTTGGATGGATGGAACATGGGTAGGAATGTTATTGGAAGTGGGACCTTATGAGGAAATGTAGTTCTCTTGGGAAATGTCCTTTGGAGGTAGATTGGTGTTATTAGATTCTGAGCCATTCAATAGTAGTAACTTCTTTGAATTCCCTGAAGACTTGATTCCATACCTTGTTGGATATGATGGGGGGTTTTTTGAATGCTTTCCTGATGAACATACCACATCTCTTGAAGGTGTGAAGCCTTCTTCCACATCTGGTGCATGGAGTGATGTCCTTTTTGATCTCAACATGTTGTTCCCATCTCCCCTCTTTTGTCACAATGGAGATGGAGTCAATAATTTCCTTTACAACCATGATCTTAAGTCTTGTATATGTGTAAAGATCCGCATCAATGATTGCTTCATCAATTTCCAGAAGTGTGCCCAAAGTGTGGCCTATTCGCTCTAAACTAGGGTTACTCCAATATTCTGATGGGAGATTATATAAACGGATCCATAAAGGTTTATCATATATCGCCAACTGAGTAGGATTGAAATTAGTAGACTAGGGCTGTAAATATATTGGGTGGCTATCCAAGAACCAGTTTTGCGAATAAAGAATTAGATCTTTTTCATTCACCTCCATGAAAACTATAACAAAGAAACCTTTCAACAAGAATTTAATGACAACATGCTTCCCCCAATGTTCATCTACCCAAGATCTGATTGTTATTCTGGGTAGTTTAGGGCCAACAACTCGCCCAATGATTGCATGGTTCTTGAAAATAGATCTGTCATCATCAACTTCGATTCGCTTAGGGTTTCTGATAATATTTTTTAATTTTGTATCTTTGAATCGCACCCACAGAATAGTGTTTTCCCTAGTCTCTTCGTGCTCAGTGATTTCATTCTCATCCCAATCTACATCTACCACTTTCCATTTCACATTTCTCTGCCTGTCTTGGGGAACATCCGCATTGCGCTTGCTCCTACCATCAAGGATGTAACTAAACCCTTGTCTAACCTCGCGCTCCTACCCTTTTTCGTGAACTTTCTCTTCCTTGCACTCCATCGGTCTAAGCCCTAACTTCTAAATTAATGGTTATATATATATATATATATGATTTCATAAAATTGATTTACTATAACAAAATAAAACCCAAAATAAAAATGGGGATACCCTATTCAAATTTGAATAGGTTTCCCCCCCCCCTTTTTATGTTCTTAACAATTAAAATATACCATGAAACCCTAAACCCAAAAGTTATAAAACTAAATCTACCAATCTACATTTTATTAACCTTCTATCTACCCTAACTCGAATTGGGTTAGGGTTTTATTTGTGTTATGCAGCGTCAAAATTATCCATGGTGGATAACACAGAGGCCACAAGATAAAAAATAGTGGAGGTGACATTTTCCATGGCCATGGGAGGGGTTTAAAGCACAATGGGCGGCGGATTACATAGGCCGCCGCTAACGGAGGCCATAGGGTTGCGTCCCCGCAATGGTGCCTTGGAAGCCATTGTGGCATCCCTGCGGGATGCGGCCCGCAGTGGCGGCCAAGGCCGCACCTGCGGGTCGCGGCCTCAGTGGCGCTGCAACGCCTCAGTGGCCCGAGCCATCCGAGAGCCAACCGCATGGAGCGTGGGCTCCGCAGGACTCTCGGGGTAGGGTTTTTGTTTTATTTTTATTTTTTTAAATTTATTTTTATTATAATATTATATATATATATATATATATATATATATATATATATATATATATATGTTTTATTCCATATATATATATATAGGGGTAAATTAATGTCTGTGGATTAAATAACCAACATGTAACCAATAGTTAAATATTTCTTTTCTTAAGCATGATTCATTTAAATAAATACATGCTTACATTAGACATTTCTATTTTTAATACAAGGCATTTAAAACTAACTGGTTTTCCTATTTTTTTTTTTAAATCTATTTGAATTTCTAGATTTCTCTTCTATGTCCAAATCTATTTTTTTTTTAAAGCATATGTTCTGATTTAAATGCAGCATAAAATTAAATATATATGCAAACTGTTTTCCAAAACCAGAATAGGAGTAAATCTTTTAATTTTATTTTCACTAAGGGCATTATCAAGATTTATTTTTCAGATTTTATAGAATGAAAAATATGACAGTTTTATTTATCTACAAAATGAGAAATTTTACTGTTTTTACAGAATGAACAGGAATGACAGCATTAAAATTATTTTCCCTACTACATTACATTTCCAAATTTATAACTTAAGCAAAAATGACTAATTTTTTTACAGCTGCAAATTAATCTTTCTAGTTTAATGGCTTTCTACTTAACATGCATTTACAGAATATGTAAAAAGTAGCAGAATTATTTTATAGACAGCTGCACCTAATATTACCTAAAAATCCATGATTAACAACAACAAGATAAAAAGCATTACTGTTTTAAAATAGAATAAAACATCTCATTCCTTTCTACAATAATATTTGAACAACATAATACATTTCTTTTTCTTGCAACTTATACAAAATAGAATTAATCAAATGCACTCTTTTTATTTAAATGATCCATACATCAAATAAAGTACAACTTAAAACTTAGTCAGTAATACAGTTTCTTATTCTTTTACAATATAATTACAATAGAAAACTCTTTCTTTGTTCCTTGTTTTCTTTACAACTAAAATACAATATTACATTTTTTTTTTTTGCAACTAAAATAAAATCAGCAAGACCATATCCAAGCTTTTCCTTCAATCCCTTCCCAAAGCATCCTACAATACAAAATCTTAAGGTTGTGACCATGGAGGGCTCACCTCCTAACCTAGGCTTACTAGAAGCCACCCCCAAGCTTGGAGAACCAAGACCTAGATGGGTTACACTCAAGTAATACACAAACAAGCATGAAAAACTCACAACAAAAACATTCCCATCCCAAGGCTAAACATCATCACATAATGTGATTTTTACATGGGTGGAAGTGGACTAAGTACCTTGAGGAGAAACTGGAAAATAGTAGATCACAAGCCATCTCATGGCAACCAAGAAAACATCACAATTCCAACTTGACCCAACATCCTTATGACCCCCAAGGAATACATGCCATAATATCTCCCCTTATGACCCCCAAATGCATAAACAAAACTATGCAACAAGGGTCACATAAACAAACCCTTGAGATCACTCTCTTAAAGAGAGCCTCTCACTCTAAGGTTGTCAAACAACCTTCGACCCCCAAGGCCACTCTACCCTCCCAAGGGTGAGATGGCCTTGGATACTCCCAAGACACAAATAAAATTCATAACCAAAACAAGTGAAAGCTCACATATATTTCTTCACAAATTAAACACAAAGGAAGAAAACAAACTACATTCAAGCAATCTTTCAAAGCAAAATTGTAACATACAAGGAAAAAGATTGAACCAACCTTGAATCTGCTAAGGGTTTACAAGGGATAGTTTGGAGAAGAGCAGCCCAAATCCACACTTCTTTCCTTCAACACTTAGCCAAAACTTCTATCCTAAACTTGCTTCCAAAATTTCAAGAGCTAGTCTCCAAAGATGAAGAGTGGGTGATTAATTTCCAAAGTCTCAATCCCTTGCCTAAGAAGGCTTCTCTCACTCTTTCCAACCTCTTGGGTAGAGTGAGAGCTCACATTGGCTGGTCTTCCCAAAGCCTTCCACACTCCCTAACCAAGGCACCTCAAAAAGGGAAATGGAATGGGGAAAAGGAATGCCACATACCAAGAAGGTTATCTAACCAAGGAAGGCTCTCCTAAAGATGAAATTCGGCCAACTTGGGAAACTCACTTTTTGGGGAGGTTAAACAAGTCCTAGGGAGTGGACACATGGCCAAATTTTGCCTTCATCCATAGGTACACCATATGGCTCACTAAAAATGCTCCTAAACTGACTCTAGGAGTTGGTTTAACCCTTTGAAAGTCCACCCAAAGTTTACCTATAGGTCAACTCTGAGTTGACCCTACTAATGACTCACTATCCTAGGTTTACTTGGGACCTTCAAGGATAATTGGAAATATAACATTGGTAAAATAAATTCCTCAAAAATAGGCATGACAATGCCAACTCAACATACAACACCTGTGTCAAGTGACACTACAAAAAGAATTCCACATCACAAATACACACATGGCAATTGTCCCTATTGAAATTTATAAATTAAACAAATTACCAAATTGAACACTCATGCAAGCATAACATTTACAAATTAAAATACGCTTACAAATGAGGGGTTGTCTCTCCAAATACACAACCCCTGGCTTCACAATCGCACATAGACCTAGGCTTGATCCTCCATAATGTTTCCATGGTCACATGGATAATTTTCCTGTGCATCTCAATTACACATTAGTAATTCCCAAATAGCCTCATATAATATTAAACACATAAATAAGAATACAAATCAATCACTCTGCATACAATTGACATCATACAAATCAATTTAACATATATCAAAGCAATCCACATAAGCAATTATCATAATCCTCATAAATCTAATCCATTCATAAGATATGAATCATATTTCTAGCATCATAATAAAGTCCTACAAATCAAATAAATGACATACACCATCTCAATGTTATCCTATCCTAGAATCATATAAAATTCTATATCCATAATGCATAGAAATGAAGCATCAATATATCAATGTTATCCAATCCTGGGATCATATAAAGTTATATATCCATAATGCATATAAATAAAGAATCCATAATAGTTACAACATGAAAATCACTGAAATGCTAGGATGGGTTGGGGTAGGGCCTCACAGATCTGCCTTGGCATTAAGTGTTGTTATCAGATCAGTGTATTACCTATTGACTTCTAACCATTTCAGAAGTTGTAAAATCCCTTTACCGGGTAGCTTTAATAGGTTTTTTGTAAATCCTTTAACAGGGTGACTCAAAATCATTGAGTTCTTCAAATCCCCTTATGAGGTAACCTTTAACAGGGTTTTAACCTTTAACCGGGTATGTAGCCATCCCTTAACCGGGTGATCCCTAGCAAGATCGATTCCTAGCAGAACTTGTTGTAAAGTCTTTAATTGGACTAGGCTCCTAACAGAGAAAAATTCAAAAGAGTTCAAGAACAACTTGTGGGTATTCATCCCCACCGTGGTTTTTCCCAGTTGGGTTTCCATGTGAAAAATCAGTGTGTCATGTGTGATGCTTTTTCATGTGATGTTTTAATGTTTCCTATTAAGTGGTAGTGCAAGCTGATCTAGTGGTCATTATATTTCTAATGTATTACTTGTTTAAGAATATGGGTGAAGTGGAAATGTTATATTAGGTTTTGTGATGATCTAATTGTTACCAGTTTATGACTTTTACAGTCACTGTGTTTTACCGATATTGCCTTGATTTAGATCGGTGATGTTATTTACCAGTTAGTACAGTCTTTGTAGTTTAAGTTATTTGAGAAAGTTTTTGTCCATACTGATTCACCCCCCTCTCAGTATGTGTTGAGTATTTATTGTTCATCATTATTCATCAATTGGTATCAGAGCATCCTCTAGGTCCTCTGTGTTATAAGCTTAACCGCTTGAGGAAAAGATCCTATTCTAATGATGAAGAGGGAAGGTCCTAAGTTGAACATAGATAACTTTAAGATATGGAAGGAAAGAATGAAAATATACATTAAAAGAATGGGTGCTCAATACTAGAACTATGTTGAGAATACTTATGTTGTCCCTACCGGTACTCTCACCGATGATCAAAGAAGAAAAATTTAGGAGAATGGGTAAGTCATGGAAGCCCTTATCAGCAATCTATTTGATATTGAGTTTATAGATGTCCAGGATAAAGACAATCCCAAAGATGTATGGGATACTTTGGAGTCTATCTATGGTGGTGATGAGAATGTGAAGCAAGCTAAGGAAGAAATACTTAGGGGAAAGTTTGAAGACATGCGGATGGTTGAAGGAGAGACTGTTCAATAGTATGAGATAAGAATTTAAACTGTTGTTGGAGACATCAAGAGTGCAGGTGGTACAATGGATGATTCTACCATTGTTAGCAAAGTTTTGAGAACCTTATTACCAGTCTATATAATAAGGGTTGCCGCTATTCAGGAGTTGAGATCTATTGACAAGACAAAGGTATCCCTTGATTCTATTATTGCTAAGTTGACCACATATGAGATAAAAAGTTATGATGTTAGTGTTCAGAAGACTGATTCAACCTTTAGAGAATCTGTTGCATTATCTAGAAAGGGAAAAGAAGCTAGTACCAGCTGTGAACCTAGACAATGCAGGGATATGGATGATGAGGAGATCCTGATAGAGTTTGAAGCTCTTCTTGCCAAGAGACTTCCTAAGGGAACTAGAAAATACAGAGGTAAGCTCCCTTTGAAATGTTTTTCTTGTAATAGGATAGGGCACATTGCTATAAACTGTCCCAATAGTGATAATGAGGACAAATCAGAGAAGTTCAAAAAGTTCAAAGGAGGAAATAGGAGAAACTGTCTTGTTGTAGTTGATGAAGGTGTCACTGATGATGAATCAGAAGATGAAGAAAGCGAAGACATAGTGTTTGTAGTCGTTAAGGAAGATGTGTCATACAAGAAGTCTCTTGTCTCCCACTTTGATAATTCTAATGAGTGGATTATCGACAGTGATTGTTCTCACCACATGACTGGTGATTGGAGAAAGTTTCTCTATCTGGAAGAGTATAATGGAGGTGTAGTCCGATTTGGTAATGATGCAATATGTATGGTAAAAGGAAAAGGATCCATCTCTCTAAATGGAAAAAGCAGTGCTGATAATGTGTATTGGGTAGAAGGTCTCAGGTATAACCTTCTGAGTGTTGCCCAGTTGAATGATAAAGGACTCACTCTGGAATTCAAAGATGGAGTGTGCAAAATAAAAGGAAATAGTGGTGAATTGATGGCCACCAGTATGCAGACCAAAGGTAACTTATTTCAGTTGAATACAAATATTAGTCAATGTCTAATGGCTAAGTTTGATGATAGTTGGATATGGCATAGGAGAATCTGCCATGTAAATTTTGATAATATTGTGAAGGCCAGTAAGATCAAGGCAGTTAGAGGATTGCCTATGTTGAACAAACTAGAGAATCCTTTGTGCAGAGAATGTCAACTAGGGAAAATGTCTTCCACAACCTTTAAAGGTAAATCTTTCACAGCAGATAATTTACTTGATTTTGTGCTTACTGATTTGTGTGGTCCTATGAAAACTAGGAGTGTTCAGGGAGATAGGTACTCTATGATTCTTACTGATGATTTCTCAAGAATGATGTGGGTCACATTCTTGAAAGACAAGTTTGAAGCTTTTAGAAAGTTTAAAGCCTTCAGAGCACTAGTTGAAAAGGAAAGCGGTAAGAGGATTAAATGCCTTAGAACTGACCAAGGAGGTGAGTTCACTTCTGGAGAATTCAATAAGTACTGTGAAGAGAATGACATCAAGAGGCAACTGTCTGCCACCTAGACTCCACAACAGAATGGCCTAGCAGAAAGGAACAACCAAACTGTAGTTGAAGTAGCTAGAACAATGTTGATTCAAGGGAAGGTTGCTCACACTTTTTGGACAATGTGGTGAGCACTGCAGTCTACACTATGAACCGAGTACTCATCAAGAAAGGTAAGGATAAAACTCCTTATGAGTATTGGACTGGTAAGACTCCTATAGTAAGCTACTTTAGAGTGTTTGGTAGCAAGTGTTATATCAGGAGAAGTGAACACCAGAGCAAGTTTGATGCAAAATGTGATGAGGGAATATTCCTAGGGTATTCCACCAATAGCAAAGCTCTCAAGTGTTTTAACAATAGGACTCAAAGAATTGTTGAAAGTATCAATGTTAGAGTTGATGAAACCTTAGAGAAACCTAAGGAAACCGATAGTGAGAGAGTGGTAGATGAATCGGTTGTAACCTTCTGGGAACTGGTTGCAAAAAAACCAAGTACAAGTAACAGTGCTCCTACACCAGTAGATGCTGATGTAGATGAAGATGAAGATGAGGATGAAGAGGAAAAGCAAGAGGAATCAGCCAAGATCATTCCTAGGTATGTAAAGTTGCATCATGATCCAAAGCAGATCATAGGAGATAAGGATGCAGGAATTCTTACAAGAAGAAAGGTCAGAGAAAATTCTTGCATGATTTCTCAATTTGAGCCCAAAAAATTTAAAGAGGCACATCAAGATGAAGGCTAGTTTAAGGCTATGGAAGAGGAATTTGACCAGATAAAAAAGAATGGTACATGGTCTTTGGTACCCAGACTTGAGCACAAAAATGTTATTGGCACCAAATGAGTATTTAGTAACAAGCTAAATGAAGATGGCACAATGGCAAGAATTAAAGCAAGACTGATATGTAAGGGATATACTAAAGAAGAAGGAGAAGACTATGGAGAAACCTTTTCTCTAGTATCTAGATTGGAAGGAGTTCAAATGCTTCTTGCATATGCAACCTTCAAGGGATTCAAAGTGTATCAGATGGATGTAAAATTTGCATTCCTGAATGGAATACTTGAAGAGGAAGTGTATATAGAGCAACCAGATGGGTTTTCCCTATCAGAAGAGAGTGATATGGTGTGTAGACTACATAAAGCCTTGTATATATTGAAACAAGCACCTAGAGCATGGTATGAACATTTACACTCCCATCTTGTGAAGATTGAATTTTAAAGAACAAGTGAAGACAACAATATCTATCTGAAGTCAAAAGGAGATCAGATTCTAATCTGTGAAGTTTTTGTTGATGACATAATTTTTGGTGGAAATGACAAGATGAGCCATGCATTTGTAGATGAGATGAAGAAGGAATTTGAGATGTCACTAATCGGAGAGATTAAGTTCTTCATTGGACTATACATTCAACAAATGAAAGATGGTATCTTTATCACTCAGTCCAAGTATGTCAAAGAGGTGTTGAAGACCTTTGGCATGGAAGACAACAAATCGGTTGGTACACCAATGATGACCAGTTGTAAATTGTCAAAAGAAGATGACTCAACATTGGTGAGAAGGAATACCAGTCAATGATTGGTAAGTTGCACTATGTAGTACACAACAAATCGAACATAGCACATGCAGTGGGCATTGCTGCTCGTTTCTAGAAAAGTCCAAAAGAATCCCACTTGGTAGCAGTCAAGCAGATTCTTAGATATCTGAAGGGAACTATAGATTATGGATTATGGTATCCATACAATAATGATTTCAATCTCAAAGCTTTTACCGATGCTGATTGGGCTGGTAATGTGGATGACCGGAAGAGCACAACCGGTGGTGCATTCTTTCTCAGTGGTAGAATAGTCTCATGGATGAGTAAGAAGCAGAGTTGTATATCTCAGGCCACACAAGAAGCAGAATATGTAGCAGCATTTATAAACTACACTTAGACAATTTGGATGAAGCATGTATTAAGTGGTTTCAAAGTTCCTGTATCTAAACCGGTGAGTATATTTTGTGATAACACAAGTGCAATTAATATTTCCAAGAATGGTACATGGTCTTTGGTACCCAGACCTAAGCACAAAATGTTATTGGCACCAAATGAGTTTTTAGTAACAAGCTAAATGAAGATGCAACAATGGCAAGAAATAAAGAAAGACTGATATGTAAGGGATATACTCAAGAAGAAGGAGAAGACTATGGAGAAACCTTTTCTCTAGTATCTAGATTGGAAGGAGTTCAAATGCTTCTTGAATATACAACCTTCAAGGGATTCAAAGTGTATCAGATGGATGTAAAATTTGCATTCCTGAATGGAATAATTGAAGAGGAAGTGTATATAGAGCAACCAGATGGGTTTTCCCTATCAGAAGACAGTGATATGGTGTGTAGACTACATAAAGCCTTGTATATATTGAAACAAGCACCTAGAGCATGGTATGAACGTTTACACTCCCATCTTGTGAAGATTGGATTTTAAAGAACAAGTGAAGACAACAATATCTATCTAAAGTTAGAAGGAGATCAGATTCTAATCTGTGAAGTTTTTGTTGATGACATAGTTTTTGGTGGAAATAACAAGATGAGCCATGCATTTGTAGATGAGATGAAGAAGGAATTTGAGATGTCACTTCTTCATTGGACTATAGATTCAACAAATGAAAGATGGTATCTTTATCACTTAGTCCAAGTATGTCAAAGAGGTGTTGAAGACCTTTGGCATGGAAGACAACAAATCGATTGGTACACCGATGATGACCAGTTGTAAATTGTCAAAAGAAGATGACTCAGCGTTGGTGAGAAGGAATACCGGTCAATGATTGGTAAGTTGCACTATGTAGTACACAACAAACCGGACATAGCACATGCAATGGGCATTGCTGCTCATTTCTAGAAAAGTCCAAAAGAATCCCACTTGGTAGTAGTCAAGCAGATTCTTAGATATCTGAAGGGAACTATAGATTATGGATTGTGGTATCCATACAATAATGATTTCAATCTCAAAGTTTTTACCGATGCCGATTGAGCTGGTAATGTGGATGACCGGAAGAGCACAACCGGTGGTGCATTCTTTCTCAGTGGTAGAATAGTCTCATGGAAGAGTAAGAAGTAGAGTTGTATCTCTTAGTCCACACAAGAAGCAGAATATGTAGCAGCATTTATAAACTGCACTTAGACAATTTGGATGAAGCATGTATTAAGTGGTTTCAAAGTTCCTATATTTGAACCAGTGAGTATATTTTGTGATAAAACAAGTGCAATTAATAGTTCCAAGAATCTGGTATTGCATGCTAGAACCATGCACTTCAAGCTCAAGTATCATTTCTTGAGGGAGAAAGTTCAGAACAAAGAGGTTGTATTAGAACATGTTTCCAGTAAAGAGCAGTTAGTAGATATATTCACCAAACCTCTACCGAAGGCTACATTTACCTATTTAAGAGGTGAATTAGGGGTGTTTCCCCTTCAAGAGGTGAACTAAAGGTATGTGCTCCACATCAGTCAGGTATTGCATTGTCAAATATTTTTAGGATTGGTGTGTTGAAGGATGCTACTCCTCAGGGGGAGCAACATAGTAGATCATGGATATTTGTGCCTCCACTTTGTCATTGTTGTCAAAGAGGGAGAAGATGTGAAGTAGAGAAGATATTTGTAGTATTGAGATATCTTTGTGTATTGCCATCAATGCCAAAGAGGGAGATTGTTGGCATATGTGCAGAGTTTGATGACATGATGGTGTATGTTGTCATTGATGTCAATATGCTGAAGTATGAACTAGTATATTGAAGTAAGCAAACTGGCAAGAGAATCGATATGATGGTATGAAGTGAACCAGTATGATGGTATGAACCGGTATGTGTGAAAAGGTGAACTAGTATGTTGGAATGTGAACCAGTATATGCAAAGTTTGTATCGGGGTTTAATTTGATATTACTACCGGTTGGTAGTCTCAGCTTCAGGGTTTCTGGTTGATGTGTTCCAAGTTTGTGTGATTCGACCGATGACATCCTTTGATGAGTTAGCATTGAAATGAATATTAGATCATGTTTCCATGTCAGCCTTGTGCGTGTGAAGAATATTCTTGAGGATCTTACATGAAGAAGATTGATTCTATCCACCTTGTGAATGTGCAAAATCTCAGTAAACGGTGGAGAGCACGTGATGGGTTATCAGCTTCCAGAAGCGGTGAAGAACAGATGATGGAGAACATCTTGAGATTTGTTCAAGATTGTTTTACTCTATGCAATGTGATTAAATAGTTAGGATTGGACCGACTGTATTGATAACCCAGATGCTTAGGGGTTTAGGGTTTATGCTACTGACCTAATTGTTGTCTATAAGATTGATGATGATTTTTGTTTGAGTTTGTTGGCAAATGATTGTATGTGAGGTGATTCTTGCCAGACTAGAGAAGTGAGTAGATTCCTATAGAGTGTGATTGCAGATGTAAAGGAATTGAAGTGGGTCTGCCTTGGCATTAAGTGTTGTTATCAGATCAGTGTATTACTTGTTAACTTCTAACCATTTCAGCAGCTGGAAAATCCCTTTACTGGGTAGCTTTAATAGGCTTTTTGCAAATCCTTTAACAGGGTGACTCAAAATCATTGAGTTCTTCAAATCCTCTTGTGAGGTAACCTTTAATAGTGTTTTAACCTTTAATCGGGTATGTAGCCATCCCTTAACTGGGTGATCCCTAATAGGATCGGTTCCTAGCAGAACATGTTGTAAAGTCTTTAACCGGACTAGGCTCCTAACAAAGCGAACTTCAAAAGAGTTCAAGAACAACTTGTGGGTATTCATCCCCACCATGGTTTTTCCTAGTTGGGTTTCCACATGAAAAATCAGTGTGTCAAGTGTGATGCTTTTTCATGTGATGTTTTAATGTTTCTTGTTAAGCGATAATGCAAGCTGATCCAGTGGTCATTATATTTCTGATGTATTACTTGTTTAAGAATATGGGTGAAGTGGAAATGTTATATTAGGTTTTTGTGATGATCTAAGTGTTACCAGTTTATGACTTTTACAGTCACTATGTTTTACTGGTATTGCCTCTTGGCAAATGTACACTCCAATGAGAAATTGTAAGTGATTGAAGGTTTTGTCATTGATGGCAACCTTTCAATCATAGGACACCGACAAGACAAAGATATCGGCACCGGCACCGACAGACTCTACATTGGTACACAGGACATCGGAAGTGAAAGGAAGGATACCGACACCTTGGCTGACTTCAATTTTGTTTGAAATGAATTTTGTAATTAATTGTAAAATCATTGTAAGATGACATGGCGAGTTGTAATATGACTCATATATAAGAGATCATTTTGTAATAGGAAATATATGTGATAGGATGCAAGATAAGCAGACATAATATGCGAAATATTGGTTAAGGATTTATGTTGTAGCAGATCTTAAACCGGTACTAAATCTGGCATAGAAGATGCTGATCTAAAGTAGTACAAGACATTGGATTAGTATAATCCATTTTGTAAGTCAGTGTGACTTCTTTTGTAATTGAGCAGTGAGCTCTAGGCACTTGGCCTTCCTGCATGTGCATGCCCCTATTGTAAGAGTAATATTCCCTTATTGGCCAGTAAGTGAATATTATGGGTGACAAATCTCACCAAGGTTTTTCCCACACTGGGTTTCCTTGTTAAAATACTGTGTTATGGTGTGCTTCTCATGTGGTTACTGTTATTTTTGTTTACTGCATTATTTCTGGTTTACCGGTACACAGTTTTAATATGTTTTTCATGTTTTAAGTCAAGTAAATTTATATACCGGTTAGATACTGATTCAGCCCCCCTCTCAATATCTTTTGGAATCCTAACAATTGGTATCAGAGCCTGGTCCTCTAGTTTCAAAATCCTAACAACTTGAGGAAGATCTTGTCACTAGTAGAGATGGAAAACTTGAGAAAACAATTGGAAACAACTGTTATAGACTATGATGCAGAAAAGGTGAAGAATATCAAACTTGAAGATGATCTAAAGGCTGCTCAGGATATTATTCAAGCATTTCAAGAGAATTTTACTATTTCAAGGAACAAGAGAAGAGAACTTTGTGAAAAGATGCAGAATGAGGAAAATGAAAAGGAAACTCTTAATGATTTGATAAACAAGCTAAGACAAGAAATTAGTACAACAAAGAATGAGATGCAAGATATGATTATGAGATTCTGTAAAGAAATTGAAGATAGAAAGAAGAATGAAGAAGACTTGGTTAGAAGACTAAATGATACTGGAAATGAAAACACAAGACTCAGTCATGAAAATGATATGTTAAAGATAGATCTTATGCACACACAAAATGACAGAATTGAACTCATAAGACAGAAAGGAATCTTGGAGAGTGAACTAACTTCTGCAAATCATCACAAGGAGAAATTCAAGAAAAGTTCAAAAGAACTAAGTGACATGGTGAAGAATCAGAAACCTAATGGTGATACAAATGGCCTTGGCTTTAAAGTTGGTGAAAGATTCAGTACTGCAAACAATCATGATCATAGCAAACTGGTAAGACAAACTACTGCTTACAAGTTTAATGGCAAATGCTTTAACTGTAACAAGTATGGTCATAGAGAAAATCAGTGCAGATCTAGAAATTATCAGAACACTAATACACCCACCGGTCAATGTTCCAAATGCAACAAAATTGGTCATAATTCAGAAAATTGTAGACTGAATGTGAGATGTTATGTTTGTGGGAGATTTTGGCACTTATCTAATCAATGTAGAATACATACCAGCATAGGATATGGGAAAGCTATTCAAAAGAACAATGTGACTTGTTATGCCTATAACAAAATTGGACATATTGCAAAATTTTGTAGAAGTAAGGCATCATCGGCAAATAACAAGGGTCCTAGTTTGAAAGGTAAAGAAAAGGTTGAAGAGGTAAAGAAAGAATTCTCAAAACAATGGATCAGAAAGTCAGATTTGAATGTTGATGGGAATACTCCTCCACTGGTAGAACAGAGTAACACTCCACCGACAGGAGACTCTTCATCTAACTGAAGAAAAATCCTTTGGGGGTTTAGCAACAAAATGAAATTTTTTCTATTATTCCTTCGGTTAATGGTGAGAAATTGAAATTGCTTCTATACTAGCAGATGACTTAAGTTGTGACTTAACTGACAAGCATTAAATGTGGTAGTTGGAAAAAATAACATTATAAAGCAAGTGTTTTGGCTCCTTTTTCATTCACCAAGCATTCAAATCCTCGAGAGCATGAAAATTATCGAGCAAAGGTATTCTAAGCGAAGAAGTGAAGCAATCCATCAAATCATTCATCCCTAAGGAAGATTGAGGTATTTATAGCTATGGCATCTTCATCCACTCCTTAATTTATTGCAAACCCTACTATTGTTGAGGTTATTAAGCGCCCTAGACCCATTTTCAAACTAGTTCCCGAAATTGCAAAGAAAGATGATAGCATAGGCGCATTTTCTCAAATCCCTAAAGGAGCAGTATATGTTGAAGAACCTAGGATGTATATACATTGTCCTATTGATGAATTAGGTGATGATGAGATTAAGAACATGTTTAAAACTGTGATTTGTGATGAATCCAGAAATGTCAAACCTGGACATAAGATAGTAGAAACCCTAGGTTTCACTAAAATTCTTAGTATCCTGGATTTTCCCAAGGATATCATAAGGATTGTGTTAAGTAGAGTACATGGTGAATTTTTTTGGTTAGACTCTATTCATAAAATCACAAAAGAAGTAGTAAAAGTTGTGACAGGGTTACCCTCCACCGGTAACAGACTAGACAAAACAAAGAAGGTCTCAAATGACATAGTGATAAACCTAACTGGTGCAACATTTGATAAAAGATCTCTAAGGGTAAATGATGTGAAGGATATAAATGTCAGATTTATCCGTATGATCTTAGGTTATAAGGCTACACATGCAAATAGGTTAAACTCAGTTTCTAGCCTATGTATCAAGAGTGCCTATGATATGGTCAATGATAATGCAAGAATAGATATATGTGAATGGCTTAAAGATGAGCTGATAGACAACTTAGGAAAGATTAAAGGAGATAAGAAAGGAACATTTAGATTCGAAAACTTACTTGTTTGTCTGATGTTGTACATAACCAAACAAGTACGCGGTATTGGTGCTAGAGATTTTGGCTTTGACATACTGGTAGGAAAACAACTATCAGATCTGTTGAACAATATGGGAGAGAATAGGGAGAAAAACATAAATGAGCATTTTCAAGCATTGAAGGCTCGAATGAAGACTAGAGTAAGACTATCACAAGATATTGTGGATAAGTATCAAAAGGAAATCTATTTTGTGATCAAGAAAGATGAAATTTGGATGGAAGCAGTTGTCCCTCAAACTATTTGGGTAACTGAAATGGGCTATGAAATAGATGACAACATCATAGAAACATATGCAAAATCCCTCCTTGAAGCTCCAAAGGAACCAGAAGAGGAAGTTTTGGGAAATGCTGAAACAATAGAAAGTACTATTCAATCTAGGAAAAGGGTTAAGAAAATTGAAGCAACTATAAGGAAAGGAACTCGACAGGCAAATGCAATCAAGGAAGATGTTTTGAGACAAACTGGTATAAGTGAAAGTGAGTTGGAAGCACCTCAACCAGAAACTCATCTTTCACCAGTTGGAACTTCTTCTAAAAGTGATATACATGTTATATTTAAAAGGGTTGAAAGAAAAAGAAAACCCTCACCAACACCCTCTCCTACACTTACAAGAACAAGACAAAAGCAACAGGCAGTAAGGCCTCGGGCAAAGAAAATGACTCCTAAGAAGAAGAAGGTAAAACAGACTATTGCTCCTCTAGACAAACTTCTTAGCCAAATTAGAGAGGATGGTAAGCTGAAGAACATCAATAAAATGTACAATACACTATCAGTTGATGATAAGGAAAGCATAGAAAACAATGTAATTCTACACTTAGATATATACAAGAAATTTTTGATGCAAATTGTTGATGAAATTCCAAATGACTTGTATAGGAGATTAGAAGCTAGAAGATTAGCCATTCTTGAACTGGATAAAAAGATTAGGATTGAAAAATTACTGGCAGTGCATCTAGTTAACTCACCTGAGGAAATAGACAAATTAATCAGTGAGGCTAACCGGACAGTATTTTCTATTGCTCACCAGCATGTAGCACTAATGGCTGGCAGAGTAACTGAAGTATTCGAGGAAATAGCAGATGGATGGGATATATTCTTTGTGGAAAAAGAAAAAGAGGAAGAATTACTTAGGCCAAAAACTATCAAAGTATATCAAAAGGACAGAGATAAGGGGAAAGGTAAGGTAGGTGGACCACCAAGCCTTAAAATAACTAACAATGTGCCCCCACCTCTTTCAGATACTCCACTGGTAGACACTACTGAAAATCAACTGGCCATAGAGAGTATGGAGACTCCGGTAGAAGATACAAATCCTGAATCACAAATTTTGTATACAGTAAATGTAGACACTCAGGAAGTTAACATTGTGGTTGACTGAGAAATCACTGAGGATAAGGAGAAAAATGTGACTACTGAGTCACCAGCTGCAGAGGTTGAGATGAACACAAAAAAACCAGTAGAGACATAGCAACCGATAGAGGATACCACTGAAAAACCAATAGAAACAACAGATAAACCATCTGAAGAACCGACTAAAGAGAGTTCAGAGGTACAAACTGAGATTACATCTGAGAAACCAGCAGTTAAAAGCTTAGAGAAACCCTCTGAGACATAGTTAGAGAAACCAAAACTGATACAGGTTGAAGCACGGGTTCAGACAAACACAGTGCCACCGGCCCAAACTGAAAAGCATAAACCTTTGTTTGTAGAAATGCAAACACAAACATACCTACCAGAGGTCAAATCAAGAAAGGTAATAACCACAACTGGTAGCATGGCTATTATAAAGACTATTGGACAAACATCTAGTACAACTATGACAGAATTCAAACCTACTAATGTAACAAAGGTCTTGTTAGATCCAATAAAGAAGATCACCGAATGCAATGCACAAGCCTATAAGGCTATTGATGATACAATACCAATTCTTAAATTGATAGCACCAAAGTGCAGTGTTGAGAATAAAGATTCTTTAGGTCAACTAGACACATTGTCTAAGTTCATTACCAACAACCTATTGACTATTGATAAAATAAATGAGGATACATTTAAGGAGAGAATGATAAAAGAAAAAGATAAATTCTTTGAGGATATTGTAAAGGAGAACAAGGAAGAAATGGACACCCTTTTACCAAAACTTGAAGAAATAATCTATGACTTCAAGAAACTATACAGGGACACTTGAAAATGAATGTATTAATAGAAGATCTTGACAAGGAGATCAACAAAGCTCAAGAAAAGATAAATAATACTACTGACAATTTGATTGGAACATCAGATTCATTTTTGGAGTTAGAAAAGAAGACTGCAGAACATGAAGAGAAAATCAAGAAGTTAGAAAATGACAAATAGAGAATAAAGGATAAGGCAAAGGACTTGAAATGCAGACTTAGTCCAAGACTTGAATACCTTACTTCTCTGAGAAAAGAAATATCTAAAGATATAGTTCTTGGAATAAAGACACTGGAAGAGTAAATGCACATACGCACCAGTACAGTGCATAGAACACAAGAGGAAATAAAAGATAGCAAAACTTTCAACAATGGTATAAACTTAGTTTTGACAGATATATTTCAGATTGTAACCCACCAGTTACAAGAATCCCGGTAGGACTCCACTCACAGCAAATGACAACCTTTGTCATTGATGTCAAAGGGGGAGTAGTGGGATGAGAAAAATGGTCAGAAGGAAAGGACTTCATCTACTCAGGGGGAGCATACAGTTTTGAGCATACACTTTTGGAAAGACAATTTTTTTGGATATCATTTTGGACACTTTTGATTTTTCTCATGAGTGTTGCCATCAATGCCAAAGGGGGAGATTGTTGGCAAATGCACACTCCAATGAGAAATTGTAAGTGATTGAAGGTTTTTTCATTGATGGGAACCTTGCAATCATAGGACACCGGCAAGACAAAGATACTGACACCGACACCGATAGACTCTACACTGGCACACAGGACACCGACAGTGAAAGGAAGGATACCGACACCTTGGCCGACTTCAATTTTGTTTGAAATGCATTTTCTAATTAATTGTAAAATCATTGTATGTTGACATGGCGAGTTGTAATGTGACTCATATATATATGAGATCGTTTTGTAATAGGAAATATATGTGATAGGATGCAAGATAAGCAGACCTAATATGCAAAATATTGGTTAAGGATTTATGTTGTAGCTGAGCTTAAACCGATATTGAATCTGGCATAATAGATGCTGATCTGAAGCAATATAAGACATTGGATTAGTATAATCCATTTTGTAAGTCATCGTGACTTCTTTTGTAATTGAGTAGTGAGCTATAGGCACTTGGCCTTCCTGCATGTGCAGGCCCCTATTGTAAGAGTAATATTCCCTTATTGGCCAGTAAGTGAATATTGTGGGTCAAAAATCTCATCGAGGTTTTTCCCACACCGGTTTTCCTTGTTAAAATACTATGTTATGGTGTGCTTCTCATGTGGTTACTGTTATTTTTGTTTACTGCATTATTTCTAGTTTACCAGTACACAATTTTAATATGTTTTTCATGTTTTAAGTCAAGTAAATTTATATACCAGTTAGATATTGATTGACCCCCCCCTCTCAGTATCTTTGGGAATCCTAACATTGCCTTGATTTAGATTGGTGATGCTATTTACCAGTTAGTGCAGTCTTTGCAGTTTAAGTTATTAGAGAAAGTTTATGTCCATACTGATTCACCCCCCTCTCAGTATCTGTTGAGCATTTACTGTTCATCATTATTCATCATTTGCAATCTTCCATTCCTAAAGTCTTCAAAATTTCCCTTATGTACTTGGTCTGGCTAATGAATATACCATTCTTTAGTTGTGATAATTGGAGGCTGATGAATAATTTTATTTCACTAATCATGGACATTTCAAACTCCTGCTTCATTTGTTCTACAAAACCTCTTCTCATCTCATTATCTCCTCCAAAGATAATGTCATCAACAAAAAATTATGCAATCAGATGTTTTCCTTTTTCTTCGGTCTTCAGATACAGGTTACTATTATCACTAGTTCTCATGAACCCTATGCTTAATAGATATGAGTGCAGCCTCTCATACCAAGCTCTTGTTGCTTGTTTTAGCCCATATAGAGCCTTCTTCAGCCTGCATACCATATCTCTTCCATCTTCTAATACAAACCCTTCTGGTTTCTCTATGTACACTTCTTCCTCTAAAACATCGTTCAAGAATGTCGATTTGACATCCATTTGGTAAACTTTGAATTTCTCGTAAGCAGCATAGACAAGTAAGATTATGACCCCTTTCAGCCTAGCCATCGATGCAAAATTTTCTCCATAATCAAAACCTTCATCCTAAGAATAGCCTTTGTAGACTAACCTTACTGTGTTTCTTTCTATTTGATCGGTTTCATCCATTTTGTTTCTAAACACCCATTTGGTGCCTATCACATTTTTATTCTTCGGTCTGGCCACTAGAGTTCAAGTTTCATTTTTCTCAATCTACTCCAGTTCCTCCTCCATGGTTTTGATCCAGTCTTCATCTTTTAGAGCCTCCTTTTCTATTTTGGGCTCAATTTTGGAGAGCAAACATGCATTCTCTCTTGCTCTTCTTCTATTTAATACTCCTACATCTTTATCACCAATGATATTTTTAGCGGAGTGATTGTTTCTAACATATCTTGCTAGTACCGGTTCATTTCTTGGAGCTCCTTCTACTGGTTGTGCAGGTTCTACTTCACATGCTTCCACATTTTCTGCTTCAACAGGATTCTCTTCAGCAAGTTCGACCAATGCAGTGTACTCGAATCCTTGATAGTACTCTGGTTCACTCTTGCTATCCTGATCATTTTTCTTGGAGAACTCATCTACTCTAACATTGGCACTCTCCACAATCTTATCGGTCCTTTTGTTCAAACAACGATATACTTTACTCTTTGTGGAGTAACCTAAGAAGGTTCCTTGATCACTCTTGGAATCAAACTTTCCAGAGTGCTCATCCCTCTTGATATAGCACCTTCTTCCAAATACTTTGAAATAACTCACATTGGGTGAGTATCCACACCATAATTCATAGGGATTTTTATTTGCCCCTTTCTTCACCTATATCCGGTTCAAGGTATACACAACAGTGCTTACTGCTTCTCTCTAGAGAATATGTGGAATATCCTTTTGTATCATTAGAGTCCTCACACAATCAATCAAAGTTCTATTCCTTCTTTCAACAACCCCATTCTGCTGAGGTGTTCTGGGTGCAAACATCTATCTCATAATCCCCTGTTCTTCACAGTAATTCATGAACTCTTGAGAGGTGAACTCTCCTCCTCTATATGATCTCAGACATTTTAGATTCTTACCAGTTCCTCTCTCTACTCGAGCCGTGAAGACTTTATACATGTGAAAGGCTTTAGATTTTTCTTTCAAGAATACAACCCACATCATTCTTCAGAAGTCATCTATAAACAACTTGAAATACTGGTCTCCATAGAAACTCTTGGTCCTCATAGGACCACAAAAGTCTATATGAACTAAGTCCAACACATTCTCAGATGAATAAGATTTGTTGCTGAAACTAGACTCGATTAACTTTCCTTGTTGGCATTCTTTACACATAGCATTTTTAGGTCTCATAATATCAGGCATACCTCAGACAAACTTCATTTTACTAACTTTTGCTATGCTATCAAAGTTAACATGACACAGTCTTTTGTGCCACAACCAACTGTCTTATACCTTTTCCATTAAACAACTACCTGAGGTGGTGTCTAGGTGAAACATATTACCTCTAGATTGTTTACCGGTAGCAATCAGACTTCTTGATATGTCATTTATTTTGCATATTCCTTCATTGAATTCTAACCAGTAACCCTTATTGTTAAGTTGTGCAACACTTAACTAACTATATTTTAGCCCTTCTACCCAATAAACATCTTCACAGTTTGTTTTGTCATTTAGAGAAATAGATCCCTTACCTTTTACTGCACAAGGAGCGTCATTCCCGAATCTCATTGTTCCTCCATTGCAGTCCTCCATGCTGAGGAATTTGTTTCTATCACCAGTCATGTGGTGAGTGAAACCACTATCAATTACCCAATCTCCACACCAGTTTGAACTAGAGATTAGTTCCATATCACCTTCCTCTATGTTTTCTTCCTTTACCACTATAAATGCAATTCCATCTCCATCAGATCCTTCTGATTCTTCATCAGTAACTCCTTCTTCTACAAGATAGCACTCCTTCTTTCTCTTGTCTTTGTAGCTTCTAAATTTTTCCTTCCTATCATTGTCAGGACATCTGGATGCAATATGACCTATTCTATTGCAAGAGAAACACTTCAAGGGAACTTTACCTTTATACTTTCCTTTTCCTCTTGGCAACCTTCTTGCTAATGGAGCTTCAATTTCATCTTGTTCCTGTTCTTCAGATAACAAGTTATCACATTCATGAGAATGATCGGTTCTTGTAGTAGAACTATTTCTAGTTTTTTTTCTTCTCCTTGTTGGTGCATGCATCATGGAAGCTTTGAAGGCAACATCAATCTTTGGCACACTATTATCATAGTTGCTCAGTTCAAAGGTAGTCAACTTACCAATTAGTGAGTCAAGCGAAACATTAACTATTCCCAAGGATTTGAGTTCCTGAATTGCAGAAACCCTTATGGCATATTGTGATAGCAAGGTTCTCAAGATTTTGCTAACCACATCATCTTCTTCAAGCTTTCCTCTAGCACTTCTGATGGATTTTACTACATCCTTTATTCTTTTACTATATTGCTCTATATTTTCTCCTTCTTGCATCCTTATCTCATCAAATTTTCCTCTCAAGTTGTCGACTTTAACCTTTTGAACATGAGTATCTCCTCCATAAATACTCTTCAGCTTATTCCACATCTGAAAGGCTATTTTCAAATCTTGAACCTCAACATACTCATTATCAGATAGAGTGCTAGCAATCAGATCCATAGTAGCAGTGTTGTCTTGCCTTTTTTTGATCTGATCTACAATGAGAACCGTTGTAAGTTCATTGTACTCTATGATTACATGGTTCCAGTATTGTTATCCTAGGGTTCTTAGGTAGAGCTTCACTCTACCACATCCTAAGGTGTAATTCTCCTTAGAGAACTTAGGACCCTCCTTTCACATCATCTTGGATCTTTCCTTAAGCTATTAAGCTTCTTCTAAATCTAAGGACCAAATCTCTAATACCAATTGTTAGTCCCAACCAGTGTTGAGAAGGGAGGGGTGAATCAACACTTTACTAGTTTTACAAAATTAAAACCTTTTAACTCAAGATTGTACTAACTTAATATTCATCAATATAAATAGTTATTACAGAAGAACATGCATGCATGAAAAGATACATAGTAACACCAAGATTTATCTTGTGGAAACCCAAACGGGAGAAAACCATGGTGTGAGTAGAATATCACAAAATTTGCACTCTTTTGGAGTACGCCTGGTGAGGAGCCATTCCTATTAGGAGATTACAAAGACACTATTAGGTGCCACCTAGTTGAGGGATTTTATTTAAGGCCTTTTAGTGCCTTTACCCTGTTAGAGGTAGCCTTTTTAAAGGTCTTAGGATCATCAATTAAGATGTCACCCAGTTAAGGATTTTGAGTTGCTATGGTTAGAAAGAAACATGATGTTGATCTGCTGGAATAGCTACTGATAGCTTGATCAGATCATAGTGAAAATCATACTCTATCTCCACCAGTTGTGTCTGCTCTACACTACACCGGTCCTCTGCTCATACCCTTGACTCTACACTTTGTCGATTTACTTCACACACACTCTACTCTACTAAATCATTTAGCACTTCCTCACTCTTCACTTTGCACTTTGGATCACCTCTCACAAGATTTGCACTTTACAAATTTTATGATAAAAAATATTTTGAATGAACTCAAAATACTTTATACATTCTCTGTCGTCACCTTCAGGTGTTTCCTTAATCAATGCAATCACAAATTTTGGTAGATTTTGAATTCAAATCTTCCCACTCTTTCTCCACACGCCCTGCAACAAATCTACCAACTAATCAACCTATTCTGCCACTGCATCCCCCAAAAATAGTGACTTTCGGGTCAAGTTTAGTCTTTTAAATGTGAACCAAAAAATTTGCAAGTAATCATGGCTTAATTGCATGATAACTCAATTTGACTTCACCAACCTTTAGTTGGGTGTTTCTACAAACACACCAACTCACCTTTTTCCATCACAACTATGTAACCGATCACCGCTCTGAGATTTACAGTGCCCACCTATCTTCCTTCTTCTTCATCACTTTACTGGTATACCATTGCGCTCTTTATTACCGGTTTGTAGTGCTTCCATCAAGCCTCTCTTCCTATTTTCCAATGAGGTTCTATTTTACATACAACCTCAAGCCTTCTTGCCTAAGTCACCTTCTGTGACTTTATCATCATCAGAATGACCAACCTGAAGATCTGATCTCAACACTGATCTTCTTGAGTTATAGACTAGTTAGCTTAGTCTGTATTCGCTTGAGCTGATAGAACCTTGGTCATCTGTCTCTTATGTTGTTTACAAGTCATCACCTTTGCCACTCCACCAGTCAGTGTTAGACATCATTAACAAATCTTAGCTAATATACCGGTTCTCAGGATTAACCGGTTTTGTCAATGCCAACAGGTTATGCTCAGGTGCATTTAGCTCTTAAAGAAAACTTCTCTCATATTTCATAGCTTGAAGATTTATGGGAGGATTGCATAGATGAATTTGAAGTGAGGAGGAGAATTTTTTTTAGGTTTACAGTGGATCGGATTATTACTTTTCATCTTAGAATGAATGTAACAGGGGTTGTGGAAGATGGTGAAGATTTAATTGATCCATAGTTTGCAAAGAAAGTACTAGGTTCCCCAATCCACGAGGTAGAATAGGATAAGAAGGAGGAATATTAGATTCAAATGAGAACATTCCCTCTTATCTATAGAATTGAGCAGTGGTTACGAAAGAAGAGATTGGGAAAATTGGTAATCGAAGATTCTCCTGTTCAAAAATTTTTGTCCAATAAATTTGTTAAAACTTGTGTTGTTGGTGGTACCAAGGTTAAACTTGAGGTAGATACTATCAAAGGTTCAAAGAAGTCCCTTATTAACTTCAAACTTGTGTTACCAGATCAAGGACCAAAAAATGAGGGCAAAAAGTTTCCAGAAAGTATAGTAGTGGTTGATTTGGAAGGGTCTCCTGAAGCTGAGAATAAAATGGTAGAACAAAACATTGAAATACCAACCATGAAAGTTGGAAATACTAAAGATCCTGAAAAAGAAGAAGAAGGCACTGAAGGTTCATTGATCTTAGTTAATATAAGTGTTGAGAAATCTCAAGAAAAGAAGGATGCAGGTCCTGCCTCGGTTCCTATTGAAGATATGGTTAGTAAATACTTGGGTAAAACTCCAAAGTCCAAAAGGCTGAAGATGATTTCAAATATAGATTTTGATTAGGATATAGGTAATTGGACTGCTAAGATAGCTCACTTTGTTTTAGACAAGTAGAAAACCCTTTAGCAAAGGATTTCAGTGTTGAAACAATTAATTTGGGTGTTGGATCATGTGTGACAAATATACACCATTTGGAGGCCTCCACCAAAAGAATAATAAGAAGGAAATGGAAGGATGAAAGGGATAAAAAAGATCTCAAGGAAACACTGAAGCATATGGAAAAGTACATAGATTCTATTCATAATCCTAATGCCCAACCGATTTCATAGTTGCCCATGTCATTTGATCCAAAGTCGCCCATTAATCAAAAACTTCTAGGTCAAATTCAAATAAGTAATATGGTGACAAAGATTTTCTTGGAATGGTTGGAGGGGATCACTCAATATAGCATGGAATACTTCAAGAATCTGAGCAAGGTGTACGAGAATGCCATAACTATAATGAGAGAGCTTGAGACAGAAATTGCCAATTGAAAGAAGGAAGAAACCAAGTGGAGAGATATGGTAGCTCAAATGGTTGATGTACACAAGTATGGCATCATGAATTTTTTGTTGGAAAAGCTGGTATAGAGCTTGGATGATAATATCATCTTTGTATACATGAAAAAAATTGAGTGGCAAAATTTTGTAGTAGAACAGGGATGTGAAGAATCTGCTAAACTGTGGGATGAGTTAGCTCAACTCATTATATCTATGCAAAATGATTTGAAATGCAATGGAATCAAGTCTCTAAAAGAGGATGGGAAAATGATAGAAAGTCTGGAATTTATTACTCTATCTTTTGAAGGAAACATTAATTATGTTAGAGAAGCAAAGACTCTAACAACAAATGACTTCTCAACTGTGGCAAAGATTTAATCCCTCCTATTCCTGTGCATAAAACACTTGGGAAGTCATGAGGATATTGTAGCCCAAGTCTAGCAAGATAAAGAGGTGTGGCATCAGAGGATTGCTCACATTGGACTTCCAAACTTTTTTGTTATACATGTTGGCATGTTTGGCATAACTGATGAAGATGAGATGATGGTGGATGACTGTACCGGTAGAGGAAGATGACATGATCAATTATTTATATTGTCATTGATGGAAACTAGGTTCAACTGATGTTTAATGATGTTTACAATTGGTTTTCAATGATTGACTTATTGGCCAAGTGATTTGGTCTACTAAAGTAAGAGTTTGACAGTTTGATAGAGTTTACTGCCAAGACTGCAAATTAGGGCCTTAACCAGTAAAGCAGATAAGTTTTGATGGAATCGGGTGATTGGCGATGTTTGGTGACTTGTGGTTTGATACATAATCTTTTATGATAGATGTGTGTATGTAACCAGAACCACATCCTATGATGGGTATTGGAAGGCATGCTTTGAATTTTTTATGAAGTTTTGCCAAGGTTTAAGAAGGGTTTAAGGACCGGTAAAAAATTCTCTTAACCGGTAATGATTTTTGGTTTGGTGGTGATATACATCAAGTTCATGTGTTGATGATAATGTGGAAAAAACCACGTGATGAGTTTGAAAGATGTTTTGGCATGTTTGGAGGATGAATTTCTTGGGAATGTGCAAAGTGCTTAGCAGAATCTGCTAAGGGTTTAACTTTGTACAAGATAGACTTGCTGTGACAATTTATGATCATTCAACGACCGATATTGATTTGCAATTAATTGTTATAATTCCTATGATGATCTGTAATGATTTGTAAAGATTTGTGATGATCTATGTAGTAAGTCTTAGGGTTTTGATACCGACCTAGTTGTAAAAGTTATTTATGTCAATAAGGTTGATGTTTTGGAGTGTCGGTGATTTTGAGAAGTGTGAGAAGACAAACCAGTGTGTGTGAGAAGATCTCCCAAAGAGATGCAGACTTAGAACTTAATTAGATCTAATAAAGAAAGCAGTAGAGTGCTATACACATATCATTCGCTGTTGTTCTTTAACAATTGCAACAACTAAAATCCCTTAACCGAGTAGGTCCTAATAGTCGTCACATTATAAAATCCCCTAATAGGGTGACTCAATATCTAAGTTATAAATCCTCTTGTGAGGTTGATCCTAACAGATCAAAGCTTCTAACAGGATTGAGGTAAATCCCTTAATTGGGTGACTCCTAACAGGGCATCATTGCAAGCTTCTAACCAGGCTTGGCTCCTAACAGGGTGCATTCCGAAAGAGTGCAAAATATTTGTGGGTACCAATTCCCACCATGGTTTTTCCCTATTTGGATTTCCACATGAAAAACATGGTGTTCATGTGTGGTATGCTTTTCTTGTGATGTTCATGTTTTATTTTTGATAACTGGTAAAGACAGTTTATGTTTGTTTATTAGAGATCTTAAAGTGGTTACCGGTATTGATGATTATATGATTGATGAAGCATTCTGATCAATTAATAAGTTAGTAACTATGTCTGTTGATCTGATATTGAAATGATGGTTGATCTGATTAATAAGTTTGCATAAGAGGAAATGATTATCTAGATCTGATAAGGAAATCTATTATGAAGATTTGGTTTAAGTGTTGAATGTTTTTTAGATCTGAGATAAGTCTATTTTGGTGTTGAAAGTTTTAGTTTTTGTTAATACTAATTCACCCCCCTCTCAGTATTAACTGGATCCTCTAGGTTTATCAATTGGTATCAGAGCATTGGTTCTTTGTGTGCAGAAAGCCTAATAGCTTGAGGGAAATATTCTATGAAAGATGATGAAGGAGGGTCCCAAGTTTACAAAGGACAACTATTGGATATGGAGTGATCGGATGAAGATCTATATTAAAGGAATGGGTTCACAGTACTGGAATCATGTGATAACCAAGTATGTTTCACCTACTACCAATCCCTTGACACTGGATGAGCTCAAAGAACAACAAGAAAACATTTAGGCTCTTGAAGCAATTGTAAGTACATGTCTGACTCTGAATATATTGATGTTCATGGATTAGAAACTGCAAATGAAGTATGAGAGAAATTAAATTTAATCTATGGAGGAGATGAGCATGTACAAAGGGCAAAGGAAGAGAGTCTAAGAGGAAAATTTGTTGATATGAAAATGGTTGACGATGAGAACATAACTCAATATGGACAAAGGATTAAGGAGTGCCGAAGGTAAGACTGAAGATGATAATATTGTTAGAAAAATGCTTAGAACTCTTTTACCGTAGTATTCTATCAGAGTGTCTGCTATTCAAGAACTGAGATCCATTTCAAAAGATAAAGTTACTGCTGATTCTTTAAATGGAAAGTTAACTGCATTTGAACTTAACAGTTTTGATAATAGTGTTTCCAAACCTTCTGAATCTTCCTTTAGGGCTTCAATAGCTAATACATCAACAAGGAAAGAAAAATATGTTTTTCATAATCATGACTGTAGGTCTAGTCATGGCGGTAGCAGAGGTGATGGTGATGATGAAGATCATCTGATGAAATTTGAGGCATTACTGGCTAGAAGATTCCCTAGAGGAATAGGTAAATATAAAGGTAACTTACCCTTGAAATGTTTCTCTTGTAGTAATATTGGACACATAGCTGCTAACTGCCCTAACATTGATAAGAAAGATAAGCTTAGGAGATTCAAAGGAAAAAGAAAGAAACATTGTTTTGTTGCAGTGGATGAAGGTGTGACCGATGATGAATCGAAAGAAGATGACAATGAGGAGATAGTATTTGTTGTTGTGAAGGAGGATCTGACTGATGGGAAGGATTTGGTGTCTCATATGGATAATAGAAATGAATGGATAATAGATAGTGGTTGCTCACACCACATGACCAGTGAA
Source organism: Cryptomeria japonica (assembly GCF_030272615.1). NCBI lineage: Eukaryota > Viridiplantae > Streptophyta > Pinopsida > Cupressales > Cupressaceae > Cryptomeria > Cryptomeria japonica. The sequence goes on from NC_081414.1 coordinate 473,903,906, forward strand.
AAAAGTAAGTTCCTATCCCTTGAAGAGTTTGATGGAGGTGTTGTAAGATTTGGTAATAACTCTCCCGGCATGGTTAAAGGTAAAGGATCAATTTAATTAAATGGGAAGAGTAATGCAGATGATGTCTTTTGGGTTGAAGGACTAAAATATAACCTCTTGAGTATTGGACAAATTAATGATAAGGGATATCTACTTGAATTCAAAAGTGGAGTGTGCAGGATTCTTGGAAATAATGGAGAATTGATTGCTACTGGGAATCAGACTAGAGGTAATTTATTTCATCTAAATACTAATGTAAATGATTGTTTGGTGGTGAATATTTAAGACAGTTGGTTGTGGCACAAGAGATTTTGTTAGGTCAATTTTGATAATTTGATTAAAGTTAGTAAGTCAAGTATTGTTAGAGGTTTGCCCCATCTTGTGAAACCGGACAATGTGCTATGCAATGATTGTCAGATGGGTAAGATGACCTTTGTATCCTTTAAGAGTAAGTCTTTTTCTTTAGAGAATATTCTTGATTTAGTTCATACTGATCTTTGTGGTCCTGTGAGGACTAAGATCTATTTTGGTGATAAGTATTTTATGATCATTATTGATGATTATTCCAAAATGATGTGGGTAACTTTTATGAGAGAAAAGTCTGAGGCTTTTAGTAAGTTTAAAGCATTTAAAGCTCTTGTTGAGAAAGATACCAGGAAGAATCTAAAATGTTTGAGATCTGACCAAGGAGGTGAATTTACTTCTGATGAGTTTGCGAAGTTCTATGATGAACATGGAATTAAGAGGTAGATGTTAGCTCCTAGAACTCCACAAAAAAATGGGATAGCAGAGAGAATGAATAGAATAGTTGTTGAAGCTGCTAGAACCATGTTGATTCAAGGTGAAGTACCAAAGATGTTTTGGACAGAAGCAGTCAACACTGTTGTCTATACTTTGAACTGGGTACTTGTCAAAAAAGGTAATAACAAAACACCTTATGAATTATGGCATGGAAAGACTCCTAGTGTAATCTATTTCAAAATCTTTGGGAGTAAATTTTATATTAAGAGAGATGATTACACTGAACTCCTTGAGAAATCTAGTGTGTCTAGCAGATTTGAGCTTGAGAAAGATGAAGAAAGATGTGTGTTCATAGAACTAGAAGTGCAGAAGACTGATGAGAAAAATGTTGCAGAAATAGGTGCTCAATCGATAAATGCAAAGAGAGATGAAGAAGATGAAGAACATGAAGTAGGAAGCACAACACCGAAACTGGTTATTCCAAGGTATGTCAAGTTAAATCACTCAGAAGAACAAATAATTGGAGATAAACATGTTGGAGTACAAACAAGAAGGAAAATCAGAGAAAATTCTTGTCTGATTTCTACTATTGAGCCGAGAATAGTAAGAGAGGCATTAAAAGATGATGAATGGATTAGTGCAATGAATGAGGAGTTAGATCAAATAGAGAAGAACAAGACATGGACAGTTGTTCCCAGACCAGAAGAGAAGAATGTGATTGGAACCAAATGGGTTCTTAGAAACAAGTTAAATGAAGAAGGAAAGGTTGTGAGAAATAAAGCAAGATTGGTTTGCAAAGGCTATGCTCAAGAAGAAGGAGAATATTATGGTGAAACCTTTGCACTTGTGGCGAGATCAAAAGGAGTAAGAATGCTACTTGCTTATGCTGCATATAAAGGATTTAAAGTCTATCAGATGGATGTTAAATCAACTTTTCTCAATGGCATCCTTGAAGATAAAATATGCATAAAACAACTAGATGGATTTTCTTTATCTGAAGACAAAGATATGGTTTGCAAACTGTAGACGCCTAAAATTAATACTTAATCAATTTAAGCATGTCAACATAATTAATTGATTTAATTGTGTTATTCTTATTCCTCTTGGCGTTAATTAAATCTAATTTAATTTATCCTATCACTATTGTCCAATAATTAAATTATCAAATAAATTAATTATTCCCTAATTCTTCTAAAGTCCCTCCAATGATTATTTTCCTCTAGACCCACTCAGTTAATTAATTTTAATTAATTAACCTATTCATGTGATTCCTACAATTCACTTTTCCTAATTCCATTCAACCTAATTAATCCTTATAGAATCTCTCATAATCGTGCTTATCATTATCCTTCAATTTTATATTCTCACTCATGTCACATCAACATTGAGTCTCTCAAAGAAATTCAAATTTCTTTGAATCCCTCAATGTATCCTTATTTTGGAAATTTTAATTCCTCATTTTGAAATTTAAATTTCTCCCCCCTTTCCCTAAGGAATTTTATATTCCTGTTTATTTCCCAAAGGCACCCTTGATCCATGCCTTCTATCTCAAGTCAATCTCAACCCTCCATAAGGAAATCAATCTTGGCCCTTCATTGGCCTCTTCCAATCTATAAGTTGGATGATCATTTCCTCACAAAGGATCCATTTCTTCTCATAGCATCCTCATTCTTCTCTTTTGTCCTCTCTCTTCTTCCTTCAATTCTTCAATTAAAGTCCATCCAAAATCCTATCAAATCCAACCTATCTTGTTGAGCACTTGGAGAGCATTCCACACCCATCAAGGACCAATCCACTCAAGTGAGGAAGGGGCACATTATTCACTTCACCAAAGGAGAAGAAAATATATTAGTAAGGTATAAGTTTGCTTCATGTTTGAATGCTTTACTTGAATTTTATGTGTTTAAATGCTTTATTTGCATCCTAACCATCTGATCCTAACCTTGATGGTTTTTCTCCTCTTCACAAACTACATAAGGCGTTGTATGAATTGAAGCAAACACCAAGAGCATGGTTTGAAAGGTTGCATGCACACCTGATCAAGATAGGATTCCAACATAAGTAACATATATCTAAAGACTGATGGAGAGAAAGCATTGATAGCTGAAGTATTTGTGGATGAAATTATCTTTGGTGGTAATGATGACTTCTGCATGGATTTTGCTGAGGAGGTGAAAAAGAAATTTGAGATGTCTCTTATTGGAGAGGTTAAATTTTTTATTGGGTTGGAGGCCTAGAAGTTGGATGGTGGAATTTTTATCTGTCAAAGTAAGTATGTCAAAGAGGTGTTGAAAACATTTGGAATGGAAGATTGTAAACCAATTGGTACTCTGATGGTGACAAGCTGCAAGTTGTCTAAGCAAGATGACTCACCATTTATGGATGAGAAAGAATACAGGTCTATGATTGGTAAATTGCATTATGTCATTCATAGAAGACTAGATATTGTACATGTTGTTGGATTGGTTGCTAGATTTCAAAAAGATCCAAAGGACTCACTTGGTAGCGGTGAAAAGGATATTCTGGTACCTAAAAGGCACAATAGATTATGGTTTGTGGTATCCTTATCAAAGAAATTTCTCTTTGGATGTGTTTATTGATGTAGATGACCGGAAAAGCACTACCGGTGGAGCTTTTCTTCTTGGAGGGAGATTGGTTTCTTGGACAAGTAAGAAGCAAACTTGTGTTTCTCAGTCAATAGTAGAGGTAGAGTATGTTGCAACATCAATGAATTGCGCATAGACAATCTAGATGAGACATGTGCTTGAAGGATTCAGATTTGATATGTCTTAACCGGTAACTATTTACTGTGATAATACTAGTGCAATAAATACTTCAAAAAATCTTGTGTTATATGCAAGAACAAAGCACATAGAATTGAAATACCATTTTCTAAGGGAAAGAGTACAGGAAAAACAAGTCCGCATGGAGTATGTGACAAGCAAAGAGTAGCTAGCAGATATTTTCACATAACCATTGCCGAAGACAACCTTTGACTATCTCAAAGGTAAATTAGGGGTCAGACCCCTACTCAGAGAAAATTAAAATGCAGGATGCATGAATTAAAGTGGGCTTCATGACTATTTTTTACTTTGGATTGATGAGATGCAGGCTACTCTGGAGGGGGAGCAACTTAGATGTGTTTATAGACACGTTGAAGATAGAAACTACAGAAAACTTGATGATTTGTGATGCTTATGTACCTTTGGAATTGTTGTCAAAGGGGGAGAATAGATATGATTAAGAGGAGACATATGATTAGTTGGAGTAGATATAGTGTAACCAGTAGATGAGGTGCAACAGAGAAGAGAAGAGTTGGAGAGAAGGTCCAGAACAGAGCAGAATAGTATGACTTGAGTATGTTGATATTTAGTGTTTCCATCAATGCCAAAGGGGGATATTTTTGGCATGTTTGGCATAACTAATGAAGATGAGATGATGGTGGATGACTGTATCGGTAGAGGAAGATGACATGATCAGTTATTTATATTGTCATTGATGGCAACCAGGTTCAACTGATGTTTAATGATGTTTACAATGGGTTATCAGTGATTGACTTGTTGGATAAGTGATTTGGTCTACTAGAGTAAGAGTTTGATAGTTTGACAGAGTTTACCGACAAGACTGCGAATTAGGACCTTAACCAGTAAAGAAGATAAGTTTTGATGGAATCGGGTGATTGGCAATGTTTGGTGACTTGTGGTTTGATACATAGGCTTTTATGGTGGATTTGAGTATGTAACTGGAACCGCATCCTATGATGGTTATTGGAAGGCATGTTTTGAATTTCTAATGAAGTTTTGCCAGGGTTTAAGAAGGGTTTAAGGACTGGTAAATAATTCTCTTAACCGGTAATGATTTTTGGTTTGGTGGTGATCTACATCAAGTTCATGTGTTGATGATAACGTGACACAAACCGCATGATGAGTTTGAAAGATGTTTTGGCATGTTTGGAGAACAAATTTCTTGGGAATGTGCAAAGTGCTTAGCGGAATGTGCTAAGGGTTTGACTTTGTACCATAGCGACTTGCCGTGATGATTTATGATCATTCAATGACCAATATTGATTTTTAATTGATTGTAATGATTCCTATGATGATTTGTAATGATTTGTAAATATATGTGATGATCTATGTAGTAACTCTTAGGGTTTTGATGCCAACCTAGTTGTAAAAGTTATTTATGTCAGCAAGGTTGATGTTTTGGAGTGTCGGCGATTTTGAGAAGTGTGTGTGAGAAGATCTGCCAAAGAGATGCAAACTTATAACTTAATTGGATCTAATCAAGCAAGTAGTAGAGTGCTATACATAGATCATTCATTGTTGTTCTCTAACAATTACAACAGCTAAAATCTCTTCACCGGGTAGGTCCTAACATGCCTCACATTGTAAAATCCCCTAACAAGGTGACTCAATATCTCAGTTCTAAATCCTCTTATGAGGTTGATCCTAATAGATCAAAGATTCTAACAAGGCTGAGGTAAATCCCTTAACCGGGTGACTCCTAACATGGTATGCTCCTAACAAGGCATCATTGTAAGCTTCTAACCGGGCTTGGCTCCTAATATGGCGCATTCTGAAAGAGTACAAACTATTTGTGTGTTATACCAATTGCCACTGTGGTTTTTCCCTATTTGGGTTTCCACATGAAAAACATGGTGTTCATGTGTGGTATGCTTTTCTTATGATGTTCATGTTTTATATCTAATAACCAGTAAAGACAATTTATGTTTGTTTATTAGAGATCTTAAAGTGGTTACCAGTATTGATGATTATATGATTGATGAAGCATTCTAATCTGTTAATAAGTTGGTAACTGTGATTGTTGATCTGATATTGAATTGATGGATGATTTGATTAATAAGTTTGCATAAGAGGAAATAATTATCTAGATCTGATAAGGAAATCTGTTATGACAATTTGGTTTAAGTGTTGAATGTTTTCAAATATGAGATAAGTCTGTTTTGGGGTTGAAAGTTTTAGTTTTTGTTAATACTGATTCACCCCCCTCTCAGTATTAACCAGATCCTCTAGGTTTAACAATATAGAGCTTCTTAGTTGCTCATTTAGATTGGAAACATGTCACCAACATAGTGTTGAACCAGCGCAAGGATCCTATTTTGTAGCTGCAATCTGGACCGTGCAGGCCCTTTGGAATTGTTTAGTGATGAATGATAGGACAGTTTCAAAAGTTAGTTTTTTTGGTTATATTTTAAAAAACTGAATCTTGACTCAGGGAAAGAGTTATATAACTCTGTGTTTCCCTAAAGTACAGTTAGTTGATCTATGGCTATTTATATGTCTTAAAAAAACTATGTGAAGGTCTCAAAATTTTTGGCTTTCAGACTTGATACATTTTATTTTGCAGTTACCTAATGTTTCAAAAAGATATACTCATCTATTTTGTGTATGAATGAAAGTGATTATTTTGGAGTCTCAAATCTATGTGTTTGGTGAAGGAAATTGAATTTCTATGGGAGTTCATTTCTGTCAAAATAGTCTTTTGCTTCTTTATGGAATGTTATGCACCTAAGGAGAAAATTAGTCTGAAAGTTTCTTTTGAATGAGAAGTGTGAAACATAACAAAGTCTGTGAGCTTTGTCATTTGAAAAATATATTTTTAAAATTGTATTTACAACATAGTGATGTGTAGATGTGAAAAATGCCTTTTGTACTTTCTGGTTAAAAGTGTATGTGTAGTTAATTTTCTTGTTTTCGTTCATTGAAAATCTAAAGAGGAAGTTGTACCTCAGGAAAATTCAGAGGGAAACCTTCACTAGTTTTCCCAACTGGTTGGTTAATGTTTTGTTCTTTAAGGGGCAATAGAGTGTTGTTATTTTAATTTTATCAAAGGACAAATTTGTTAACCAACACTAACAAAGAAAGGTAAAGACACCTTTTTCCCTGTTTATACTATAGTCCCATATTTTGTAATTCTTAAAGGAGGATTGGTCCATTTTGAAAATGTTCTTTCTCCTTTTTTTTTGAGAGTCAACATAAAAAGGCATAGTGACCCAGAGGGTTTTTATCAAATTTTTAGAAAAAGAATCAAAGGAACCCAAATGCCTCATTATTTTGATTTTTCAGAAGATCTAATCAGGAATGAGTTTGATTTGAATAAACAAGAGGTCAGAAAAGAAAGATGGTTGGCTTATAAGAAGCTGCTTGATAAAGTCCATAGGTTGGATCCAAAGTATGATCCAACGAGAGAATTTAGACCATTTTATAAGAAAAAGGATCATTTGATAGAAAATTTTGATGAAGTCATGTATGACCTGATGGATGAGGTGGAGCAATTGGAGATAGAAAGCGGCCAAGAAATGAGAGAAGAACCTCCAAAATTAGCAGCCCAACAAAGGCCATTGTCAAAGCCTCCACAACAAATTCCCCAAATACAAAGATCAACATCACCACTAGAAGGGGAGCTAGAGGAGGAGAGACCTATCCACATGCCTTCAAGAGGGGGGATTATTTATAGAAGATTAAGAGATTAAGGTAATAGTGAAAAGGAAGAAGAGATAAAGAGGAAGGGGAAGGGGATAATGGAACAAGAAAAACCCCTTGAACCTCAGTGTGGGCCCCTTAAGGGGGAACTGATTATAGATGTTAAATATCCACCTAAAAGGAGCCTTTCACCTCCTCCTTCACCTCCTCCATCTAAAAGGTAGAAATTTGACAAGCCTGAAGAACAACCTACACAAGAACCAGAGGAGGAGAATGCGATCATTGTTATTGATGAAGAGTTGCAGGTTGGAATCCCATCTCCACCAAGGTCATTAGGTTGGGACCTTGCTCCACTGGATATACAAGGAAGAGCTTTCAGAGACACAAGAAAAGAGGCCTGTGATAAATTTATTGAAGATGAGGCTTTTGTACAAAGCCAAGCTTTCTTGCAGCTAGTATGTAAGATGAAGATTGATGAATACAAAAGGAGATATGAGGAAAGGAAAGCTCAAAATCTAGATAAAACTGATCAGGAGAATCAGGATGAAGTAAAGGGTGAGATGATGGAATAATTTAGAAGAATCATTGTTGAAGAAGGAAGAAGAATCTTTAGCCAAGCAGGGGTCTTAATTCTACCTGAGTGGGATATTGTTGATGTAGTGGCCTTTGATGCAATCAGAAAATCAAAATAATAGCCTTTCAATTCTAAAGAAGAAGTTAGGTTGGCATTAAAAGGATTTGAATTTGTGCAATATTATGCCACACTAGCCATTTGTTCATTGGAACAAGGGCCTAAAAGACATGATATTGGTGATATCAACCCTAATTTGAGAGGAATCCTAATAATTAAGGGAGTTGTCGATACATCAAATGTGGAAACTTCAAAGTTAACTGTGGATGTGACCAAAGTGTCGCATGAGACAACTAAGAGGGAAAAGGTAGATAGAGAAGAATACTAAAGAAAATATGAACAAGTATTTGTAGAATACAAAAAGTTGCAACAAAGATGTATTGAGTTATAGTATAAGGTTCAACTTCTAGAACATAAACAATTGGAAGCATCCCCTACTACCCCTGTAACTTATTCAACACCTTGAACATTAAGGTCTCCTCCTATTACCCTTGTTGATGTAGAAACTTAGTGTTCTTCATCAGAGCCATTTGTTGAGGAACCAACTAGGTCAACTAATCCAACAAAGACTCAACTATTGGAGAAGATCACAGAATTGGAGAATAAACTGGAGGAATCAAGGGATCAGTCTTCCTTCGAGCAAAGAGAAATAGTTAGCTCTATGTTAACTCATTTAAATGAATAAGTTGAGAGCAGGTTGAATAGTATTCATTCTTTATATTCTTTTTTATTAAATTTTCAAGGTTTTGATTAGGATAAAGAGGTGGCAATACCTCTGTTTACCAAATGGATACAAAAGGAAAATGAGCTTAGACTAATGTCAATGGCTTCTAAATATCATGCTGAGAGGCCACCTACACTTCATCCAACCTATCTATTGGTGAAATAAATGCAAGAAGATCAAATCCAACCAGAAAGCATAGAGAGAAAAATAAGAGAGTTGATGAGGAGTTTCAATGAGTTAACTGATACACTTGTGCCAGGGATTTTGGATGAGAATGGAATTGTCAAACCTTTGTAGCTATGGAAGGAAGAGGAAGAGAGAGTCACCAACACTCATGTGGAACTAATTTGTGAGAATTTAGATACTGATTTGCTGGAGAGAAGTATGGATAAAACTGTATGCATAGGGACATTATTTGAGTCCTTTGAAAGAGAAGAAAATCAAGTCATTGTACAGTATACTCCATATAGGGCAAAAGCTGATGAGGTCATGAGTTTTAGGTGGTCATTTGATGAAGAATAAAATGAATGGAGGAAGAAATATTTGAACGAGGAAGAAAGACTACAAATAGTTGGCTAGCCAACTTATTGATGTGATAGTTTGGTAAACAGTTTTGTCCTCTTGTAGCGGTTACCTTTTTGAACATGAGCAACAACAAGGTGGGCCCATATTCAGATCTTTTTCAGCAATAACAAGGAAGATAGAGTGCATAAAGTGTTATGATGAAGCAGTTAAAGATATTTGGTGTTGGTTATGGCATTCCTCAAAGGAGTATTTTCTAATAAGAATCAGGTATGTCCGATCATTTTGATGACAGGTGTCTCCTCTCGCCTGAAGCTTGTTTTCTCCCTTATTTTCTATAAAAGGAAATTCAAGTCCAAGAGACAGGGTTCTAGTTTGAGCTCTATACCAAGTTTTCTAAAATCAAAGTCATAGGTTCCATTAGCAAGTTTTAGGTGTGAATGAGGAAAGTGTAAAGTCTTTTTTGGCAAAGCAAAAATAGAATGATTCTTATGTCATATTTTGTGCAGGTTATGAGGGACTGAATTGTATATTGTCTTATGATAGATATAGAATTTGAGTTAATGAAATAGAATCCAAACCTATTTCTCTCCATTGTATGATTCTACTATCTTTTGAATGAAATATATTCAATGGCTTCTTTCATTCATTGCATTGTTGTCAATTAAATGTTTGATCAAAATTGTAGAGTGGTAGGGCTTATGTAGGGATTTTGATAAGTAGTATGGGTTTGGGTCATAGTTGAGATATATTTTAATGCAATATATTCTTAGTTCAACATGCTATCAAATAAATTTTGTTGTAATTCATCTTACATTTCATGAACTTGACTCCCAATGGAACAAGGCATTGGTTATAGCTTGTCTTAGTGTTTACGATCAGTTTTGTGCTTCGTTCATCTATATTTTCTATAAATTATTGATTATCACAATATATTTTATTTCATGTATGTTATTATATGTTTTCTCCATCTCATGCTCCAAGAGGTTGAGGATCACTGAATAATTTGCCATTCTTGAGCATTCTCCCTCTTTGTTGAGCCTATATATGAGATTATTTGCTTTGTTTTAGTGCAATTTGTGAGTATGGTGCATAGATTATAAATTCACTAAGGGATCACCCTCCCAGTTCTTGCAGATCCCAAAGTGTAGAAGGATCCATTGAATCCTTTCCAGTTGGTCCAATTTTTAGAGGATATTTATAGCTGGAGTTGGCTTCTCCATAGATATTTGAAGAATCAACTTGGTTTCTACCTTTTGCAGTGTTAACTCCTTTGGGGAACCAACACCTTCAACTTATTCCATAAAGGAACCTACTCCCTTTTCTTTGATACCACTTTGATGCAAAGAATCCACACACACAACCAACTAGGGGAGATCTTTCTCCCAAATCACCTATTCAAATGGGTGACAACCCTTCACTAACTCACAGGATCCCTCCCAAGGTTATTAGGTGCTAACAAGGCTACAACACCCCAAGAATAGACTCATGCCTCCAAAACTTATCTTATCACTTAAACACATTAGATGAGGCCCATTCAGATTTCCTAAAGCGACTTTGAGTCTTCCCAACAACTAGGTTTACACCAAACCCTCAAACCTTACTCACACAAGTCCATCTTCAACTAGGACTTATGATTGCCCATAGACACAAATCGCAATGCCAAGTAGGTATATACCATCCCAAGGTATTGCATGAAAAATTTAAGGGGATTATTTTTCATAGCCCAAACACCATGCTTTACCCTCCCATCCCCTAGAACACATAAAGGACCCTGTTGTGGTGGTACTGGTTTAGACAATCCTAAACTCCAATGAGAACAATCATGCTTTCATGGACCATACTCCCTTCCTAATAATCCAAATGCTTGTAAAAATTATTATGAACCCCTCTACTCCCTTTCATGTCATCAAATACAATGACAACTTACTCCCTTAATCTTGCAAAGTGTAGGAACTCAACTTACTGTGATACTATAACAGTCGACACAAGGATGAGGATAGTCATAGCATCTTCTTATTTGTTTTGTCACCTTGAATTGAAAGAAATTGTAACATGTTTGTGGCACCATCACACACACATCACTACATTCCTTAATCCCTCAAAGATCAACTTTGCACTTACATCAACCACACACCATTACCTCGTTGTCATACCCGTGTAAGATACAATAGATTAGAATTCTTCTGCACTTTCATACGTACCAAATACCTCATGGGATCCTACAAAAACCGAGATAGGAAATATCATTATATTTTACAAGTTTCCTCCCACTGGTGTGGTTATTCAACTTGGAAATAAAGCAAATACCAATTTTGTGCATTCTTGGGTTACCTTGATCTAGGGTTTAGACATTTTTTACAAAAACTATGATATCTCAATCAAAATGAAATAAAAATGAATGAAAAAAAGATTAAACTAGAGAGGATTAAATCCCCTTTCATTATAAATTAATTTACAAGGTAGGTGAATGATATTTCACAAATGAAAACCCCAAAGAATGGACTATTACATCTAAGAACACCAAGAAATTGTAGAATATTCCAAGATTTTATTGATTTTCTTTCTCAAAACATACATCCACCTTCATCAAATCCCCAAACCTCGACCAAGAGAGGTTTTATACATAATTTTAATAAATTTCCAATGGTTACAACTGACTTTTGAACTTGTTTTACCAAACTAACACCTAATCACCCCATAAAATGTAAAAAATTGCTTTGTGAACTTTTGACAACATTGGCAATTTTGTCTAAATTTGATCCTAGAATTAACCTAAGACCGTCATGACTAAAAAATGATATAAATAGGTTAAAATAGGTCTACAAGACCTTTACACATCATTGAATACCATATTGAACCCATTGACACACATTTTCCACATAATGACAATTTTGACAATATTTGTCAACATGACTCCTAATAGGACTCAACACACCACCTAATGATCTTAATGACCTTTATTACATCAAAGATTGTCTTCTATGACCTTATTCATGAAAATAACCCAAAGACCTTAACCTATTACCAAATTGGCATCATGGTGGCCATCTTGTGCTAGGTGCCCCTACACCACTAACCAATAGCAAATGACATGCATTCATTGGCACTAGGTCACATAGCACTTCATCCACATAAGGACTAATTTTTAAAGTAAAAAGATAATATTTTCCACTTGTATATTATGATCCTTCTTCAACACATAAATCTTGTAAAGTTAATATTTAGGAATGCAAGCAAGATACAACTTGTTAACCATTTATGTATACATCATATTATTGCTAGATACATCATCTATAATTACCTTGAACACTGTGTCCTTACACTTTAAATTTATTTGGAAGATTCTCTTGCTTTTCTTATTATCTTGTATTTCTTGGTTCCTAGAAATCAAGGTTCTCCATAAAATTAACTTCTCTCTTGTCTTTGCTTCAAATTTTTATTTTAAAGGGTTTTCTTCGTCTTAGGATACCATCCTCATTTTGGAGTTTTAAGGGTATAATATGTCCTTAAGAGGTTCATTACAGATGAAACATCTCAAGGAATTTTGACTTTAGAGACTTCCAACCTTTTTTCTACCTTTACAATGTCCCCTTTCTCAAAATTGAGCTTTTGCATTCTTGCCTTCTTCTAGATATTCACTTGTGATAGGTAATAATGAATCTTATTTTCTTTTGTTTTTATTTTTGTCACCCCTTTTACTCACCATTTTTTTCTAGCTTCTCCTCAAACTTTAAGACATATTCATAAGCCTTCTTCAAATAGCTACTTTCACCAAAACATGTTCTTGAAGTTGAAACTTAAGTCATTGACAAATCAAGATATTTCTTACCCTTCACTCTCGAGTTTATTCATCATAATTTAAAGTCTCATTAATTAATCTATATAAGCCTATATTGAGTAATATTGTTAATCTAAGTTCTAATATTCTTTAAATAATCTTTGCTAGTAATTAGAAGAAAAAATCGTTCTCAAATTTTTCAACATCTTAGGCCATAGAAAAAAAATCCTTGTCTTCTCAAAATTTGCATGTTCTCCCATCATAAAACTACATGCAAATTTAATTTCGATGTTACATTTTCCTCTCTTTAAGGTTATCCTCGTCCATGCATTCTATCTTGAAGTACTTCTCCAACTCCTAAACCTAGCCTAGGAATGAATTTGGGTTGAGTTCACCTTTAATTTTTAATTTATCAACTTCTACCTTGGGGTCCTATCTTGTTGTAACTTTAATAAGTATAACCATCAGGTCACCATCAGGTCTACTACTTGTTGGGTCCCAAAACCATAGTTTTGCCAAAATCTAAGAATATGTTGGGTTCTATGATTAAACTTGACAACTGATTTTAGCCAACGAACAAGAATCAACCTCGAAAGAAGTTGATTTTTCTTGCACTTTTGGTCCTACTATACCAAGGTGGATGTAACTTGTTGATGGTTTGGTAGATTATGTCTTCTTAAATAATTTTAATGGAATCACTCTTTATTTCAATGGGCATGAGCCTGACATAGGCTACTATACACCAACTCCTACTCTTATCTCTACTATTATAATGAAATTAACTTCTCTAAAATATAAAGTAACTTATTAATATATTGAAAAGAATTAAATCAATTCATTCCTCCTATTGGGAAATGGAGTCCACAATGTTTTCTATGCCTTATTTTGATCAATCTCTAAGTTGCCTAGCTCTTGGAATATTTATGGGTTGCATAAATGAGCAAAGTGATTTTTCATTATCAAATTATACTTCAACAATCCAAAAGAGATTTCAAAATCACAATGATCTATCTAAATGAGTTTAATCTTGTCTTGCAAAACCCAATTAGAAGAATCACATAGAAACAATAATTTTCTATGATAAACCAACTATATGCTGGCATATGCACACTCCAATGAGACATTGTATGTGATTGAAGGTTTTATCATTGATGGAAACCTTACAATCCTATGGCACTGGCAAGGCATTACACCGATCACACTTCACACTGGCACTCAGACCACTGGCACCGGCACGAAGAAAGGAAGCATACTGACACAAAGGCCGACATGATTTTTGTTATATTATATTTTGTTTATTATTGTAAAAACTTTGTAAGCCGGCTTGGAAAGTTGTAAAATGACTCTTATATATAAGAGAGATCATTGTAGACATTTTGTAAGTAATGGAAGTGAAGAAAAAGAAGATATTAGGTAGACCTATTATGCGAAATATAGGTTAAAGGTTTTATGTAAAGAATAGAGTAGAAACTGGTACTAGATCAGGCATTATAGATGCTATTGTAAAGTAGTACAAGATATTGGATTTGTATAATCCACATTGTAAGTCAGTGAGACTTCCCATTGAGCAGTGAGCTCTAGGCAATTGGCCTTCCTCCTTTTGTAGGTAATATTCTCTTATTGGCCAATAAGTGGATATTGTGGGTCACAAATCCCACCGAGGTTTTTCCCACACCAGATTTCCTCGTTAAATCCTTGTGTCATGGTCTGCTTTTCATGTGGATGTTTTTAATTCTGTTTATTACATTATTTCTTTCATACCGGTACATTGTTATAATATGTTCTGCATGTTTTAAGTTGAGAAATTCTAATTACCGGTTAGATATTGATTCACCCCCCCCCCCCCCCTCTCAGTATCTGTGGGATTCCTAACACTATATACTTGATATATTAATCTATACTATTAATAGAACTCAAGTTGGAGACAATCTGACAATAAGTTATCATTGATATCAACACAATAACTAGAATAGATAATAAGGCTAAGAATCAACATCTATTCTTCATCATCCAAAATGATAGATTTTATGTTTTCAAAATTTTAGAAAAACTTGTATCTATACATATCCCTTCCCAGTAATGGTTGTGGTTCTCTTTATAGAGAGAAAATAAGCTTCCAACTGTTACTCAAAAGTTACATCCCCTTAACAAACATACACAATTAGAATAACATTAACAAAAGTTTTAAAACATAAACATAAAATTATCAAATTGAATAATCATTCATTATCCTTAAGCTCTAGATGAATGCTCATAACTATGGATGGTCTAGCAAGGCATTACACGATGTTTGAATGATACTTAATTCTAGGTCCAGTGCCCTAAACCCATATATGCATTAAATATGTTCATAGATCTGAGATGATCGATTTATTCCTAGATTTTGTAAGTATTGACATTAATAATGAAATGTCCCATAGCAGCCAATATAAAAAACAACAGTATCAACAATAATGAATACCATTTACCGGTTCAATTGACATCAATGACAACATATCATTAATGCAATCTTGATGCAAAATACCAACAAAATCAAAATGCCAACAATCTCCCCCTTTGGCATTGATGGCAATACAAATATCAACGCCTCTGATTTCTACTAAGATTGGTGAATAGGAATCCTGGTTTACATTACCAAGTATTCACCTTGCTCTGACTATCTTCAGCCTACTGTTGGTTCACTTAATCACACATAATTATTCTCCCCAATCACATAATTATTCTCCCCCTTTGACAACAATGCCAAAGTGAAAGTAAAACATGTAATTCTTCTCTCATTGTAATGTTGATGCTCCTCCTATGGAATACATCCACTCCTTCATCAATCCATATAATATTCTACAAGTGGTTCAGGGACTAATGCAATCAACATCATGCTTAACTAACTTCATGAAGAGGGACAACCCTCAATTGACTTCTAAGATACTCGAAAGTGGTCATAGGAAGAGGTTTAGTAAAGATATCTGCAAGCTGCTCCTTGGTAGAAACATGCCCCAAGATAACATCTTTACTTTGAAATTTTTCCCTCAAGAAGTGATATTTCAATTCAATGTGCTTAGTCCTTGCGTACAAAAAAAAGATTTTTGGAAATGTTTATTGCACTTGTATTATCACACAAAATCTTTATAGGTTCAAAGATTTCCATCTCCAAACCTTCCAAAATGTGCCTCATCCACATAGCTTGTGTGCAATTCATATAATCTACTACATACTCAGCTTCAACAGTAGATTGTGAAGTGCAACTCTGCTTTTTACTACTCCAAAAGACTAGCCTTCCTCCTAAAAAGAATGCTCCATTGGTAGTACTTTTCCGGTCATCAATGTTTCCTACTTAATCAACATCTGTGTATGCTTTCAGATCAAAATTTCCACCATATGGATGTTAGGTCCCAGAGACAACTGAGAAGGTGGGGTGAATTGGTTGTCAAATAAATTCAAACCAAAACAACTTAACCAACTTAATGCTTAATACTGGTAAACCAGTTCAATATGCTGGTAGACGGTTTTAATAGTTAATTGCTATACCAGTAAGGATTAGTGCATGAAACATAAAGACAAAGTCATCCACAACACATAACACCAATATTTGTACATGGAAACTCTGTAAGGGGAAAAACCATGGTGGGAAACCTTACCCACAATTAGATGATACTACTACAGATAGTAAGTGTACATAAATGGGGTCTGAACATGCAAAAAGGCCAAGCGCCTAGAGCTCATTGCTCAATCAAAAAATGGGAGTCACACTGACTACAGTTGGATGGTTAAATCCAATAAGAATGTACTGCACAAAATAGCATCTTCATATGCTGGATTCAGTATCGGTGTAGTTTTGATTGTCTTCAAAAAACCTTCCTTTAGTCTTCAAATGATGTCTGTGTGTATAGCTCTACTTATTCTCGCATATACCTTCACACAATCCTTTTTCACATTCCACTTTGATCTTACAAATAAGATCTTACATTTATACCATAACCTAAGGCCAATTATAGTAGGTCGGCCCTACAAGATATTACAATAAAAGGATTTTACAAACAAAACAATATCCGATGCAATAACCAATTGAACATGTCGGCTTAATGCATTTACAAAAATAATTAATCATCTCCATAGCGTGTCGTGCTGATCTGGAAAAGATAAACCTGCCGGTGTATACCCTGGACCTATTTGCCGGTAACAGCAAATATGCAAATGCTAATGTATCAATAAAAAAAACTCCAAAACAAAGTTTTCATACAATGTTTTTTACATAACCAAGTGTTTTCCATATCATTCCAAGTGTTGGTGATCATTATATTTTGCCGATGTACCAGATACCAGTGACTGTGCATGAGTCACTTGCTTATTGGTGAATGTTGTTGATTCTCCAAAGTGCTAGAGTTGATAAGTGTTTAGTAGGTGTTGACATCAATGAAAAAACCATACCAAAATACCAACAATGGATACCATAACCCATAGTCAATAGTACCTTTCAGATATCTAAAAATTCTCTTGGTTGCCATCAGATGTGCCTCCTTTGGATTCTTCTGAAATCTAGCAACAATACCAATTGCATGGGCAATATCCAGTCGACTGTGAACAACATAGTGTAGTTTGTCAATCATTGACCTGTATTCCTTTTCATCTACAGACTTAGATGCATCTTCCTTGGACAATTTACAACTTGTAACCATTGGGGTTCCAACTAGTTTACAGTCACTCATACCGAAAGTCTTCAAAACCTCTTTCACATACTTGGATTGAGTAATGAAAATACCATTCTTCATCTATATATCTATAAGCCTATGGGAAATTTTATTTCCCCTACTAATGACATCTCAAATTCATTCTTCATTACATCTGCAAAGCAATTACTCATGTCATCATTACCTCCAAATATAATGTCATCTACACATACTTCACTAACCAGTATTTCATCTCCTTTAGACTTGAGATAAATGTTGATGTCATCACTGGTTCTAGTAAATCCCATCTTCATCAAATGAGTATGAAGCCATTCATACAATGTTCTAGGTGCCTACTTTAATCCGTACAAGGCTTTATGCAATTTGCATACCATGTCTTCCTTATTTGTCAATGCATAACCATCAAATTGCTCTATATAAACCTCTTCTTCCAGTATCCCATTCAGGAATGTATACTTAACATCCATCTGGTATACCTTGCAATTTTTATGAGTTGCAAATGCAAGCAATGTTCTGACACCTTCCAGTCTTACTACTGGTGCAAAAGTTTCTCCATAGTCTTCTCCTTCTTCTTGTGCATAACCTTTGCATACTAATCTTGCCTTATTCCAAACTACAACACCATTTTCATTTAACTTGTTTTTGAACACCCATTTGGTACCTATAACATTCTTGTTTACCAGTTGGGGTACCAGGGTCCAAGTGTTGTTTTTCTCAATTTGGTCTAACTCCTCCTCCATAGCTTTCACCCAATGATCATCACCAAATGCCTCTTTAGCACTTCTAGGTTCAAAGGAGGATATCATGCAAGAGTTCTCTCTTATTCTCCTTCTAGTTAGTACTCCAACATCCTTATCCCCAATTATTTGTTCAAGACTATGATTCAGTCTCACATACCTAGGAATAACATGATCATTCTCTTCAGGTTTAGCTTCATCATTGTCATCTTCCTCTGAATATATTTGTTCCAGTTGAACAAATTCATCAGGATTTTCTTTACCAGTTTATGATTTAACAGTTTCAAGTTCCAAAAGAAAATGCAAAGATCTTCATCCTTCTTCTCAGAACTGGTTCCTTCTACAATTTCAGGACATTCATCTACACGAACATCAACACTTTCAACAATTTTCTGTGTCTAGTTGTTGAAGCATTTATAGGCCTTACTCTTGGTAGAATAGACAAGAAATATGCGCTCATCACTCTTAGCTTCAAATTTTCTTATGTAATCACCTCTTTTAATAAAACATTTGCTACCAAATATTTTAAAATAGCTAACATCAGGTGATATCCCATACCAATACTCATATGGGGTCTTGTCCTTACCTCTTTTCACCAGAACTCAATTCATTGTGTACACAACTATACTTACAACTTCTTTCCAAAATGTTTTTGATACACCTCCTTGTATCAACATAGTTCTAGCCGCTTCAACCACTGACCGGTTATTTCTTTCTGCTATACCATTCTATAGTGGTGTCCTTAGTGCAGAAAGTTGCCGCTTGATACCATTATCATCACAATATTTAGTGAACTCTACAGAAGTGAATTCACTACCTTGATCTGTTCTTAGACATTTTATCTTTTTGCCACTCTCTTTCTCAGCTAAGGCTCTGAATGCCTTGAATTTACCAAATGCTTCATTTTTATCCTTCAAGAATGTGACCCACATCATCCTTGAATAGTCATTAGTGAAGATCATAAAGTATCTGTCACCTTGAATGCTTCTTGTTCTAATTGGTCCACATAGATTTGTATGAACCAAATCTAACAATTTCTCTGCTGAGAAGGACTTGCTCTTGAAAGTTGAAGTAGTCATCTTTCCTAGTTGACATTCTTTACAAAGAGCATTAACCAGTTTGTCTAGCTGAGGCAGACCTCTTACTGTCTTAGACTTGCTTACTTTAATAATATTGTCAAAATTAATATGACAAAATTTCCTATGCCAAAGCCAACTATCATCTATTTTTTCAATCAAACAATTGCCAACTTTAGGATTGAGATGAAATAGATTACCTCTGGTCTATTTACCAGTTGCAATCAATTCTCCTTTGTTGTCAAAGATTTTGCATATACCATTTATAAATTCCAGTGGGTATCCTCTATCATTAATTTGTGCCACACTAAGAAGGTTGTGCTTTAGGCCTTCAACTCAATAGACATCTTCAACACTACTTTTCCTATTAAGAGAAATAACTCCCTTACCTTTAACTGTACAGGGTGAGTCATTGCCAAATCTAACAACACTACCATCAAATTCCTTCAAGGAAATAAATTTGCTCCGACCACCGATCATGTGATGTGACGAACCACCATCAATGATCCAATCATCACAATTATCCATTCTGGATACTAGTTTCATTTGATCTGATATTTCTTCCTTAATTTCTACAAACACAATACCTTCACTAGCATCATCATCCGATTCTTCATCAATAGCACCACTGTCAATAGCTACAAGATAATATCACTTGCCTTTACCCTTGTATTTCTTAAATTTGTCTCTCTTGTATTCATTTTCACCATTAGGGCAATTTGTTGCTATATGACCAATCTTGTTGCATGCAATACATTTTAAAGGTAGCTTACCTCTATATTTACCAGTGCCTCTAGGTAGTTGTTTTGCCAACAATGCTTCAAGTCCCACTAAGTTGTCTTCATCTTCAACATCTTTGCTAAGTCTAGATTCATAGTTATGGCCAGTATCTCTACTTCTTCTCATAAATGGGTTAGAGACAGGAGCTCTAAATGCATATTCTGATTTTTATACACTACCATCATAGCCATTTAGTTCAAAAGTAGTAAGTTTGCTAATAATAGAGTCAAGAGTTACCTTTGTCTTATCAATGGATTTCAGCTCCTGAATAGCTGCAACTCGGATAGCATAGACAGGTAGCAGGGCTCTTAGTACCTTACTAATTACTGTGGCATCTTCTACTTTCCCTCCTACACTCTTTATCTCACCAACTATCTCTTTAATCCTTTGACCATACTGCTGGATATTCTCACCTTTGGACATTTTCATGTCGTTAAACTTGCCTCTTAAACTCTCCTCCTTGGCAATCTTAACATGTTCATCACCACTTCTGTCCTCTTCTCTATCTTCTTTTCTTAATTTGGATCTTAGTATAAATGGATCTCATATCTGGAACCATGTTTCTAAATGTAAAGAGGTGATTGATAAAGGTGTGACATGGAAACTTGGAAATGGTAGAAAAGTGAGATTCTGGGAGGATCCCTGGCTTTTTGACAAACCCCTAATGGATTTCTATGAGTGGGCTTCCCATGCCCCCTCTTGTATTGGCTCTTATGGTACCTTAGTGGCAGATTACTGGGATGGGAAAAACTAGCAGAACATTGATAGTATTCATCCCAGTCTCTCCAAGATCAAAACCCAACTGTCTGCTATCTGGTTGAATAAGGAAGAGGATTCCCTGATCTGGAGATATAACCCCAAAGGTACCTTTACTATATCTTCGATGTATGGTATCCTCTCCCCCTCCCCTCCTATGAATCCTTTCTGGTCTAAAGCTTGGTTAAAAGGGCTAACTGCTAAAATCAATATGTTCTTCTGGACTATTCTCCAGAATAAGATCCTTACTGTTGACAACTTTAAATGCAGAGGTTTTGCTATTCCTAATAGGTGTGTGTTGTGCTTTCAAGAGGAAGAGTCAATGGATCATCTTGCCCTCCATTGTTCTTTCTCAACCTCTGTTTGGGAAAGCTTTCTCAAAAGCTTTAGTCTTGCTTGGGTGTTTCCCAATAACATTAGAGATTTGTTCTCTTCCTAGCAAATTCATTGGACCAACTCTTTTCTGAGGTGTATGTGGCAGCTCTCTTTGCCTCATATTCTGTGGGGTCTCTAGAAGGAAAGAAACAACTGAATTTTCAAGGATGTGTCCTTAAATCAAGACATTGTTTTTCAGAAAATTCAAAGGGCTATTCAGGAAAATATGGGAACTATGGAGGTCTCTTGTTACTCAAACAACTCTTTGGAGTCAAATATCTTAATAGCCTGGAATATTAAGATCACTGATGGTCATAATATCAACCACAATAAAAGGCTTGAAGTTAAATGGCAAACCCCTCCTCATGGTTGGCTTAAAATCAATTTTGATGGAGCAGCCAAAGGAAATCTAGGTCCTTCAGGCTATGGAGCTATTCTCAGAGACGACAGAGGCATTTGCAAAGGTATGGTTGCTATCCCTATTGGCATTCAAACCAATCATAAGGCGGAAGCTATGGTAGCCCTTCAAGGCATTATTCGAGCCAAAAAATGGAACTGTACCCATCTCTGGATCGAAGGTGATTCCAACAATATTATTAAGTGTCTCAATGGGACCTCTCAGCCCTCTTGGTTGATCCACAATATAATTTATTCTGCCATTGACATCATCAGAACCTTCAAAAAATGCCACATATCCCATATATATCGAGAGGCCAACTGTTCTGCTAATTGGGCTGCAAACATGGCAGTGAAGAATGATAGAATAACCATGTGGACAGGTGAGAGCAGTCTTCCCGAAGATGTAAGACAAATCATAATAAATGAAAGATATCGAAGTACCCCAAAGAATCTTGATTGACAAGGCAATTATGATATGTACTGAAGCAAGCACTTCGAGTTACTTCGATAATGAGGGAATTACTCATTATAACATCAAAGTTAGAAGATCGTGCATTATAACTTGTCAAATCATTAATGCTACGCACACTTTTTGGGCTTTTGTTTTAGCTTCGAAAAGCTTTTTGTTTCACCAGCTCTGTAACTTGAACTTGACTATGAGAAACGACACCATGGGCAGAAATAGGAGAAGATATGAGCTAGGAAGTTGCAAGGAGTGGAAACAGAATGAAGAGGTGTGGGAGATTTTGCAGAAGGGTGGTCTTTCGAGCTTCCTTGAGAGACTCCATGGCCATGATGGAAAGATAACCAGCTACTTCTACAAAAATTGGAAGAAGGGTAAGCTTAAAATGGGCGACCAACTGGTGGAAATTGATGAAGAGTTAATAGCTAAAGCTATGGGACTCAAAAGGGAGGGCTGCAATTTCTACAGAGACAGGAAGGTCAGCAGGGAAGCCATTGAAAGGTACCCGGTCATAGAGAAAGAGAAGAAAAGACTGGTAAAGTTGAGCAAAACCTATTTCCCACCTAGGGCTTTCGCAAAGCCTTGGTGGAAAATTCTCTTTGTTTTAATGAGATATATAACTCTAGATGGCAGGTTTACAAAAGTATATGGATATCACTTTGTCCTCTTAAATCATTTTAGGCATAACGATAAGGTGAATTTCCCTTATTTCTTGCTTTGTTCTATGAATGCATCCCTAAAAGCATATAAAGAAAATCCTCGGGGTGACATTGCAATGCACCAGGGACTTATGGTCCTCATTTATGATCATCTAAAGGCCAGTAAAATCAATTGAATGCAGCTCTCTATGGATTCAGAAGAAGAAATCTCTGATTCTGATTTCTTAGAGGAGGAGGATTCAGACAATGATTCCTTGACTAAAAATGAGGAAAGCTCTGATGACTCAGAGTATGAGAGGAGCAAGAAGAGGAAATCAAAACCCTCTTCTTCTAAGGGTAAAAAACCCCAAAGCAAACCCTTGATTAGTATTTCTTCGGAAGAAGAGGACTCTAATTTCCCTGAGGAGAAGAAGAACCCTGAGGGAGTGCTGAAGGAAAAAAGTAAAATCTAAACCCAACCTAGGAAGAAGCAAAAGAAAAAAGAGGAGACTGGGAAAGATCCGGAGGACACAGGCAAGGAACCGGAAGAGGACAAGCAAACAAGAACCCTGGAAGCTGAACAAAGCCTGGAGATGGAGACTATGGAGGAGACCCTCAAGGCCGCTGATACTATTTCTACCCTCCATATTGCTAAAGATGAACAGATAACCCCTAGTAAAGTTACTCCTTCTCCTGGTCCTCACCTCGAGGCCTTGAAGGGTTTTATGAAAACCATTGAATGACTTATTGATGGGAATAAGAATACTGTGAATGAATACAAAAAAATCTACAATAGAGTCATGATCCTAGAGACCATTAACATTGGAGAGGGGAACACTATGGCCAATTATATTGAAGATTTGAAGAATACAATTGCCAAAGTGGAAGACATCAGAGATGCCTTTAATCCCCAGTTTGAGAAAATTGAAAAGGAGATACAGGACATAAAAACCCTGGAGGAAACTAACGAAAAAACGCTCTCGGATATAGCTGCCAAAGTGGACAAGATAGAGGAGTGCCTCAAGAACATTGCGGAGAAGAGTCTCAGCATTCTGAAAAATCTCAGCCAACAACACCCATACCCTCATCAACAAGCTCAATGATGAAAAGGAAACCCAGGAAATTGACTTGGATGCATAAGGAACCGGGGAAGCCCAAGGTCCCAGAACTCGTACAAATGGAAAGAAGAAGAAAAAGAAAGTGAATAAGGACCTGGAGGAGCTAAAAGTAGTTGGGGCGACCTATGATGAGCTGGTGACTAAGGCAGAGGAACTGCTGAAGAAAATTACTATGTAGTGTCTCCTTGGGTTCTTTGCTGTTGTTTGTTGTTTTGCTATTTTTTCTGTTCACTGGTTTTTTGAACCAGTCGCTTTGTCTGTGGACTCTATTTTCTCATCTTTTTATTTTAACTAAGGTGTAAAGGTTTCGGGTCCTTAAAACTTGTTTTTCAATCAATCAAAACATGTTCATCACCACTATAAATCTCTTCCAGTTTCTTCCATACTTCATATGTAGTTTCAAGACCATTAACATCTACATATTCAACATCAGACATGAAAGTGATAATAGCTTCTAGTGCTTGGTGATTTTCTTGATGTTCTTTCTTCTGATCATCAGTCAGGGGTCTAAAAGGTGTAGTATACTTATTTTCTATATGCTCCCAATATTGATTACCAAGACTCTTAATGTAAATATTCATTCCGTCACTCCATATTCTATAGTTATCTTTGTTGAACTTCAGACCTTCTTTCTTCATCATGATCTACAAGATATTTTTCTCAAGCTGTTAGGCTTTTAGATTAAGAGGACCTAAGATGCTCTGATACCAATTGATGGTATGATGAAAGAATAAGTATCCGGTAGAATACTGGTGGGGGGGGGGGGTGAATCAGTATATTGAAAAACTAATACAAAGTTCCCAAACTCAAACTTAGTCAAACAAAGTAACCAGATCTCAGTCAAGATCAATATTCATAAGAATACTTGACATCAACCGCTTTAACTGTTATGACAACTTTAACAGTAAACAACTTCAATCTTGTGAATATCAACAATGCTTAATAATAACTCAACATATTCATCTCTCAATGCTTCTACTTAACATGCCTTATCAAAGATTAACCAAATCAACAAATAATATCACAACCACAAAAGCATTCACCACTTGACACAAATATTTATACGTGGAAAACCCAAATAGGTAAAAACCATGGTGAGATGAGACTCACAAGGATAGCTATCTGAACTCTTTCAAAGTTTGCCCTGTTAGGAGCCAAAGCCTGTTAGAGCTTTACAATAAGTCCTGTTAAGAACTAATTCCGGTTAGGAATCACCCGGTTAAGGGATTTACAAATATGCCTTGTCAGAAGCACAATACCCTATTAGGAGTAACCTCATTGGAGGATTTAAGAATCCAAGCTAATGGACCACCGCGTTAGAGGATTTAATGAGTAACCAAGCTTGTTAGAGCTTACTGTAATTATTTTAAAACAATAGGTTTTCTTGATCTATCTGAGTAGCACTACATTTGCTTGATCAGATCCTTCTATAACCTTTAGTCTACCTTCACTCAAAGTGCAGATCCATCCACCAGTTTGGCAACTACACACTCAACAGGTTTTCTACCAACCTTGCCAACAACCTTAACAAACAACTTCATTGACCTTAAATAGAAATCAATTACGTCGGTAACCCAGCAAAAAAACTAATTCTCATCATCGAGATTACAAACAAGTCGGTACAATCTTGACCATTAGAAATCATGACAATCTCTTCACATTCTTCAAGACAATTTCAACCGCTCCATGATCACCGCTCTATTGGACTTTGTAACTCATAACGCATTGTGCATTAGATGCAATCCACTTTGCTCCTTCCCTAGACAAGAACAAACATGCCAAAACAATTTGAATATATCCTTAATCAAATGATCACATGTGTCTCCATCATTACTACTTATTTGATAATAAACCATCAAACTTGGTCGATTAGGGTTTAACAGCTGATAGGGTTTTACTGGTTATTTTACATAGAAAGGTTTAACCCTTTATATCGATTCAACTCACAAACTTAACATACAATTTTACAACATCTTCCACAAATCTCTTCTTACCAATTACTAGCTAATATAAAAAACAACATTATCAATAATCACATGAATACCATTTACCGGTTCAATTGACATCAATGACAACATACCATTAATTCAATCTTGATGCAAAATACCAACAATCTCAAAATGCAACATAGCTTTCCTTATGGAATATTCATTAAAAGGATCCTTTGTCTCTATCTCCTAAATTTTTGCTTTTATTATGCCATCAAGTCTAATGTGTTCTTCATAGGCTTTAGAGGTACTTGTGTAGACGCTCCAAGACTTATCAACATACACAATCATTTATTGAAATCTATGTTTCACTAACTCAAACAATATTATAAATCGTAATCTTTGTCTGCACAGTCTTTTGTTCATGTTTCTTGTTAAATCTCTATGCCTACTCCTTCCAGTATGACACTTCTTCCTGCACCTATAAGAGAGCTTTATCTAGTTGAAATATTGATTTTGATGGGCCTAGTGCATACTTTAATTAATCTTTTAATTTTGCATTTTCTTGTTCCAATAGCTTATTCCTAGATTCATACACACTCTTCTCCTTTACCAAATTTTCAATTTGAGTTTGAGTGAAATTGGCCATATTTACATTCAAGCTGGCAGTCTCCATAGGATTAGTGTCATCAACTCTTTGGACTATAAGGTGTCCAAACACCTTACCTATATCAATGAATCTTGGTCTTTTGTCAAGAGGGTATAATGCCCATATCAGTAAGGTCTTCTTATCAGGGTTGAATCTAGATCTAGTGTAGATTTTATCCACTACCTTTGGGATAAACTTCATCTCTTATCTTTGGCTGGTTACAAAACTATTGAAAACAATGGCAAAGCTTATATCCCATCCAGGGAAAATAATGACAGCGGCTTCTTGAAAGAGCGCTCTCCCTCTTTCAGGGGCCATTTTACTCATTTCTTGATCAATATCCTCTTGAAATTTACTTAACAACTCGGGTTAATTTTCTAATGTGATTTCTACAACCCCTTTTCTAATTTTCTTACCTTTATATCCAAACAAGAATGACTTGAATTCTGATTTATGCACAAAAAAATAATTAGAAATAAATTATTTGCAAGCTAATTGTCTTACATCATTAGTTAAATTATCTAATGGTTGAATCTCCATAACCATTCTATCATTTGGGGTACTATAATCCCTAATACTAGGTGTCAAAATTATTTTACATTGAGACCTAGTTGGAATATCTCCTACTGGTGATGCCGTCTCATTTGTGGAAAAGTTAATTTTAGGAGTAGGCTATGGGGAGATATGTTGAATAGGAGACTCACTTCCTACCTCTATTCTTTGTATAATATTTCCCTTTGGCTCATTTGACCTTTCTTTGAACACAAAAGGAGGCACAACACTGGTCAAATCATTATCATGTGACATCAGTGCTTCAACTCTTGCAATTGGGTCTTTGTTCTCTAAAAAAGAACCATTGTAAGATGGGTAATTAGCAGTTTTCCATTCTTCTGCCTTCACTACCTTATTGTAGGTTTCAATATTCTCCATAGTTAATGATTCATCCAAATTCCTTATGATGTCATCATGGAAAAAAGGAATGTGTTTATACTCAGATTTTGTTTCACCTTTGTATTTTGGATGAAACCTTCAAGATAAAATCCTCTCTTGGCTTTCCTTGTGGTAAATAGAAATATGCCAATTTGGAATCTATAAGATCATATCCATCCATGGGCATGACATTGAAATCTCCAAAATGAAGGGTGTCTAGCATGAGAGACTATTTTCCATATGAGCTCATAACATCAAAGTAAGACAATTGTCTCACAATTTCCAAATAGGCCTATTCTGTTTGGCACAGTCCTTGGGAGAAGGAAGGGAGCCCCCTTGAATTGATATACTCTGATTTTGGTAAAATATTCAAGGAGTACCAATCTCCCCAATTGTGATCTACCTTGCCCCTTTCATCCTTTTCCTTTGGTCTGAGAAATGAGTGACCAAAAAGCTTCTAAAGTAGTTTAACAAAATATTCTTTAAAAAATAATAATGGGACTAGATGCATTTGCTATCCCATATTGCAGTCCACATTTGTACTGGCCTTAAATTTCCATGTTTATCATAATTCACAATCTTCAAATTATTTTTTCATACCACCATTTCTTGACCCACATACAAGATCATATACATGAGGAGTGAGTAATGTTTGAAGTATATACAATCGTTGTCACTTTAAATTTCTCTCAAACCTGTATTGAGTTTCTTTTCTAGGTATTATACATAGTCAAATGGATGGGCATCATGGATTTGTATATCTACATCCAATACCATTGGTATGATTGACATTTGGGAAGGTACATCCATACCCAAAACTTAACAAATGAGTAGTAAGCATATTGAAAATACTCCTCAAATACTTCAATAGGGAATGTCAGTTTGTCACTAGTGTCAAATACTCTAAGTTTCTTCCCATCTATCATTGGCATGTGTAGAGGTATCCTACATCTCTTATAGTCATTGTCCATTCTGTAGAACTCCTCCTTAAGCTCCTCTAATATAACTTTCTTGTCAAGCCTGGTATCCAACGCAAATACTAGGGATATCTAATCTTAGATAATCAATATGAAAGGTGATCCTTGGGAATCACAGATCATTTTCTTCTTTGGGTAATATTTTTTTGCAATTACCTTCATCAATTCTACATTCACATAAACATTTGGTACAACTAGCTTTCCTAAATTCAATTCTTGTGGGTGGCATACTACTTTTTGTTCGAACATTCTCTTATAATGGTACATGAATAGATCATATCCCCTTTCAAGGGTCCATGTATCTCTCAAATTTATCTGTCTTGTTGGATATTTTTGGGATAATGTGAAAATGTGTGTTTGGATTGGTTGAGTTATGTGTTGTCATTGTTGTCAGCATATTCCTCAATGTGTTTCAGTGTTGCTGTTAGATTAAGTAAGTTGGTTTGGCCAGTCTATTGTAGATGAGTTGTTGTGGATTGAAGGGTTTTGAGATAAGTATCTCTAGTTGATTCAACTCAAGTTTCAATGGTTCACATGGAGATTTGATCAAGTTCTGAGATCTGATATTGCGGTTGGTTTTTGAGTTGTTCGGTGTTGATCAGTATTCTGGATTTTGCTCCACATTGCTCCATGCTACAATATCTTAGTTTGCAGATTCGACAGAGTGTTTGGGACATTCTGGCGTATCCTCAATTTAGATGGTTTGTGATTTGGAGGTCCACAATTGAATCTTTCAGTATGTCAGTCATTGTAGTTAGTGTTCTTGAAGTTCGGTATAATGATGATGGAGATTGTAGTAAGTGGTGTTGGTGCAGTTATTTCTATGGTAATTCAAGATGCATGTGGATGTTTCTAGATCATGTCCTATTTGTGTTGGTGGTCCGTATTGATCATTTTGTGTGTTATTCATTATTTTCTTTGATTCAATGGTGTTCTTCATGTTCTTGGTAGACATGATGATTGTAGCATGTTGTGGATGTTTGAGGCATAATTCTTGGAGGTTTTTCATGTTCGAGGTGTTGATTTGGGTCCATACTATATCTTAGCAAACATTGTTTTGGTCTATATTTTTTTTTATTCAATAAAAGTGGATTATTCCACTAAACTTTTTTATTAATATTTTTTATTTTTTACACAGGATTCAAAGAGCATACCCGAGGAAAGAACCCTGGGAAGAACATTGCTTTGGTCTGTATTTGTTATTGTAGCGTGTATGGTTATATTTTATAATTTTTAATGTGGGTTGAGTTGACCTTGAAAGATAGGTTGATGATATGTATAAATTAATGTAATATCATGTTGCAGATGTATCTGTGGATGTGTGTGATGTGCAAATAATGCTTTGATCTTTCAGAAGCAGTGAAGAAGTGCAAAGAAGTGTGAAAGAGAAGTATATGTGCCTAACTAAAACTTTAACCAAGCATTAGGAGATGCTATTTTCTTAGTTCATGATCTTTTGGATGTAATTAGAATATCGTTGTAAGACAATGAGTCTTCCCTGGGTTGTAGCCCTTTGTTTTTTTTTAACAATGAGCTCTAGGCAGTGTACCTGAATGCATGCGCATTCCCCATTGTAATATTTTATATACTTCTAACAAGGTATCATCATATTATGGATAGGTTCCCACCATGATTTTTGCCTTGATTGGGTTTTCCTTGTCAAAAATCTTGGTGTTATGTGTGTTATTGATGTGATGTTGATTTATGCTTTCATTGTTGTTTATCAGATCTGAAATTGTGGTTAAGTAAAGATTTTGAGAAAACTGATTCACCCCCCCTCTCAATTTTTTGCCTTGTTGCCAACAATTGGTATCAAAGCTAGCTCCTCCAAAGAAGCTTGATCGCTTGAGGTGATCCAGGATGGTGACTTATAAGAAGGATATTCCAAGAATTGATGGAACAAACTAAACTCTTTGGAAAATCCGGACGGAGTGTCACTTGAGATGCATTGGTGAAGATTACTGGAAGATTACTAAAAATGTGTACAACGTTCCTCTAAATGGCCCTACAACTCCGGATGAGATAAATGAAGCTGAATATAATATTAGAGATAAGGAAGCATTGTTGAGTGCCTTGATTGATTCTAAAATGACAAATGTGATGGATTTGTAGTCTGCTCATGAGATCTGGAAGAGGTTGGAAATATTGTATGAAGGTGATAGTCATGTGAAGATTGCTAAGATGGAGATCTTGAAGGGAAAGTATGAGTTGTTGAAGATGGGAGAAGATGAGAACATTACTTCTTTTATGCAGAAAGTGAATGAGCTTGTGTTCAATATCATATGTGCTAGTGGAGTATTGGAAGAATCAGAAATCGTTGCTAAAGTGTGGATATCCTTGCCTCCTGCTTACAAGCATAAAGTTGTTGTTATTGAGGAGATCTAGATCATGACTAATGTGTATAGAGATATGTTGATTGAAAATATTTCTACCTTTGAATTGAGTGAGTTTGGTGACTCTCTTCATAAGACAAAATTTGCATTCAAAGCTACAATTTCCAAAAAATAGAGATATGATCCAAGAGAAAGTTCTTCAAGAAGAGTATCTAGAAATGAGAAGGAGATGAAAGAGATGTGTTGTTCTCAAAAAATGAGAAACCAAAGTTCACCTGCAATTGATCTATGAAATAGCCAATTTCAATCTATGAAGAACCTCAGGACTTGGACAACATAACATAGGATCCTAATGATCCTCTTGCACTTTAGGTTTTGCTAGACCTAGGGGAGGACACCCTTTTGATGCTTTAAATAAGACCTATTACACACATATGACAGCATCAACAAAAGCAAATAGATCTCATCAAGGCTCAACAACAAGGAGGTTACTGCAGATGGGCTAGATCTACATTGACATCTCAACTAATTGGAGCATGAGATAGGTGGAACCAATTATAACTGTAAACATAAAAGTAAATGGATGTTTGATTTTTTAAATTTCTGAGAATCTCTAGAATTTGCAAGACTAGTGCCTTATCTAAGGGCATGGAGTCATACATCAAACTGTAAATGAAAACCTCTACTGCAAATCCATCTTCATCATTGAATATCCTGCATTAATGCCTTACACAAATGCATTACTCAGTTCACTCACAAAATCATCAGATCTTGAATATATATTCCATTATTTATGATTGATTACAGAATTTAAACTCTTCATTGAAGAATGCCTACAAACAATCACAACAATCTCCTTGAGATGACAAATTCTAGCCTCCTTGAGGATTTAATTTGTAACAAAGAAATACATAACTCAGAGACAATTCTGTGTGAATTTAGGTTTCTCATTTTTTGAGAACAACAAAAATGGCGACTCTACTGGGGAAGAATGAACTATTGAGAATCTCTGGTTAAAGAAAATTTGCTTAATATATAGTTGAGATTATCCCATCCGAGTCACCAACAAAAATGGTGACTCTGCTAGAGACTTGAATAGAAATTGCATAATTTCATCCAGTTAGTCAATCCATTGAGATTGCACAGAGTTGAAAATGTCTTTTATGGTTGAGGGATTTAATATTATGTCTTGAGGTTGTAATGGTGTTTTCTGTTATTAGAGAAAGTTTCTTGTGAAGAATTGAAAAGTATATATTGTTGAGGGTTGTAAGAAGTCCTTCCAGTTGTTTATAAATTTTTTCCCAATGTCATAATTGGGTGGCGACTCTAGTCTCTGCACTAGTGCTTGTAGGAAGTTTGTGTTCCAAGATTTTCACAAATAATTATAAGAGAAGTTTTAAAATGAATTACTATGCTGCTCTAAATTTCAAAGATATTTCGGGTTACCCAAATCCCATACCCATAGAAATTAGAAAGCATTTGACAATATTTAGTGGGAAGAAATCAGAATCAACACATTTACATTTGAAAAAAAATTCAAACTTGATGGAAGATTTTGAAGTTTGTCAAGAAGATGTGTGCATAAAATTATTTATGCAGTCACTGAAAGAGGATGCAAGAGATTGGTTCTCTTTTTTGCTAGCAAATTGTATTTCCTCATGGGATTAACTAACAACTGACTTCATAGCCCAATTTGCTGAAAGGTGAGTGATTATGATATGCTGAGAGGATTCATGTACATACAAATCAGGGAAGATGAATTGGTGCCGACATTTAATATCAGGTTTTCACAAATATTGTCTAATATTTCTAGCAAGTATGAGTTTAGTGATGAAGCATGCTTGGAGATTTATATGAGTGCTTTTGACAAGAAGATGGGTTTCATATTAAGAGACAAGGAACCCAAAACTTTGCATGAAGCTTTTAATACAACTAGGCACATTGAAAATAATTTAAAATTTGGGATCTCAAAGAAAATTTTGTCTATTGTTGCTTCTTGTCAAAACATCTTCAATGGTAAAAGGAAATGTGAAGCTAAGCAAAACATTCCTTGTCAAGGTGTGTCAAGCTTTGCTATTCAAAATGGTCTTGCAGATATATGTGATTCAAAGTTAAATGAGAGTCAAGAATCTTTGTTGTCAATGCCAGTTGTCTCTCACAGTAGTGATGGAATAATTAGTGGGAAGTTTTGTGATAATGTTGTTGCAAAGATAGATATACATAAAGGATACGCACCATTTGATTTGTATGTCAGTTATGCTGATTATGTGGCTACAAATTATGAGGTTAATCATGCATCTCCCAAGGATAATGATAATGAAAATAATGATGATGATGACCATTGGTCTTTACATGCTGCTAATGTATTTGATGTTGAAGTACCAAATATTGAGGTATCACCAAGTGTTGCAGATTATGAGAGTTCTTATTATTCATCTTGTGAAGATGATATAAAAGGAGACCAAGTTATATATCTCAATCATGAATCTGAAAATGAAAGTAGTTTTGAAGATAAAAACATATGTGAAAGTGCAGATAATATTTCATTTTCAAATTTAAATGAACCTATATTTGAATGTTTTCAAGGTTTGACATACCATGAAGATGATGTGAATGTTGATGGTATGCTTGAACTAGATATGAAGTTCTTTGCCTTGATATAAATGTTCATAGTGCTGATGTCATTGATGAAAATGCTGAAGTTTCCCCTTGTGTTGAACAAATTTTTGATGCTAATGAAGTTGCCAACAACAGTAGCATGTGTTGTAAAAAATGACTTCTTGATGAAGATAAGAGGCATGGGTTGTGTTCGACCCTTAAATTTTTTTAAGGTTCCAGATTCATACAGGGAAGCAAATCTCTCTCTGCAATTATTGAGATCAAGTATGTATTCCACTCCAAGTTCCCTGCAACCTACTTTGATGCATGAGCAGGGTGGTCGATTTCCAAGTTTCGAACCTTCATCAACCCATCTGATATGTTTTTGAAAGAAAGACAAAAGGTAGTTTTCAAATGTTTACACCAACGAAATTTTCAGAAATGAAAAGTTGTCAACTTTGGTGATCAAAATATTTGCACTCAGTGATGATCTCAAGAAACCGGTTGGTGAAAGGTTTGTTGGTATATGGGATTATGACCCTGAGTGATTTCGCAAGGATCGAAGAAGTTTTGATATGCTTTTTAATTGTTTCCTGACTGATCTTAACATAAAAATGCGTCAGAATTTTTTTTGAATTTGAACGATCGGAGGAAAATCCACCTAATATTTTTATCGCTTCCATTTTAATTTTCACAGAGATGAGAGGTCATTTGATGTATTAATTTAAAATTTATATTGCCTGTGACTAGCTTCGACAGGCTAGTTTACAAAGCAAGTACCAAAATTTGGCGAACTAATTGAAATTTGAAATAAAAACCATGTTTTATTTAAATTATCATAACTTTTGGCCAAGTATCATGGTAATCAGATGCTTGGTTAGTCGGCAATGAAATTAAACCAGAATGAGCCGCAAGAAAAATTAATTATTTTAAATTTTTTGTATAGTTTGAAACAGTTTGCAAAAGGAAATACCGAGTTTATCTCAAAAGGAATAAGGTGCCAATATTAGATGGGAAGAATATATTTATTGAGTCATTTTAATAAATGATTTAAGAATGTATATTATGAAAGCATCTTTTAAGAAACATATATTTGATCTTTTAAATAAGAGACTAAATATATTGCAAAGGAAGTAATGAATTTTATTTCTACAAGGCACTTGTTGTATCCAACCAATTTGGTCTCAACTTTGTTGCTCATTACTGAGGATTTTGTGTTACTAAGATTGCAGGTTACAGAGGAGTTGAAAGGTAATCCACACAAATCATTGGTAGTTCAAGATGCAAACATTATGGATAATGATAGGCAACATCTCTGAATTTGCCAAAGGAAATAATACAGATGTGTATGGAACAACGCGTTGTTCTTCTACCCCCTTGAGACACTATGCATTGTGTTTTAAAAATGGAGAATATAATGTGTAGCTTCACTTTGCAAGATAGTAATAATCCAACAATTGAGAATGCATTTGAAGCATTAGTTGCTCGGACATTGTCAGAGGCTGAATACAAATCAATTGGAGAAGTTTAATACATATCAATTGGAGAAGTTTCAGAATCGTCAAGCTTTTATCATTATAGACTTGCCCTGGAGTTCTACACATATTTCACGTCTCCAATAAGATGATACACTGACATTGTTGTTCATTGGGTGTTTGCTGCATCATGTTCAAACACCATTTCCAGCCAGGGAGTGTTTTTCACCAAAAGTTTAATTTAATGATTTATATTATCATTATCTTTAAAATGGCATTTTTGTTTTGCAAATAATATTCCAATATTTATTTTTATTATCCTATGAAAATTAAAAAGGAGATATTTTGTTAAAAGGATAAAGGAATATTATGTTCTTAAATGCATATTAAAAATCATAATATGTTTTGATCATTTTCTTATAAATACTTTTACCCTTTGAATCATTAAATTTATTATATGTTAGGGTAAGTATTATTAAGAGATTAAAGTAGAAATATTATAATTACAAATAAACATTTTATTAAAAGAGAAAATGCATTTGTGTTTCTTTTATACAAATGATAATGATGGATAGTATTTTGTATTTTGGGTGTTATGAGGCCATCTTTTCATATGATATTTACCCTAAGTCAATATATTGAAAATGTTTACTCTAGGGTAAGATAATTTTTCCAAAAGGAATGATATATTTACATCATATAATAATGATTGGATTGATTTTTTGCAAGTATATATCCCATATGATAAAGTATTTCTGAGAGAATTGGAGTTGCCCTACAAATGTGAAAATATATTCTCATCACATGGTTGGAATATTTGTTCATAGATATCATTTTTAAGGGAAGTATTGTCTTTTATATTTGATATAAAAATCTTTTACCTTATATGAAAAATTATTATTAGGGTAAATTATTATCTTATATCAATGGATGTTATATTTGCAAATTATTTTCTTAAAGGATTGAAATACTTTGATTTAAATGAGTTAATTTAAACAAGTATTTATACAAGGAAATAAAGATTATTGATTCTTCAAATTAAAACCTAATTGAAGGTGAGATATATTTAATGTCCAAATCAAGGGAATTGATTGGTCTATCTTGTGTGCAGGATATATTAGGAAGATGATGAATATCTACCGAGGAATTTTATCAAGGCGAAGAATAAAAAAGCACATTATTAAAGCATCATTTAGTAGTTTTAGGGTTTTCATCTGTAATTATTTATTAAACCAAAGGGTGTGTCCTTTGGAAGGAATGCAATTGTCTATTACTCCCTTCTGTGTATGAAAGGGTGTGTCCTTTCATATATGTCTTTTGATACACATACTTATAGGGAGTCATTTTGTGATGTAAGAAGGGGGGAAGAGTCATAAGAAGAACATACTGCTATAAGGATTGAATATCATTTTGTATTAGAGAATTCTATACGAAGAATAAGTATCATTTTGTGCAAGCAATTTGTAATGGAGTATCTGCAAGTGCAGCTTATGTATGCAATTATTTCCTGAAGATTAATATAGAAGGTTCCTTGTTTCT
Organism: Cryptomeria japonica; assembly: GCF_030272615.1. Lineage (NCBI taxonomy): Eukaryota > Viridiplantae > Streptophyta > Pinopsida > Cupressales > Cupressaceae > Cryptomeria > Cryptomeria japonica. Next base: position 473,940,243 of record NC_081414.1, read on the forward strand.
TTTTCCAAATATTGTGTACACTTTTGTGTTGATGGTTATCTTTGTCCTCTTGATAAATTTGTTTATAGATTTTCTATAATGTGAATCACATGCCATTGCATTAAGTGAAAGATTGAGTTCTTATTGTTTATGTAACGCATACTGAACCTTCATAGTTGATGAGAAATTGTGTCTTGAGTTGATAAGATATTTTGTCCACAAAGTGTCATATATATCCCTAGATAGAGGCACTGGTCTATTATTGATCTTTTCAGGTTTTGATCCATATGCATTCAAGGTCCTTGATAGAGAAATATTCTTCCAAATCCTATATGAACTGATCTATACAGATTTCATTTAAGTCTTGAAAGCAATCTCATTTTCAATATACATTCACAATCACTTCTTTTCAAAGCATTCAGTTAAAGCACATAATAAAGCATAGTTGCAGAACAATAATTTGCTAGTTGTGTAAACTTGCTAAAATATTTAAATCTACTATAAATAACCTCTGTTGTGCTTGAGAGGAAGAGGCACACCCACCTAGGTTCAATGGAGCCTAAAGTGCAAAGGGATCTAGTCCTTGACTATCCCTATTCATTGGCCAAGGCTGATTGGATTACTTGAGGATTTGGCAAGTCTTTTGGTTTTCCAATCTATGGTTTTGGGAACCAACAGGTTGTGTGATGATTATTTCAGACTACAAATGGAAGTTTTTCAGGTGGATGTAAGTCTGAATGAGAAAGACTTAGCGAAGGATTTACTTCAGCCAGAAGTATGCATTCTTTTTCGTGATTGGGATATTGAGAATGCTGATGTATTGAGTTTGATGAACAAGGATAATATAAAGTGTGATCATCATAGTGAAGTATCACATCTGGACCAAAATGTTTATGTTCCTTGTTTGCATCAATTGGTTATTAATGTCCCTCATTCTATGAATTTAAATGATAATGAAGTGAGTGCTGATGAGAACTACAATGTTGAAAATGAATGTTTTATTTTTGAAATTCAGTATGATGACACCCTTGCAAAGAAGAGAGTTGATTGGGATAGTGAAATGTATGGCAGCTTGTGGAAAGGCCTATATGGTGATTTGTCTCATGATTTTACTTTTATTGAAGTAGTGTGTGGCTATAAAGTTTAAAATCAGGCAAAAGGTGTGCACACTAGTTGTTGTAGTAATGAGATGAAAAGGGTTGATTATAAGGATTATGCTCAGTTATCGTTAAAAGGTGTCTTTGTTTGGATCATGATATCAGGTGATGAGAATCAAATTTTTGATAGAGGTAAATGCTGAGATTGTTTGGGGCAATGTATAATCATTTGTAAGTATGTTTGTACATTTTGTATAGTTGCTTTGCTTTTAGTTGTGTGGTTTTCAATAAAGGAGCCCTGTTGTTTGGGTAGAATAAGGAACCCCTGTTTTGGAGAGTGAATCTCATTGAAGAACTTAAAATGAGGAGAAGTGATCTGTTTTTGGGTGGTCTGCTCTACCAAAGATCTGAATTCTTGTGTTGATCTTGCAATCGACCATCCCCAGTCAGAGCCACGGTTGGGACTCATAAATTTTGAGTGAATTTGAGAGGCCCATTTCAAAATTTTACTATTGCACTTTCAAATGACCACCTAATCTCATTTAGATGGCCTAGTTTGAAGAAGGGTAAAATGGAGCCAATTGATTATCAAGGGGTAAGGCTTGGGAAATGTGTCCTACACCCTTCATTTTTCCTATGCAGCACTTTACAACTTTCAAAATTTAGTTTGAATCAGTTTATCAAGTACCCATTTCAAGGGGTGAGCTGAAAGTTGTTCATAGGTGCAAATGCAGATTTTACCAAATGACCTACTTTGAGGCCTTGCATTTCATGACCAGTAGTTTGTCATGTTGAAATTCAAAGTGCACTAAATTATATGCATATAGGTGAGTCCACATGCCAAATTTCAAATCCCTATGAATCCATTTGCTCAGTTTGGTAAGCCCAATCCATTTGCAGTTTGTATTGTTTGCATAAGTCCCTATTTCAACAGCTAGTCAAAGCCTCATTTTGCACATGTGTAAAAGATGCCCCGACAAGTTGTGTTTCTAGTTTGAAGCTCCTACCAATCCGTTTGATCAGTTTTCCAAGATGGTTTCTTGAGCCCTTTTGTTCAGTTTTCTGCACTTTCATTGTTGCATCTGTTAAAGTGGCTATTTTCCTGAGCTCACCATTTGCACCCTATTAGCTTCTTGGTTGAACTGAGCATTCCATTGTCTTCCCTGTACTTCAAGGTATCTATGTCCCATATTTGGATATCTATGAAGATTATTTGATATTTTTAATGCATGCACTTTGAGGTCCATGCACATTGATTTTATCAGGTTCATTTGCTGATAGAGCCATTTGGTCATCTTTGTGCATTAATATTTCTTCACCCGGGATTCATCATGAGGAGTGGTTTTGTAGGATGAAATTTAACATATCAGAGTACACGCCTATCAGTTTGTGAAGTCCAAGAAGTTGTTCTGACTAGTTTTTAAAATGCATCTTTGGGTTTAAATGTGGAAATGTGACACAAGCGCCTGAAAGTTGCAAGTTGAGTTTTAATAATCAAAAAATTGTGCCAATCAACTCCAGAGGTATGTTCAAGGTGCCTGAGGTATTTCAAGGGTCAGTTGAATGAAAACGAATTTTTTTTTAGTCAGGCCCACTTTGGGGCCTAATCTGGCTCATACCCATGCATTAATTTTATGACGAAATATTCTTAATTCATAATAATGCATATCAATACCAGCTTGAATGCACATTGGCAACTTGGTTTATTGAGAGATGATTTCATTTCATTCGTGTGATTGGATAAAGAACAGAGAAGTATTTTTTCGCTAGCGGGATAGTGAGTAACTTCATTTTATTTGTCGTATATGGATTGATGGACATATACATGAAGTACTAATGTGTGAGCCATTATAAGTTGAAGATTTGAATTTCTTGGTACAAGAGAATATAAGATAAGGATTAGAGTACTTGCATGTTGGTTGTAAACCTCAAATAATTCACAGATATCAAATTGGCCAATATATTATTAAGTGAAAAATGGATGCGAAAGTAGCAGACTTTGGGCTTTCAAGGGAGGGGTCATCTAGTGAAGCAACTCATGTCTCATCGAATGTGAAGGACACATTTGGTTACCTTGATCCTCAATATACCATAGCAAACAAATTAACAAAGAAAAGTGGTGTGGAATGGGTAAGGCCCATTGAAGTTTTCAACGAATTCCATTGGCAGGTGCTTGTTAACATCCTTCCTACGTGGTGGCTAAGGAGGGCAATTTTGGAACTTCCAAGCAAATGGAAAATTATCTGGTGTAGCCTCCTTCTGCATGGAGTTTGGAGGGCTTTATAGAACTTTCTGCAAATGCAAATTGCCATGGTGTAAGCCAATCTTCCCCTGCTGCGTGGAGAAGGCGTTGAAAGGCCATTGAAACTCTCTAGCATTCTTCCTGCAGATGGCGATGGCTAAAGAGGCCAGAGAAAACTTTCAACAAATATAATCAGCAGTTGTAGCCTCCTCCCTGTGTGGTGTTTGGAAGGCATTCTAAAACTTCCAAGTAAATGCAATTTGTGTAGAGCTTCCCTCGTGTGCCTCTTCCTATCCCCTTTTGTGGAGGTGAGGTAGGATTAAAATGAAGTTCCAAACCAATGCAATTGGTAGGTTTAAATGCCAGAATCTCCCCTTGCGTGGTATGATGGAGATATGGAGAAAGTTTTATAGACTATCAACAAATTGCAATTGGCATATGAAATGCCTTTCCTTTTCCTGTGTGTGGGTATGGCATGGAGGAAGTGTTTCAAACAAAATCATTGTTAGGCGTAGAACAAGAAATCTCTCCCTGCGTAGCATGGTTGCCATAAAAAAAATTAGCAAATGCAAATTGATAGGTGTAAGTGCTAATTTCCCTCTGTGTGGTGAGGTAAATACTCAGAAGCTTCCAGGCGAATGCAAATGCTAGGGATGTGTAAAACCATTTATCCCACATTGGTGGTGGGAAGGAGCATTTTTGTATTTAAATACAAAGTCTCACACATCCATAGTGTCAAAGCTTAAAGGTTTTTGACAAGGAGCTAGCTCAGCGACCTAGTGGACCCCACGTGCATGCACGCATCCCGATGCAACCAAATTTTGCAGTAGAAAGGTGAATTAAAGGCCGAGCAAGTTGGAGATGATCTAACAGTGGTCGCTGATCTGCAAGACGAAGTTGCACGCTAGTTAACCATCGTGACTCAGCGACTAAATGGTGGGCCCGACAGAAGAGTAGCTCAGGTGTGTTAAAAGTTGAGCAAGTTGAGGAAAATCCAATGACTATCGCTATTCTGCAAGATGAAGATGCATGCCAGTTACCCATTGTGGATCAGCGACAAAGAAGTGGCGGTCCAGTGGTGGATGAGGTGGCGAACAGGTGGATTTGCAAGCCAATCATAGGGTGCCATGTGGCAGGGCGTCGGAGATGAAAATGGAGTAAAAATTAAAATTAAATATATAGTTCTAGCTATAGTGGAAAATTCAAAAATTTAAATGACTAGTCTGCATCCAGATTAATTCACTAGAGGGGTATTTTTTACCCAAATATAGACATATTATATGTCGTTGGAAAGCTCTCAAAATGTAGAATTCAGTTTTACTATCAGTTTCAATGAAAATAAGATATTTTGAGAGAAGTTTACATGGGAAGGATGCAAGGAATATTGTCAGTTGGGGATAGAGGACACTAGGCAATTTATAATGCAGATCTGATCTTTTTCCCTTTCTTTATATTCTCAATTCTTCTCATTTCTAAGGGTTCTAGTTTTTTTTTGGAGAAATTCTCCAAAGGAGATTTCCAAGAGGGGTTCTAGTCTTATGCATTTAATTTTCTTGGTTGTAACTGTTGATGTTCCCATTCTTCTGTCATTGAATATATACATTTAGCTGTAAAATTCTTAGTTGCAGGTCATATATATGTAAGGCATATATACATTTCCATTGGATTGTCTTCAGGCATTTTTCAATTTCAATAAATTCAGTCTTCAAGGGAGTTTGAATTTATCCTCTCCATGGGAGAGTGTAATTCATGTTCTTAGGTGTCTTTTATAGAAGGGATTTAAATTCTATGAGCAGAAATTATGAAACTAAATTAATGTTTGGATTTGTATGATCTTTTGATTTGAAGTTTAGAATGTATTAATGTTAGGCATTAATACAGGGATATCTTTCAGTAAATATGATGTGTAACTTGGATTTAATTTATGGTTATTTGTATTGACTCTATGCCCAGATTGAGGCACTAATCTATTACAGCTAGAAGTTACTTGCAACATTTAAAAATCAAATCAGAATATCTTTCTTTTTTTTGTTCTGTGGTAGTGTTCCATCCATCTCATGATTCAAACATTGTTGAGTTGTAAGTGTAGATCTAGCCCATCTATAGTACCCTCCTTGTTTTTTGAACCTTTAATGAGATCTACCTATTTTATTGATGTTGTCATATGTCAGTAATGGATCTAATTTTAATGCATCAAAGGGTGTCCCCCCTAGGTCTAGCAGAATCTGAAGTGTAGGAGGATCATTAGGATCCTATGTTATATTGTCCAAGTCCTGAGCTTCTTCATAGATTGAAATTGGTTATTTCATAGATCAATTGTAGGTGAACTTGGGTTTCTCATTTTTTGAGAACAACAAGATGGAAGAAGAAGAAAGAGATCTTGAGGAGCTTGAAGCCCTTATTGTCAGGAGATTGCTTAAAGGAGCTGGTAATTATGAAGGTAAATTGCCTCTTAAACGCTTTTCATGTAACAAGATAGGATATTTTGCTTCAAGGTGTCTAGAAAGAGTTTCTAAGAAGCCATACAGGCCTAAATATTAGAAGAAATGTTATTATGCTAGTGATGAAGGTGTGACTGATGATGAATCTAAGAAAGGAAATTCAAGTGATAATGAATGGGCATTTATATCTATCGAGGAAGATGATCTCGTGCCTATTGATTCCGCTAGTTGCATTAATGAGGAGAAAGCTTTGGCTGCTAAAGTTGAAGAGAAAGATGAATGGGTTATTGAGAGTGGCTACTCTCATTATATGATAGGTGATGAGATTAAGTTTGTGAGTATGGAAAAGTATGATGGTGGTGTAGTAAGATTTGGTGATAACAAAGTTGGTATAATCCATGGTAGAGGTTCCATTTCTTTTGATTGTAAGCACAATACTGATGATGTCCTCTATGTAGAAGGTCTAAAGCATAATATTTTGAGAGTTGGATAGATGGTTGACAAGGGATATGACTTGTAATCCAAGAATGTCAAGTGTAAAATCTTAAGTGGTTGTGGAACTAAGATTGCATCAGGGACAAAGAGTAAAGGTAATATCTTTCACTTGAATGCTGGTGGTAAAAGTTGTTTGATTGCTCAAATTGATTAAAGTTGGTTATGGCATATGAGGATGTGTCATGTGAATTTTAATTACATGGTTAAGATAAGTTCTACTCAAGCAGTGAGAGATATTCGTAAGTTGGTAAAGGCTACTAATCCGGTATGCAAGGAATGCCAATTAGGGAATCAGACAAGAGTTACTTTTAAAAGAAAACAATATTGTTCTATTGGATTATTGAATCTTGTTCAGATTGATTTGTGTGGTCCTTCTAGAGTGAGAATATTGTAGCGAGATGGGCATTTCATGTTGCTGATTGATGACTATTCAAGGATGATGTCAATTACTCTCTAAAGGGAGAAGTCTAAAGCCTTGAAGAAGTTCAATATTTTCAAAGCCATGGTTGAGACTGAAACAGGATTGAAGATAATGTGTCTGAGATCTGATAGAGGTGGTGAATTCACTTTCGGTGAGCTTAATGCATTTTGTGAAGAGCACAGAGTGAAGAGACAATTATCTGCGCCTAGAACTTCTTAGCAAAATGGTGTTGGGGAGAGGAAGAATAGAACAATTCCGGAAGTTGCTAGAACCATGATGTTAGAAGAAAATGTTTTGCATATCTATTGGAGAGAAGCTATGAGTACTACTATATACACTCTTAACCAAGTGCACATGAAAGGTGATACCAGCAAGACTCCATATGAGTTATGGTTTGGTCATGTTCCTACAATTAGGTATTTCAGAATTTTGGAAGTAAATGCTATATCAAAAGAGATGAAGATCTAGGAAAATTTGATGCTAGATGTGATGAAGGGTTTTTACTTGGTTATTCTACTAAGATCAAGGCTTACTGATGTTATGATACAAGATTGAGAAAGATAGTTGAAAGTGCAAATGTGAAGGTTGATGAAGGCAATGCGAGATAGATCAGATCTTGCAAATATGATTCTGGTGATCAGAGTGACAACTCTGATAAAGGAAAGCAAGTGCAGACCCATAATCAAATTAAGACTATTCTAGATAAGCCAAAAAATCAAGGAGAGACTAGTGCTAGTGCAGAAGAGAGAGCTCAAGGGTCTGAAAATCAAGAAAATCCTAAGACTCCCAATTATGTGAGATTGAATCATTCAGAAAATCAAATCATAGGTGATAAGAATAAAGGTGTGATGACTAGAAGGAGAATTATTGAAGAATATTGCTTAATTTCTAAGATTGAACCTAAAGATGTTAATGAAGCATGCAAAGATGAAAACTGGGTTAAAGCAATGGAAGAAGAATTGAACCAGATTGAAAAGAATAATACATGGATTCTTGTTCCTGGACATAAGGGTAAAATGTAATTGGAACTAAATGGGTCTTCTAAAACAAATTGAATGAACAAGGTAAAGTTGTTAGGAACAAAGCAAGACTTGTTTGTAAGGGATATTCTCAGATGGAAGGAATTGACTTTGAGGAGAATTTTGCTCTGGTGGCAAGAATTGAAGTTGTTAGATTGTTTCTTGCTTATGGGCAAGTGCAAGGTAATGAGTCACAAATTCGCGGAAGTCCACGCGTTGGAAAAACACGCTCTTATAAACAGGGGTCCGTTTATGCTTCGGGCTTTTGAGCTGAAAGGTAACGAGGGCCCGAAGCAAAAATAAATGGGCCCGCTTTTAAACAAAATGGGGGCCCATTTCTAAAAAATGGGCCCCCGTTTCTAAATCGTATTTTCCCTTTTTTTTCTACAAGTCGCCCTTGTTTGAAAACGGGGGCCTGTTCTATAGAAGTTGATTCCACAACCCGCCACTTGGCTTAGGATTAGGCCTCGGATGGCCACACCTAAGACATGGACCTGCAAATTCAAATCTCCATGAATGAAAGCACAAATATGATCTTCTGAAATAATTTACGTGCCTGCAATTAGAGAATTTTTATACGAAATCAAAACCCATTTTAGATTATAATGTTTAGATTCTAAATATGTAAATTTATTTAAAAATTGATTATTTTAGCTATTTTTCATTTAATGTATACTAAATTGGGTCCATAAACTTGAAATATTAACTAATTTTGTTAATTTAATAACTTTTTATTTTAATGAATTTTGAAAAAAAATTATGTCATCAATATACACAAAATTATTTTCTGTTTAAACAAAATAATAATTTAAAAATGTTTAGTTTACATCAAATTATGTGGGTCGTACACATCAAATTATGTGGGTCGTACACATCAAATTTTTAAAAACATAATTACAGTCATTAAAAAATTAGTTAAAAATAAAATATTTTTATTAAAAATACAGAAAAATATGCTCATCAATCTTCAGTGAGTTACAAACCATTTCCCAAAATGGTTTGAGAAAATAATTTTAATTATGTCAAAAAGTGTGGGTCGTACACATGCATGGTATGGTCCTAAAACAAGGATTTTTAAAACATAGTTTTTAGAACTCCATTCTAAACGTTATTTTTTATTATGTGGGTATTAAAATAAATTACATATTTGGAAAGTACACTCAGAGGGATATCTTTTAAATTAATGACTTTTTCCAAGATTGAATCTCCAAGTGTTTCAAAATTTAAGCTCAAATGAGACAAAATCTGAAAAATTCGGGAAAACACTTCCACTTTTTGGCCAAAAAGTGGAGTCAGCTTCTTGCACTGACCCTTATGCTACTTTCAGAGATTTCAAAGTTTATTAGATGGATGTAAATGCAGCCTTTCTTAATTGTGAGTTGTAAGAGGAAGTTTATATTGAGCAACCAGATGGATTTCAGTTGATAGATTAGGGAGATATGGTTTGCAGATTGAAGAAAGCACTATATGGATTGAAGCAAGCCCCAAGAGCTTGGTATGCCCGATTGGGTAAGTATTGCTGAAGCTTGGACTCAATAAAGGTACTGTTGATAGTAATTTGTATTTCAAGATTGATCATGATAACATTATGATTGTTGAATTTTTTGTTGATGATATTATTTTTGGAGGGAATGATAGTTTGTGCAAGAAGTTTATTGATGAAATGTAGAATGAGTTTGAAATGTCTATGATTGGTGAGATAAAATTCTTTTCGAGATTGAAAATTACACAGTCACATAAAGGTATTTTTATATCTCAGTCCAAGTATGTAAAGGAATTGTTGAAGAAGTTTGATTTAGTTGATTCAAAGCCTGTTGGTACTCCTATGGTGACCGAATATGTTGATTGGGCAAGTGATTTTGATGACTGAAAGAGTACTAGTGGTGGTGTATTTTTCTTGGGAAATAAATTGGTTTATTGGATGAGTAAGAAGCAAAAGGCTATTTATTTATCTACTACAAAGGCTGAGTATATTGATGTTGCTAACAATTGTACTCAGGTGCTATGGATGAAGCAGATGTTAAAGGATATCAGAGTTGTTTATGATGAACCTATTGCTATATGTTGTGATAATTCAAGTGCTATCAACATTTCTTAGAATCCAGTATTGCATTCAAAGGCCAAGCATATATCAATCAAGTTTTATTTCTTGAGAGAAAAAGTGAATGAGAAGTAAGTAAGATTGGAGTATGTATCTACAAAGGAACAAATTGTAGATATCTTCACAAACCCTTTGCCTAAAGATACCTTTGAGTATCTCAAAGAGAAGCTAGGGGTGATTGCCCCTCCTAATAAGAACTAAGATGCATGGATTTGCATCATTCCAGTGGATTTTATGGTCTTATCTTGTGATCTAGATTGATGAGTTGTGGCTGCTACTTAGGGCGAGTAGTCATTTTTGAGGTTCAGATATTCATTTTTGTGTGATCTATGGTTTTCAAATGTGTTTCTTGCATTGATGTAAAAGGGGGAGAGGATCATGTAAAAAAATGTCATATCATGTAGTACCCCTCCTCGATCAGCCTCTTTTGTATGTTTTGAGTTACTTCAGTGATTGTTCTGTGGAAAATTATTGTATTTTGATTCAGATATTATGCGATCTTATTTCATTCTTTATCTGGAGTTACGGTGTATGATTTTATGCAGTATTTCAGTGCTTATGAGTAATGTTATTTTTATGGATCATTATCATGGACTGACACTTTTCCCCTTATATTGTGATGCGTTATTTATATGTTGTGTGTTTGCAAGTGTACTAGGATGCGAGGGGATGATTTTCCTTCACTCACTCCAGTGAGACAAGGAACATCACGATTCTCCTTCATCGGTGTGCGTGACATGTTTGTATTTATGTATATTGTCTATATGCATGTGTGGTTATTTGGTGCAGGACATTGCAAGTACTAGTACCGGGTAGGTACGGGGTATTGACTCCACCTGGTTTCATAGGTATGAGCATGCCTTATATATCTGCTGGGAGTGGAGGAGATAGTTGTTGTACCCTAGCTTGACTGCAGTTACACTCATGTGAGTGTTGTCAGTCAGTTGTGTTTCTCCATCTAGCTGTTCTACATGTCATGGTGCCTTGGTCTGGTCATTTGAGAGTCGTCATTTGCTTTGTCTTGGTTTTGTGAGTTTCCATTTAATTAAATGGTTATTTAATGTAAATGGATGATGCTATCTTGTGTAGGCATAATCATTTAATTAATATGCTCTGTGATTATTGATTTATTTAAATTAATGATTGCTAGATTAAATGGTTAAATGGCTTAATTTATTGTGTAAAGTTGCATTGATATTTTTGTGAAATAAATAAATTGCCTATCCATTTAAAAAGGTTAAATGCTTTTGTTGGAGGAAGTATATATGGAAAAAGAAATTAATAAAAGCTTTCCTTTTTGCTTTTCCATTTGACTTTTGCTTTTTCATTTTAATTGTTGGGAAAAAATTATTATTTTTGGGAAAGAAATAAATCTGATTGCCTTTTAGTTTTAAAATATTTAAATTTGATTGGATGAAAAAAATTTAACCTAGAAGCTTGGGTTAAAAGATATTTTTGGGGCATCCATTCTAGGCATTCACAACAGGAGAAGAAGAGAATTTTGGAGAGAAAATTATGGAAAAACTTCCCGAAGGAGCTGGAAATTCGACTTGGTAGCAAGATTGGTTATTCTTCATCTCTTTGCTGCCAATTGCTTCAAGGTTGAAGGTTTCCTTCTTGTTTTGAATTTGTTTTGTAATTTTCAGTTTGCTTCCTGTGCATGGAAATTTATTCAATCTTCCTGTAGATGTTTGTGGAATGATTGAAATGAAAGAATTAGTGTTTACTACTGCTGGTTTTGTGAAATCTATATCATATGGTTGCATTCAGGAAAGAAATGGTTCATTTCTCTATCCGTTGTGTATGTTCTTGGAAATCAATTTATTGATTTACCTCTTCTTTGAGAAGAAAGAATTTTAGATTGGGCTTGCTGGGTACATCCTTGTTTCTATTTTGTCATGATTTGGTTAGTCATTATTTCCAGTATGTTTATTTCACCATTTACCTTGCTGGTAAACTCTTCCTTGAATTTTTGGAAATTGGCACTGTATGTGTGTGCCCGTCAAATAATTCTGGAAATGGAGTGTTACCTGTTCGAAGAGGTAAGTGTTACCAGTTCGAAGAGGTAAGTGTCACTGGTTTGAAGAGGTAAATTATCTATTCGAAGAGGTGAGTGTCACCAGTTAGAAGAGGTAAATTACCTGTTCGAAGAGGTAAGTGTCAGCGGTTCAAAGAGGTAAATTACCTATTCGAAGAGGTAAGTGTCACTAGTTCAAAGAGGTAAGTGTTACCGGTTCAAAGAGGTAAATTACCTTTTCGAAGAGGTAAGTATTACCGGTTCGAAGAGGTAACTTACCTGTTCAAAGAGGTAAGTGTTATTGGTTCGAAGAGGTAAATTACCCGTTCAAAGAGGTAAGTGTTACCGGTTCGAAGAGGTAAATTACCTGTTCGAAGAGGTAAGTGCCACCTATTCGAAGAGGTAAATTACCTATTCAAAGAGGTAAGAGTCACTGGTTCGAAGAGGTAAATTACCTGTTCGAAGAGGTAAGTGTTACCAGTTCGAAGAGGTAAATTACCTGTTCGAAGATGTAAGTGTCACTGGTTCGAAGAGGTAAATTACCTATTCGAAGTGGTAAGTGTTACCGGTTCGAAGTGGCAGTATTACCGGTTGGTAGCGGCAGTGTTACCAATGGTAGCAGCACTACCGGTAAGTGGTGTCTGTCGTCTCGACAGCAGCACAACCATGGGTTGGTTTGACCCCCGCTTGGTTTTGAGGCCTCAACGGTCTTCAAAACTGGTTAGTGTTAAGAGCTTAAATTTTATAAATGGAATGTTTAAAGTGGTTTTGTGTGATGTAATGTGATTTTCATCTGATTTTATTATGTGGTTAATAATTTTACCAATGGAAATCAAGGTATGAATTAGAGATTCAAATTGGTAGATTTGGATATATTCTGAAAATGATTTAAATGTTTGTTTGGAATTCATGTTATAACCGATTGAATGTTTAAATGTGGATTTCATTCCTGATGGAATATTGATTTGGGAATTGAATAATGTGATTTTTGCAAGAGTGTTATATTTAATTTCAATCAATGATGTTGCAAGTGCTTATGATGTTGATATTCTCAAAGATAGTCTGAGTGCGGATTTGATGTATTTAGCTATCCTTGCAAGTGTGTATTGTGATATTTTGGTCTGTGGTTCAGTCATCCTATGGTTGTGTAATTGGTACCTTTGACCAAGTGATATATGTTGGCTCCGTTGTCTTAACCATGTAGTGTCTTTGCCTTATGGTTAGTCAAGAGTCAGTATGTCTTTGTTTGACCACTTGTTTCTAATAGTGGTGTTATGGTTGTCTATTTCACCATAGGGTCCTCGGGGAGTGACCATGCTTGTGTAGTGTCCTTTGAGAGAGTGGCTTTTGCTTGGGGATTGCACCCAAAGTGGTAGGCATTATGACCAAGTGAAAGTTAGATAATAACTGGTAATCTAATGAAATGATTAGGTGGGTAGTATCATAACATTAATAAAGATAAATGTACCTCGTGCATAGGTGAGTGCTAGTATAGGGCTCATAATGTTGCGAGAAGGTCTGGAATGGCAAACCAACCACTTGGTCTTCACGAAAGGCTGGTAGGGTCCGCATGAGACTTAGTTAGAGCCAAAGGTTCGGGAGAGGTTACCAGGACAGAGAGTCGGGACCTATGAGGGCCAACCAGGGTAACCATCTTAAGCTATGTGATGACACTCTCTCATTTCGTTCACTTGTATTTTGTGATGTCGGTTCACTTGTGTTTGTGAAGTTGAGTCACCTGGATTCTTGTGGAGTCTTATTGTGTTGTCGTGGAGTTGTATTATTTTGTTGACCATGTCATGCTTATGCTTGTTTGAGGGTCCTCAGCTATCTCCTAGCACGATGGGGTGATTCCATTTGGGAATTACATGGTCGGGTGGTAGTGCCACTTCCCATCGGATGTTCGGATTTGTGCCTTCATGCGAGGATTGGCTTCACAGGTGTTCCCGTGGTTTGTGACTCATGCTTCATCTCATGTTTTGGAGATTATTGGTATTTGTAGGCCTATATGGTCATTGTATCATTGTAATATTGATCTTATGTAACCTTGTAATTGAATGAGATCTATCCTTTATGTTTATTGAGAAGCTATGTATTGGAAGAGCAATGTAATCCTATGTTTGGATTTTTTTATCAGTTCCTTGATGATGATAGTAAATGCTTGTTGAAGTGGAGATTATGTTGTATCCTTTCAATCTTTCAATGATGAATCTTTATTTACTTTGGCTTCTTGTGATCATTGAGTTGATGATGCATATGTGGATTTATGATGTTGTGGAATTTATTCTTGAAGTTAATTCTTTGTTGGTAACCCTTAAGGAATTCTAGTGTAAGTCTTCCACTTGTGTTATCATGCATGTTGTGTAAATGCACTTATGATGCTTGTACTTTAAAAAAAAAATTGTTTCACCCTTGTTGTGGGTTTTCCTTCGTGGTTGCTGGTGGGGCATTACATTTGGTATCAAAGCCCATGTTTCAACACTGGGTACTCTGGGTTTGTAGTGAGACAATTTGCCTTGACCTTTTTGTGTAGGTCTTGTGGTGTGACTTTCTTTTCCTTTGATCTGAACCTTTTTTTTCTCTTGTGCAGTGTTAGGTCATGGCTAGGAAAGCCAAGGGTGGTGGCCGTGTTGGTGGTCGTACCAGAGGAAGAGGAGGAGGAAGGTGTCGAGGTTCTGACAGCCATAGTCCTTCACCTCCACCCACTCATGCAAGTGTGGATAGTGATCAGTCGGTTCATCAAGAGGAACCACCTTCAGTAGAGCAAGTTCCTGAAAGGGAGGAGCTACGTCAAATTTTTCAGGAGGTACTAGCTAGACTAGGCCCTAGACCCAAGGTGGATCAGCCCATCCATGGCTGGGTAGAGGAACCGCTTCAGCAGTTTCCAGAGAGAGAGAGAGAGAGATCTCCTAGGAGGAGAGAGGTCCCAGTGGACCTGGATCTAGCTATCTTAGGGCACATGAGGGACTTGATGAGGTCCAATCCTCCCTTCTTTGATGGAAAAGGTACCGGTCTCAAGGCAAAGACCTGGCTTATTAGTTTAGACCGATGTTTTTCTATGTATCCTTACAGTAGCAACACCAAGGCAAGATGCGTGATCGTGCGTCTAGAGAGCTTCACATCTTTCTAGTGGAAATTAGAGGAGGAGAGGATCGGTGTGAGAATTAACACCACATCTTGGGAGATCTTTTTGGAGAGGTTCAGGGCATGATTCCTCTCACCCCAGTGGAGGCAGTCGTAAGCAGATGAGTTCTATGCTCTGTGCTAGTTTGGGTTGTCAGTGGATTAGTTTGAGCACAAGTTCTATGAGCTCAAACAGTATGTCGGGATCGACAATGATGAGACTATGCTTGTACAATACTTCTTGAGGGGTCTTAATGACCGCATCAATGGAGGAGTGAGAGTTTTTGAGCCTGCTTTAGTAGAAGTAGCTATGGCAAAAGCTAGGTTGGTAGAGAAAAACCTTAGCCGTGCTCATGGTGGCCAGTCTGGAGTTCAGATTGGGAGTGATCCTTTTAGTGGATCTAGAGGTAGAGGGAATCAATCCTAGACTGTTGCACCTTTTAGGGGTCCTTAGACACCCGCTAAGGGTGGACAGCAACAGTAGCAGCTACCGAGACCGAAGCAAACTTAGAGCCAGCAGGGTGGCATCTATCAGTCCCAGAAGAGAAAGAGATGGCCAAAGGGTAGGTAGACCTTTCCAGGGCAGTCTTCTCAAGGAGCATCTCAAGCCCCTACTGGGAAGAGCTTTCAGCAATCTAGTGGACCGTATGGGAGTAGAGAACCTAGCAGTGGAGCTTGCTTCACTTGTGGTCAGTTTGGCCATAAGGCTGCTCAGTGTCCTCAGCGTTCGCATCAGTCGGTTAGTCAGAGGCTAGCCGCATCAGAGCCGATAGTGGGGAATGCAAATAGATCCCATAGAGTTTTTGTAGTAGTGGATGACCACCAGGTTGAGCATCAGAGTACTATGATTGAGACCATAGGTGTGTTGCATGGTACCACTATCTCTGTACTTTTTGATTTTGGTGCTTCAGATTCTTTTATTTCTGCATCCATTGTGGAGCAGTGCGGGCTCATGTCTGCTAGGCAAGCAGATAGGTGGCAAGTAGAGTTGGCTACCAGTGTGCGAGTGTTTGTAGATGCCTTCGTTCCCAGTTGTGAGTTGGACCTAGGACCCTTTGTCACTTTAGTGGACCTTCGAATCATTCCTTTGGGGTCCTATGGAGTTGTGTTGGGGATGGATTGGTTATCATCTCACAGTGCTCGTGTAGAGTATTGGCAGAAGACAATAGAGTGTGTAGATGACCTTGGCAGGAGAGTGGGGATCGTTGGAGTTCAACGATCAATATCCTTACGTATGACTTCAGCTATGCAACTTAGGCGGTGCATGCGTCAAGGGTGTCAACTTTTTGTAGTTTCTCTTGAGGATGTGGATGAGGGAGAGAGTTGAGAAATTGCTCTTGATGGTCACCCTATTCTTCGAGAGTATGCAGATGTGTTTCCTTTGGATATTCCCGATATGCCTCCGAAATGAGACATAGATTTTTGCATTGACTTGGTTCTTGGTGCGGAACCTATTTCGAGAGCACCATATTAGATGACTAATTAGGAGTTGAGTGAGTTGAAGTTGCAAGTTGAGGAGTTGTTGGCCAAGGGATTCATTCACCCTAGTGTTTCTCCTTGGGGTGCGCCAGTTATCTTCATCAAGAAGAAGGATGGCTCTCTTCGATTATGCATTGATTATCGATAGTTGAATAAGGTAACCATCCGGAACCGATATCCATTGCCTCAGATTGATGACCTATTTGATCAGGTGAAGGGAGCCAAAGTGTTCTCTAAGATTGACCTGAAGTCTAGGTATCATCAGTTGCGCATTCATGAAGCAGACATTCATAAGACGACGTTTCGTACTCATTATGGTCACTATGAGTTCATAGTGGTGCCATTTGGGTTGACAAACGTGCCTTCAGTGTTCATGAGTCTTATGAATGGGGGTTTTCACACCTACCTTGACCACTTTGTTCTTGTGTTCTTGGATGACATATTGATTTATTCTAGATCCATGGAAGAGCATGAGGGTCACTTGCGTTAGGTATTGTAGTGCTTGAGGGAGAATCAGCTTTTTGCGAATTTGACAAAGCGTGATTTCTTCTAGTCAGAGGTGGGCTATCTTGGTCATATAGTTTCGGGAGAAGGTGTATCCATAGATCCTTCTAAGATCCAAGCCATTGTTGATTGGCCAGCACCAACCAATGTTTCTGAAGTTCAAAGTTTCATGGGTTTGGCCAGATATTACTGTCACTTTGTTCAGAGTTTTTCTTGGATAGGCAATCCAATTACTTCTCTTTAGAGGAAAGGGAAGAAGTTTGTTTGGTCAGAGCATTGCGAATTATATTTTTGTACCTTGAAGGAACTCCTTGTTAGTGCTTCAATTTTGGCAGTTCCTGACCCATCCAAAGATTTCATGGTATGCATAGATGCCTCTTTGGAAGGTATAGGTGCGGTGCTTATGCAGGATGGACGTGTGGTTGCCTATGAGTCTCACAAACTCAAGGATCATGAGTTGAACTATCCAGTTCATGACTTGGAGTTGGCAGCTGTAGTGCATGTGTTGGTTCGTTGGAGACATTTCCTGTTGGGGCGTCGGTTTGAGCTACATAGTAATCACCACAGTTTGCAGTATATTTTCACGCAACCAAACTTGAATGCTCGACAGCGAAGATGGATGGAATTCCTCTATGAGTATGATTTTGAGGTTTGTTATATTCAGGGGAAAGAGAATGTGGTGGCAAATGCTTTGAGCCGTAGGCGGCATGAGGTTGCAACATTGTCCCTTGGTGTGGACTTGAGAGAGAATTCTTGGAGTTCTTCCTCAGGATGTTAGAGCCGTGGCAGAGTCTGGAAGACCATTGGAGGGTAGATATTCTAGATATACTCTTGAGTTAGGTGGTCTTCTTAGACATCTTGGATGGATCTATGTACCTCCTTTGGAGGGTCTTTGCATTTTGATCATGTTAGAGGCCCATCGTGCACCTTATTCGGCACACCCTGGTGTCAAGAAGATGCACGTAGATCTTAGACAGATATATCATTGGGCTGGTATGAAACGTGACATTTCTAATTTTGTGTCCAAGTGTTTGGAATGTCAGCGGGTGAAGGCAGAGCATCAGCACCCTACAGGGCTTTTACAGTCGAATTTGATACCGGATTGGAAATGGGACGTCATTTCCATGGATTTCATAGTAGGGTTGCCTATTTCTTCATGGTGTCATGATGCCATCATGGTCATTGTTGATAGACTGACCAAAATTGCTCATTTTGTTCCTATTCGATCTTCTTATACTACAACAGTGGTGGCACGAGTCTTCTTGGAAGATGTGGTGAGGTTGTATGGGATCCCAAGGTGGATCATTTCTGATAGAGACCTAGTCTTTACATCAGCCTTGTGGACCTCACTTCAGCATGCTTTGGGGACCCAGTTAAATTTTAGCTCAGCTTATCACCCCGAGATCGATGGTTAGGCTGAGCGTGTGAATCGGGTCTTGGAGGACATGCTTCACATGTATGTTATGGATCAACAGTCGCGTTGGGAGGAATATCTTTGCCTTGTGGAGTTTGCTTATAATAATGGATATCACATCTCTATAGGCATGTCACCCTTCCAGGCATTGTATGGTCATCCTTTCCGTACTCCTTTGAGTTGGGATCGGTTGGAGGATAGGGTGTGTTTAGGCTCGGATTTGGTTTGTGAGATTGAGCAGCAGGTTGAGCAGATTCGTGGGCATTTGGTTGCTGCCCAAGATAGGCAGAAGAAGTATGTTGATGCTCACAGAGTGGATCGCCAATTTTCGGTTGGCGATCATGTGTTCTTGAGAGTGCGTCCGTGGAAGAGTCCGATCCATTATGGAAAGGGTTCTAAGTTGGCGCTTTGTTTTGTAGGCCCTTTTGAGATCCTTGAGAGGATAGGACCTGCTGCCTACCAACTTGCCTTGCCGCCAAGTCTATCCTACATCCATGATGTTTTTCGTGTTTCTGTTCTTCATCCTTATCATTGTGATGTGACCCATGTTCTTGATTGGAATTCTTTACAAGTCGAGGATGGGCAGCTTTCCATGGAGCCTGTGCGTATCCTTCAGCATCGGGATTTGACCCTCAAGGGTCGCACCATCGAGCAGGTAAGGGTTCTATGGGACCCTAGTGATGAGTCCTCTGCGACTTGGGAAGATGCAGTGAAGATGAGAGAGCTTTATTCTTATCTGTTTTAGGCTTCTAGGAGTAAGGCTAGGCTAGGGGGGGAGGATGTAGTACCCCTCCTCGATCAACCTCTTTTGTATGTTTTGAGTTACTTCAGTGAGTGTTCTGTGGAACATTATTGTATTTTGATTCGGATATTATGCGATGTTATTTCATGCTTTATCTAGAGTTATGGTGTATGATTTTATGTAGTATTTCAGTGCTTATGACTAATGTTATTTTTATGGATCATTATCATGGACTGACACTTTTCCCCTTATATTGCATTGCGTTATTTATATGTTGCATGTTTGCAAGTGTATTGGGATGCGAGGGGATGATTTTACTTCACTCACTCCAGTGAGATTGGGAACGTCATGATTCTCCTTCATCGGTGTGCGTGCCATGTTTGTATTTATGTATATTGTCTATATGCACGTGTGGTTCTTTGGTGCAGGACATTGCAGGTACTAGTACTGGGTAAGTACGGGGTATTGACTCCACCTGGTTTCGCAGGTCTGAGCATGCCTTATATATCCGATGGGTGTGGAGGAGATAGTTGTTGTACCCTAGCTTGACCATAGTTACACTCGTGTGAGTGTTGTCAGTCAGTTGTGTTTCCCCGTCTGGCTGTTATGCGTGTCATGGTGCCTTGGTTTGGTCATTTGAGAGTCATCATTTGATCTGTCTTGGTTTTGCGAGTTTCCATTTATTTAAATGGTTATTTAATTTAAATGGATGATGCTATCTTGTGTAGGCGTAATCATTTAATTAATATGCTCTGTGATTATTGATTTATTTAAATTAATGATTGCTAGATTAAATGGTTAAATGGCTTAATTTATTGTGTAAAGTTGCATTGATATTTTTGTAAAATAAATAAATTGCCTAGCCATTTAAAAAGATTAAATGCTTTTGTTGAAGGAAGTATATATGGAAAAAGAAATTAATAAAAGCTTTCCTTTTTGCTTTTCCATTTGACTTTTGCTTTTTCATTTTAATTGTTGGGAAAGAATTATTATTTTTGGGAAAGAAATAACTCTAATTGCCTTTTAGTTTTAAAATATTTAAATTTGATTAGATGAAAAAACTTTAACCTAGAAGCTTGGGTTAAAAGATATTTTTGGGGCATCCATTTTGGGCATTCACGGCAGGAGAAGAAGAGAATTTTGGAGAGAAAATTCTGGAAAAACTTCCTGGAGGAGATGGAAATTCGACCTGGTAGCAAGATTGGTTGTTCTTCATCTCTTTGCTGCTAATTGCTTCAAGGCAGAATGTTTCCTTCTTGTTTTGAATTTGTTTTGTAATTTTCAGTTTGCTTCTTGTGCATGGAAATTTATTCAATCTTCCTGTAGATGTTTGTGGAATGATTGAAATGAAAGAATTAGTGTTTACTACTGCTAGTTTTGTGAAATCTATATTATATGGTTGCATTCAGGAAAGAAATGGTTCATTTCTCTATTTGTTGTGTGTTTTGTTCTTCGAAATCAATTTATTGATTTACCTCTTCTTTGAGAAGAAATAATTTTAGATTGGGCTTGTTGTGTGTGTCCTTGTTTCTATTTTGTCATGATTTGGCTAGTCATTATTTTCAGTATGTTTATTTCACCATTTACCTTGCTGGTAAACTCTTCCTTGAAATTTTGGAAATTGGCACTGTATGTGTGTGCCTGTGAAATAATTCTGGAAATGGAGTGTTACATGTTCGAAGAGGTAAGTGTTACCGGTTCGAAGAGGTAAGTGTCACCGGTTCGAAGAGGTAAATTACCTATTCGAAGAGGTAAGTGTCACTGGTTCGAAGAGGTAAATTACCTGTTTGAAGAGGTAAGTGTGACCGGTTCGAAGAGGTAAGTGTTACCAGTTCAAAGATGTAAATTACCCGTTCGAAGAGGTAAGTGTCACCGGTTCCAAGAGGTAAATTACCCGTTCGAAGAGGTAAGTGTCACCGGTTCAAAGAGGTAGATTACCTGTTCGAAGAGGTAAGTGTTACCAGCTCGAAGAGGTAAATTACCTATTCGAAGAGGTAAGTGTCACCAGTTCGAAGAGGTAGGTTACCTGTTCAAAGAGATAAGTGTTACCGGTTCGAAGTGGTAAGTGTTACCAGTTCAAAGTGGTATGTGTTACCGGTTCGAAGTGGTAGTATTACTGGTTGGTAGCGGCAATGTTACCAGTGGTAGTAGTACTACTGGTAAGTGGTGTATGTCATCCCGACAGCAGCACAACCGTGGGTTGGTTTGACCCCCACTTGGTTTTGAGGCCTCATTGGTCTTCAAAACCGGTTTGTGTTAAGAACTTAAATTTTATAAATGGAATGTTTAAAGTGTTTTTGTGTGATGTAATGTGATTTTCATGTGGTTTTTATTATGTGGTTAATAATTTTACCAATGGAAATCAAGGCATGAATTAGAGATTCAAATTGGTAGATTTGGATATATTCTGAAAATGATTTAAATGCCTATTTGGAATTCATGTTATAATCGGTTGAATGTTTAAATGTGGGTTTCATTCCTAATGGAATATTGATTTGGGAATTGAATAATGTGATTGTTGCAAGAGTGTTATATTTAATTTCAATCAATGATGTTGCAAGTGCTTATGATGCTGATATTGTCAAAGATTGTCTGAGTGCAGATTTGATATCTTTAGCTGTCCTTGCAAGTGTGTATTGTGATATTTTGGTCTGTGGTTCAGTCATCCTGTGGTGGTGTAATTGGTACCTTTGACCAAGTGATATATGTTGGCTCCATTGTCTTAACCATGTAGTGTCTTTGCCTTATGGTTAGTCAAGAGTCAATATGTCCTTGTTTGACCACTTGTTTCTGATAGTGGTGTTATGGCTATCTGTTTCGCCACAGGGTTCTTGGGGAGTGACTATGCTTGTGTAGTGTCCTTTGAGAGAGTGGCTTTCGCTTGGAGATTGCACCCAAAGTGGTAGGCATTACGACCTAGCGAAAGTCAGATAATAACTGATAATCTAATGAAATGATTAGGTGGGTAGTATCATAACATTAATAAAGATAAATGTACCTCGTGCATAGTTGAGTGCTAGTACAGGGCTCATAATGTTGCAAGAAGGTCTGGAATGGAAAACCAACCACCTTGTCTTCACGAAAGGCTGGTAGGGTCTGCATGAAACTTAGTTGGAGCCGGAGGTTCGGGAGAGGTTACCAGGATAGAGAGTCAGGACCTATGAGGGCCTACCAGGGTAACCATCTTAAGCTATGCGATGACACCCTCTCATTTGGTTCACTTGTGTTTTGTGATGTCGGTTCACTTGTGTTTGTGAAGTTGAGTCACCTGGATTTTTGTGGAGTCTTATTGTGTTGTCATGGAGTCATATTGTTTTATCAACCATGTCATGCTTATGCTTGTTTGAGGGTCCTCAGCTATCTCCTAGCACGGTGGAGTGATTCCATTTAGGAATTACATGGTCGGGTGGTAGTGCCACTTCCCATAGGATGTTTGGCTTTGTGCCTTCATGCGAGGATTGGCTTTGCAGGTATTCCTGTGGTTCGTGACTCATGCTTCATCTCATGTTTTGGAGATTATTGGTATTTGTAGGCCTATATGGTCATTGTATAATTGCAATATTGATTTTATGTAACCTTGTAATTGGATGAGATCTATCCTTTATGTTTATTGAGAAGCTATGTATTGGAAGAGCAATGTAAGCCTATGTTTGGATGTTTTTATTAGTTCCTTGATGATGATAGTAAATGCTTGTTGAAGTGGAGATTATGTTGTATCCTTTCAATCTTTCAATGATGAATCTTTATTTACTTTGGCTTCTTGTGATCATTGAGGTAATGATGCATATGTGGATTTATGATGTTGTGGAATTTATTCTTGAAGTTAATTCTTCATTGGTAACCCTTAAGGAATTCTGGTGTAAGTCTTCTGCTTGTGTTAGCGTGCATGTTGTGTAAATGCACTTATGATGCTTATACTTTAAAAAAAAATAAAAATGTTTCACCCTTGTTGTGGGTTTTCCTTCGGGGTTCCTGGCGGGGCATTACGTATCATATGATAGATCTAAGGGGGAGATTTTTGAGAGTTGTTCTTTCTTTGTCATTGATTATTTTTTATCATATGTTGCCATCAATGCCAAAGGGGGAGATTGTTGGAGATTGTTGGGATAATGTGCAAATGTGTGTTTGGATTGGTTTAGTGATGTGTTGTCATTGCTGTCAATAAATTCCTCTGTGTGTTTTAGTGTTGCAATCAGAATAAGTAAGTTGTTTGGCCAATGTGTTGCAGATGAGTTGTTTCAAATTAAAGGGTTTTGAAATAAGTACCTCTAGTTGATTCAACTAAAGTTTCAGTGGTTCACATGAGATTTGACCGAGTTATGAGATCTGATATTGCAATTGGTTTTTCAGTTATTCGGTGTTGATCAGTATTATGGATTTTGCTCCACATTTCTTTGTGTTGCAATATCTTGGTTTGCAGATTTGGCAAAGTGTTTGGGATGTTCTAGTGTGTCCTCAATTCAGATGGTTCATGATTTGGAGGTCCGCAAGTGAATCTTTCAGTTTGTCAATGATTGCAATTAGTGTTCTTGAAGTTCAGTATAATGATGATGGAGATTCTTGTAAGTGGTGTTGGTGTGGTTGTTTTTGTGGTAATTCATGATGCTTGTGGATATATCTAGATCGTGTCCTATTTGTGTTGGTGGTCTGCATTGATCATTGTGTGCATTATTGATGATTTTCCTTAATTTGGTGGTGTTCTTTGTGTTCTTGGCTGACATGATGATTATAGTGTGTTGTAGATGTTCGAGGCATAATTCTTAGAGGTGTTTCATGTTCGAGGTGTTGATTTGGTTCCATACTATGTCTTAGCCGACATTGTTTTGGTCCACATTTGTTATTGTAGCGTTTATGGTTATATTTTATAATTTGTGATGTGGATTGAGCCAACCTTGAAAGATAGGTTGATGATATATATAAATTAATGTAATATCATGTTGCAGATGTATCTGCAGATCTGTGTGATATGCGAATAATGCAAGTTGTGTTGGATATTGTTGGTCATTGTTGCTTCTAGGATATGTTGTTGTCATTGATGTCAACATATTCCTGTGTATTGCTCCGGTGATTGCAGATTGGGAAGATCTTATGATTTGGTTTGTTGTTTTGGTTTGTTGATCACTATTTTGCAGAGTTCGGTATATCCTCTGATATATTCTAGTGTGATCAGATCTTGTGTTGTGTTTTTGGGATGGTCTTGTGTATCTTCATTTCAGATGGATTGTGATTTGGTGCTCTGCAAGTTATCCTTCTTCTTGATAGTTGTTGATTGGTTGTGTTCTTGAGCTTTCAGACATTGGCCGATGAAGACTTGATAAGTGGTGTTGGTGCAACTATTCCTGATGATTCTAATGTGTTTGCAGGTATTTCCTAGTTGTGTCCTATTTGTTTTGATGATCTACATTGATCGTTGTGTGAGTTATTGGTTGTTTCTATCAACCGGCAATGATTTTCTTGTTATGCAGTTTTCCTGGTGGTGTAGCGTGTTGCGGTTGATCTGGGCATGATTTTTGATGGAGTTGTGCATTTGGGAATTTGATTTAGGACCCTATTATGCTATGTAAATCATTGTATTGGTCTGGTGGTTGATCTTTGTATCGTTTTTTATAATTTTGTATTTGAGGGTTGAGGGTTTAGCCGACCTTATTATCAAGGTTGATGATTTGTATATATAGGTGATATATTCACGTAATTCAGGTGTCGATGTTGTGTCTGCATTATTAGAAAGAGGTTTATGTGCAAACAAATGATTTATCCTTCGGTTCTGAGTTTGAGGAGAGATTGGTGTTGTAGGGCAGACATTTGTGCTTAACCAAAACTGTAATAAGGCATTTGGAGATGCTATTCTTTTAGTTCATTTCTTTCAAATTGTAGTCTGAATCTTATTGTAAGTTAGTGAGACTTCCCTGAGGGTTGTATCCTTCTGAGCCATTATCATTTGATCAGTAAGCTCTAGGCAGTGTGCCTGAATGCATGTGCATTCCCCATTGTAATATTTTCACATACTACTACAAAGTATCATCTTACTGTGGGTAGTTTCCCACCGTGGTTTTTCCCTTAACCGAGTTTTCCACGTCAAAATCTTGGTGTTGTGTGTTGTTCTTTCAATTTTCTTATCTGTCTTAGTGTTGCAATTTATCAGATCTATGTTTTGTGTTTAAGTTTAATATTCTGGTGAAGACTGATTCACCACCCCCCCCCCCCTCTTAGTCTTCCCTCTTGGTTGCTCCTAACAAGTTGATCTTTCAGAAGAAGTGAAGAAGTGCAAAGAAGTACAAAGAAGTGTGAAAGAGAAGTATATGTCCCTAACCGGAACTGTAACCAGGCATTAGGAGATGTTATTTTATTAGTTCATGATCTTCTGGTTGTAATTCAAATGTTGTTGTAAGACAGTGAGTTTTCCCTGGGTTGTAACCATTTGTTGTTTTTGAGCAGTGAGCTCTAGGCAGTGTGTCTGAATGCATATGCATTCCCCATTATAACATTTCATATACTTTTAACAAGGTATCATCATATTATGGGTAGGTTCCCACTATGTTTTTTCTCTTGACTGGGTTTTCCACATCAAAAATCTTGGTGTTATGTGTGTTATTGATGTGAGGTTGATTTATGCTTTCACTGTTATTTATCAGATCTGAAACTATGGTTAAGTTAAGTAAAGATTTTGAGAAAACTAATTCACCCCCCTCTCAATTTTCTGCCTTGTTGTCACCATGTCTATCTTCCAGTTTGGGAGCACCAGGGTTTAATTGTGCAATTCTTGTAGATTTAGGACCCAAACTAGGCATTTGATCTATCAAATCTTTATTGGCTTGTCTCCTTTCTTTTTTCTGCCTTTTAACCTTTGGTTTCTTAGAAGTTTCTTCCATAATTCAATTATTGTTTTTCCTTAAGAGATTCTGAATGGACTTTCTTACAAATAAAACCCTAGGGTATGGTTTGTCTTCAATATAACTTGCAGTATGGAGACACTTACTTGCAATTAGAGTCTAAGGTAGTACTTTTGCCTTGGTCTGGCCAATTCAATTCCTCTGATTTTCCAATGTCTTGCATACAATATATTCTTCAACACTCTCTAGATTATTTTTAGTCTATCATTCCTACTCAATTTTGGTTCATGAATCTTCACTCATGCGAGCTCCAGTGTCAGTAGAGTAGCCATTAATGATTTCTAATTCCAATTTTGAATTTTCCTGCTGATATGACAACCAATTTCTCATTCCATCAAGAAGACTAGAAAAGCTTCTCTTCGATCAGGAAGTGTCTCACAATGTATCTGCTCGGCACCACAAACCCTGAGGCCTCTTTATTTGTTCCCTATCTTCATATTTGAATGTCTTCTCGATGAAGTATTTTGTTAGCCTTGTGACTGCTCCAAGTCGAAGAGATTCTCGAATCTATATTCAATATTATTTATATGTCTTCAAAGAGACATTAGCAAAGTATTTTCGAAATACCACTATCTCTCCAATGCATTATCCTACCTCATAAGGTTCTGTATCGAAGAGAGTTGAAATATTTCCCTCCGATAATAGTAGTTCGTTGTTTCCATTTGCATTCTCTCTTCAATGGTTCAATGCTTAGTGAAGGAGACTTATAAAATGACTCTTTGATGATTCATTTGCTCTTGCAAACCGTTCTGTCAAAGAGACTTGGAAAATTTCTCTTTGATTTTGCCATTTTTCTTCCAACAAAACTTTTGCTGGCGGTAAAGAAAACTTTACCTACATGGTCAGAGAGACATAAAAATGTTTGTCCGATATATGTTAAAATTTGAATTTAGAATCTTCTATGAATAATCCCATACCAGTGTTTGCTATATTATTTTGTATGTGATCTATTGTCCTCCTGATCCGCCCTCACGATGTTTGCTATTGGTGATGATGAACACACAAAGAGTCGATTCATTTGAATTAGCCAATGTTATAGACAGTAGTGGGAAACACAATAATATTCATGTTGACCTGAGAAGTTTTTGTAATATCTCTGGTTGTTTTACACGATATTTTCACACTCCAACATTATCCTTGTAGGTAGTATAGTACATGCAGATGTAATCTATTTTGAATGGCTTCTAATATTTTAATCCATTTATAAATATTCTTTGATAGTCAAAATTCATCCAACTACTTCTTCCCACATTCATGAGGAATCCCCTCCAGGACATTACAAACTAGACAAATGCATAAACTTCTATTGAATAAAAAATTCATATAAAAATTAACAAATAACACCCTTATAACCTTTATTGATATAGGTTTATATAATGATGTAAAGTAGATGCAACCATGTGTTAGACATGTATGGAGTTGAGCTATGTGTGTTGATACAAGTGCATGTTTTTCTCATTTGTAAGTCACAAATAATGCGAGAAAGGTTGTATAGCTGGAAATGCTGTTGAAGCTAAAAGTTTGAACTTCGTGGTGTGACTGAAGACTACATGTGTTCTATATTGCATTGTGTTATGCAAATATTTAAATGTGTATATGAATCCATTATGAAAAATATCTCATCCATGATCAAAGCATCTTAGTGCTATGTTATGTGTGCAAAGCAAGATGGTGACACGAGACAAGCTTATGTCGAACCAATATGTAGGAGCACAAGTCGCATAGATTTGCACAAAGATCACAAAGACCCCTTCAATAGTGCATGTTGATGCAAATAAATTTTAATACATGTTGCATTGACCATGCGACTTCTTCCTCTCTTGTTTAATTATATTTAACCATTTTTCTTACACCATGCCCTCTTGTCCTATCATCCATTTACCTTGTGTTCTCTTATACTTTGGGCCCTTTGAATATTCTATGTTTATGGTATTCTTCCTATTCCCATTTCAACTTTATATTTGATTCTATGATCTTGTTTCCCTAGTTGGAGCCATATTTCCTATAAAAAATGCCTTATTTGACTCTTATGCCCTCTTACATCTATGTTTACCACCTTGGGTTTCCACATGCCCTTTGTTGGATGCTACATGATTTTATGATGGCATATTATAATATTCCTAGGATGTTCTCCATGCGATGATATTATGATTACATTTGTGATGGTCCTAATGATTTTCATATTTACATCTTGGGATACCACGTTGTTTAGGCAATGGCTATCAAACCACTAGAATGCACCAAGCACCTATTATAACATATTTATAATGTATAAATATAATAATGTCTTGGTGCATTCTAGGGGTTGGATAGTTGTTTCCATGTTATTTATGCTTATCATATTCACATCTCATGATCATGGTCTTTATCATGTTTATCATCCCCTAGGATTTTAATCATTTATGATATTAGGTTGTGTATACATCCTATGATTATGATCCTTTTCTTGTTTCCTTGTTGATGATAATTTTTGTGTTATGGATATGAACTTTACATGTCTTTATCCCATGCTTATTCCATTTTTTAAGTCATACCTTCACATGATATTATGCTTTCTTATCATGCCACTAGATCCCTATCATATCACATTGTCCATATCAAGGGGCAGTCATCTTTACATGTACCTTAATAATCACACATCACCTATGTGTACCTACATGCCTATCCTTTGATACAATTGTGTATTTTTAATGTTGCATTTATCTAGCCAATGGCAACCATCCTACCTTATCATTTAGGCAATTGTATATCACTTGTGATATTTCTTATGACCATTACACTATTTGTGCTACATCTCATTATTATGCTCATGTGGGGGTAGTCACTTTGACGTGTGTTGTTGTGACTATTTTATATCATTGTAGATACATGATCTAGCTACATTATAAGAGCCATCTCATCACATTAGGAGCATTGTTCCTTATGCCTTCCTTATCAATTATGTACTTGGATGATCTAACCATGCTCTAAGAGTCATATTGGGCATTCCACAATGTTCATTGCATTATTTCAACTATGTTACCACTAGGGTCTTATTTCCTTGCATAAAAAAATGTGTGTATGATCTTGGATTCCACATATAGAGGCACATTATTAAACTATTTTTCTATGTACGTACATGGATGTTTCTAGCCATTAAGGGCTACAACACCATTCTTCACTTCCCTTTATTGAAGGAAAAATTATACTACTTGCTTAGCTCTAGCCTATGTTCTTACTGTGCTTATCATTAATTTTATTTAATGTAATTATTACAAGATGTTTTTATGACACTATTTTACTTTATATGATTTGTATTCCTATATTCCTAACCTACTTGTACATTTTATGAACTATTTTTTCTTCAATGACTTGCAATTGATGGATGCAAACAATTGAACAGGGTATATTTTATTCCTTACAATCTGCTAGATTGTAATAGTGTATACCATGAGAGTTACCTATAAAGAGATTCATCACCATATCTATATGGATCATTACCATGAAATATGAAAATCTTCAATATTTCATGTCATCCTATGTCCACCACACAAGGCAAATCATCATACCACTTTCTATACAAGTAGAATTTTCTTAACCTACTCTCTTTATCATGATCATTAATAGTAAAATTCATCTTGCAATTATTTTTATCTTTAGATCCATGGTTGAATCTTCTCATTGAATATAGTTTATTTGTTTTGTAGGTTCTCGTGGAGTACACGTACCATTTATGAACACACACAATCATTTAGAGGGATCCATTATTCATGCTTGTGGGTCTTCTTCAATAATTGTCTATTGTCTATCAGGAATGCATTCAATATCTAGTGGAGTGGATGTGGTTCCTTGATTCTCTTTGTTGAACAGTACACTAATACATTTGGAGTAGTTTTCCGACGAGCTATGGGATTTGTTTTGTTTTGTCAGATTAATTTTTTTTTTTTCAAAAATTATCCCGTGTTTGTCGGAATTCCAATGTGTTAAAATTTCACGTCAGAATCCAGACGAAAAATCGACGAACATTTCCGACTGGCCATGGGATTTCTTTTGCTTTGTTGGATTTATTTTTTACTTTTTTTAAAGTATACCTCGTGTTCGTCGGAATTTAGACGTGTTGAAATTTCACGTCGGCATCCCGACGAACACGGATTTTACCTGTTGATCGGCATATGTTGGTCCGATGATTTTCACAGCCTCTTCATTTCTTCTTACTCATTGGGATAGCATAAGCCGATGACCTCTCTTCCTGCTGATCAGTGAGAGTTATCTTGCTAGTCTCATTGGGCATCGGGATAGCTTAAAATGTGTTTAGGCGATGGGTATAATTTCCCTGATGTCTTTTCCCTCAGCGTAGCTCCTCCCGATACGTTATGTCTCCTCAACATAATCTTTGATCCTTTATCGCCATAACCTTTTTCGATGTGTTTTACTTTTTCCAGTGTCCAACAAGATAAGTCTTACTGATAGCATCATCGGCTATCGACAATACAAGATTTCTTCATTGCCACTAGTGTGTGTTCTATTAATGGACTTCATCGGTGTATTCTATCCCGATCACATGCTTCTACTTGTGTGTTACCATTGGGTTGTCTTTTGCCGATAGTTCGAATTTCATATTTCATGTCAAAATTCCGACGAACACGAGGTATTTAAAAAAAAAAGTAATTGTGCGCCATCATTACACGCGAGCTCAGGGTGCAAAAATTGGGAGGGAGCGGGCACAATTGCTGCAGATAGATGCTCGGCAACAACTGTACAAGAGGTTGGTCCTTTCGTTCTTGTTCACTTTATTTCCAGTTGTAACCAACTTTAATTCCTGGTAAATGGCCCCATAGAATAGTAGGGCCTTTGCTTTCAGTTTGAATGAATTGGAATTTAATTTCAATTTGAATGAAATGGCCCTACAATTCTATGGCCTTTGCTTTTCGAGTTGGCTAAATCTTTTAAGTTTACTTTTGGTTTTTGCATTTGTCCAAAAAACTTCCATAAAAAGAGGTTCCTAATGCCTCCCTTTATAATAGTAGGGGCATGAGATTGTATTCTGTTTGTATTCCTATAGCAAGAACAAATTGCATGAGATTGTATTTTGTTTGTATTCCTATAGCAACAATAGATGGGCATATCCCTTGCCTAGATGGTGAACTTACTAGATCATCTGTATTCCTGTAGCAAGAACATGAAGAGTAAGAAGGGGGGGATCCCGATTAGAGGACATAGAAGTGGGGAGCTAGGGCATATAGGTGGGTAGCCTCCATAGCTTCTTCTCCAGCCGTCCCCACTCTGTATAGGGATGGAAAAGTCAAGTGATTTAGAGCTTCCCCTACTGGGGCCTCAGTTCCCCACTACATGAATCCTGAGTTATCCCGTTAAGAAAATTGCGACCAAATTATTAGCTCGAATTCCCTTGTCAGATAGTAGGGCATTAGCAACTAGTAATCAAATTGTGACCAAATTATTAGTTCGAATTAGCTCAAATTCCCTTGCCAAATAGTAATCAACAACCATTTCTTGTGTTTCCTCATCCATATCATCTATATGTTGTCCTACATCTTCACAATATACATCCTCAACCATTTTTTTGGCTAGTTCATATGACTCTGGATGAATTCTAGTATCATCCAATGGATCCATAACATGGTTCCTAGAAGTTGCTTGCCCGATCCCTCTAACCCTTAAAAAACTAGCAACATTTATAAAGACAAGTCGCTTCATAGCTTCTAGAGGGGTCAAAAATTCTCTGTGACTGTATATCCTTCCAGCCCTCAAAATAGCCCTTTGTATGGAAGCAACCTTTATACGATTATTTAGGACTCTACGGGCAGTTTCTTGTATAATTTTCCCCACTGAAAGGGTCTCTTCATTTTCTCCAATTAGCAAATAAAATTCCTCATCCTCGGATGGCTCTTTATACGGTGTTCACCAATCCTTAAATCCATGTACCAATTCAATCTTTATGTCAACAAGAGTTTCCCACTTTTTATTGGATGTCCGTTGTTCCACACTTCTAGCATATTCATCAATATCAAGGGCCTTTAACACATGGGGATATTTTTTGACATGTTCAACTACCATTTCTTGTGTTTCCTCATCCATATCATCTATATCATATCTTGTATCTTCATAGTATACATCCTCAACCATTTTCTTGCCTAGTTCATATGACTCTGGATGAATTCTAGTATCATCCAATGGATCCATAACATGGTTCCCAGAAGTTGCTTGCCCGATCCCTCTAACCCTTAAATTACCAACATCATTTATAAAGACAAGTCGCTTCATAGCTTCTAGAGGGGTCAACAATTCTCTGTGACTGTAAACCCTTCTAGACCTCAAAATAGCTCTTTCTATGGAAGTAGCTTTTATACGATTATTTAGGACTCTATGGGCAGTTGCTTGTACAATTTTCCCCAGTGCAATTGTCTCTTCATTTTCTCTAGTTAGAAGATAAAATTCCTCATCCTAGGATGACTCTTTATATGGTGTTCTCCAATCCTTAAATCCATGTATCAATTCAGTCTTTATGTCAGAAAGAGTTTCTCGCTTTTTATTGGATGTATGTAGTTCCACACTTCTAGCATATTCATCAATATCAAGGGCCTTTAACACATGGGGATATTTTTTGACATGTTCAACTGCCATTTCTTGTGTTTCCTCATCCATATCATCTATATCATGTCCTCAATCTTCACAATATACATCCTCGACCATTTTCTTGGCTAGTTCATATGACTCTGGATGAATTCTAGTATCATCCAATGGATCCATAACATGGCTCCTAGAAGCTGCTTGACTGATCCCTCTAACCCTTAAAAAACCACCAGCATTTATAAGGACAATTTGCTTCATAGCTTCTAGAGGGATCAACAATTCTCTGCGACTGTAAACCCTTCCAATCCTCAAAATAGCCCTTTGTATGGAAGCATTTTTTCTAGGTCCAAGGCCAACTACAAATTGCGTTTTTATTTGTTAGTTGCATATTTTGTTATGGGTTAATATAAATCTAGGTATTGTATATAACTTGAAAAGAAAGTAGAATCTAATCAAACATTATATTTCATTTGATGTTATCAAGAATTTTGACTAGTTTTCTTCATAATATGTATCTTGTATAGTTTATCTTAATATTGTCTTTCTTGTATCCTGTAGTAGTTTTGGAAGAATTATCACAACTTTCATTTGAACCATTGGATCTTTCTATAAATTAGAGGATAAGTATGTAACAATGATATCAAGAGACTGACCAGAGAGATTGGATTCATTACAAGGTAAGGGAAGCCTTTTTCATGTTTGTCTTCCTCAAAGTATGGTTGTTGTCTATTAAGTTGTTGTCTTGTAAGGGTGTTTTGAAATTGAGAAGAGACTTTTGATAGGTATTAATCCCATTGTTGTCAAGTATGCCTGATTGGAATTGAATGTTTCTAAGGTTTATGTGCATTAGAGGGCAAATGATTCCTGATATTGTCACTTCAATTAAATAATTACTGAAAACTTTGAATTGCTTGCTTGTAAATGAATGCTTTAAATAAAAGGTTACTTTATTATAAGTATGATTTTGTAATGTCCCCTAATAAAATGCCTTAAAATATCCCAGTTATAGATCTTTGTTCTTAGTGTAGGGGTTAAGAGAAAATACCTTAGCCTCTGCTGTAGTAAAAAACTTGCAAAAATAAACTTAGAAGGTGCTACAAATTTCATTAAGGAATGGTCATATAAATTATCATTTGTTTGAATTATTATCAGATGTTGAAGTTATTGTCAAT
The DNA here is from genome assembly GCF_030272615.1 of Cryptomeria japonica. NCBI lineage: Eukaryota > Viridiplantae > Streptophyta > Pinopsida > Cupressales > Cupressaceae > Cryptomeria > Cryptomeria japonica. Next base: position 473,973,949 of record NC_081414.1, read on the forward strand.
ACTCAGATTATTACCATTTATTTACTTTGTTACCAATGCTCAAAATATCATCAGTTATCTAATCTATTACTAGCAATTAGAATGGTTATTAAATTCCAGTTTATCCGTTAGCACATACAATTTTAGAGAATTAGTAATTTTTCAGATTATTTCCAGTTTTATCTCCAAGTGACATTGTCCACTGATATCAATGATCATTCTAATATATATGTATATATAAAGGTTATTATTATTATTTTAAGAACTTATTATTGCAAAAGTATTGGATCAATAATATACAAAGATTAATATGGGGGTCACAGTATATGCAAGTGCTAAACATAAATACATACCAGAAAAAGGGTGAAAGCTTGGATGTGATTATCGTGCACACACCAGATTACAATCGCCTATAGTTTCCTCCATGTTCTATATTAATATTACTATCAAATTCTCTTCATGTATGCCTTTTGGCAAGAGACACACCCTTTCACCATTAGCATCCTTTGAAAGAGTGCACCTCTTCATTCTTTCTGCCCTTTGAAAGGGACACAAGCTTTCACAATCAGATGTGCACTTCTTATTTATATAAGATCTGCACCTCTCATTCCCCAATTATCCCCCTTTCAAATGAGGTTCTCTTCTCCCTTTTATATCTCATGTTTGAGGGAGTCACACCTTTTCATTTTACGTCTTTTGATCATTCATTAACTTAATATTAAATTTTAATTAATATTTTAATCTAAATGAATAAATTTATCATAGGGAACCCTTCTGTGACATATTCAAGAATATCATCATCCACGATTGTAGTAATAGGTGTCTGCATGAACTTTGAAGTATGTGTACAACATAACACCATGTTTGGGTAACAATGACGCCAAAAAAGGAGGATTAATTTTTTTAATTCCTTTGTACTATCATTGGCACTCATATTTAACTCTTGACATGATTTATCATAGTTTAGGAAGGCTTGTAGATCTTCATTTTGAATTGATGCATTAGATAACATTCTACACATAACAATAACTCAATTAGAGTACTATAAAATAGTTCAACAATTTAAATCATCATTAAATAAGAGACAAAGTAAAATACAAATTTTGTTACCTTGTACGCTTAGATTCTGTGATAAATGCCATTGCTCTTACAATTATTTCTTCGAACCAACTACTCAATTACTACAAGGAAAGAGTAAACAAACATGGGTGAGTGAGATTTGTTGCCTATTAAAAAAACTTAGAGATTTGAATTTATTAAGCTAAAAACTTATATAGTATACCCTTTCCAAATTATAATTAAAAACCTATTTGTAAAAAAAATCTTTATAAAATAAAATGAATATAAATACTATTTGTAAAAAAAATCTTTATAAAAATAAATGAATATAAGTATTTTTTTAACATAAATTAGAACTGAAAATTAGATACTATTTCACTAAACATATTACTGTATATAAAAACACAAAAACTTCCAGCATGTAGGAGTGAACTCACACGTCAAAAAGAAATGAACAAATAAGAAAATCAGATTTCTTTGAGCTGGTAAAAAATCAATTTGCTTTGGGTTAGTAAAATTAAAAAATATAAGGTGAAAACCAAGGAAAGAAAGAGAAGTGCTTGCTGTGGAGGGAAGAAATTGTGGAAGAAAAGTATGGAAAGGAACGAAAATAAGAAGTCAAATGTAAAGAAAATAATTTTGTTGTGTAACAATGAAGTTGCAATATTAAAAGAGGCAACAGTTTGTAGTTTCTAATAGTTGCAAAGATAAGGAAATAAGTGTATAAAGTGTGGGAAATGAAAAGAAATAAGAAAATGCAAAAAAAAATAAAAAATTGTTGTGTAACAATGAAGTTGCAGTACTAAAAGAGGCAATAGTTTGTAACTTGTAATAGATGTGCAATTAAAGAAATAAGTGCATAAAGCATGAGATTTTATAAGAGTTGTTTTTTTAAATTACATGTAAAAATGCACATACATTGGAGGAGACAATAAGCTATGTCATAATTAGATAAATGACGGTTATATGAATGTAAAGAAACTACTGTTACCGTAGATTGACAAATCCTTCATTAAAGAAAGTTTGTATTGAATCGAATCAAATCCTCACAAATTTAAATAGAGTGTGGTGATTAATAGAATCTTGAAATAACTATTGGTAGTAATCACAATAATAGTCTTTAAAGTAAGATGAAACTTGTTGGAAGTGAAGTCCAACGGACTCCTTTCGCTTGCCGCCAAAACTCTTGGCTATTCAACTTCTCCTTGCAATCTCTTTAAGAGATGATTGTAATTCATTTTTAGAGGTTAATTTTGGAGCTGCTTGTAGTTGTGTATGTGTGTAAACCATATTGGTTATTAATCTATCAACTCCCCTGCTTCAAGTGTGGATGTAGGCAATTGTGGAACCAGGATAAATATGTGTGTCTCATTGTGTCTTGTTGTATGTTTATAATTATGTTCTCTCTGTTGTTTTAATTTGTTTTCTTCATCCTAACAATTGGTATCAAAGCAAGGTTAGATCATTGTTTAGAATTTGGTTGTTGAAATTCTAGAATCATGTAAGAAGCGAAGATAGAGAAGTTCTCCGGTCAGAGCTTCGAGTTATGGAAGGTGCAGATGGAGTCTTTTCTGATAAAGCAAGACCTTTCACTCGCGCTTGAAGGGAAAGCAAAGAAGCCAGCTGGCATGGCTGACGAAGAATGGGAAAAATTAGACAAGAAAGCAAGAGCAACAATTTTTCTCTCGCTGTCCAACAATGTTCTCTTCAATATCACGGGTGATGCAACAACAAAAGATGTATGGGATAGACTCACAACCATGTATGAAATGACATTGATTGCAAATAAAGTGTTTATCATGCAGCGCTTGTACAAACTGAAAATGAAGGAAGGTTGTGCTATGGCAAACCACATCAATGAATTTAATACATTGATTAGTCAAGAGACTTCGGTGGGGATGACACAAGATGATGAGAGAAAGGTTGTTCTCTTATTATGTTCTTTGCCAAGCAGCTAAGATGGTGTTGTAACAGTAGTTAGCACATCTATATCCAGTAAAAATAAGTTGGTTTTTAATGATGTAGCATCTACTCTTCTCAGCGAGGACTTGAGAAGAAAGAATGATGAACCTTCATCCGATGAAGCTTTAACGGTGGTCAGCACCGAAAATAGAGGTAGAAGTCATAATAGAGGCAAAAATAATTACCATAAACGTTCAAAATCAGCAAGGAGATCAAAGTCTAGAAACATAAATGGTGAATGTTGGTTTTGTGGCAAAGTTGGTCATGTGAAGAAGGATTGTAGAAACTTCAAAAGGGCGCAAGAGAGGGTGCGGGATGGTGAATAAAATACAGTCTACGATAAAGATGATAGTGTACTAATCCTTTCAACAACCGACACTACTCCAGATTCATGGGTGCTTGATTCCGGTGCCTCCCATCATGCTACCTCATGTCTTGAAGCGTTCATTAATTACCATGAAGGTCATCTTGGAAATGTTTTCTTAGGAGATAACAAAGCTTGTGAAATTACAGGCAAAGGGGATGTATTGCGGCCATTAGAAGGTGGTAAAACATGGCTGCCCAAAAATGTTCGCCATGTCCCAAAATTGAAGCGGAATTTGATATCCATTGGCAAGCTCTTTGATCAAGGTCTTAATGTAAATTTTCTTCCGGATACATGGAAGGTGACTCATGGTACCATGTTGATTGCAAATGGTAATAAAGTGGGTAGTTTATACACATTTAATACTCATGGTGAAGTGGGAGCTACAATGGTGATTGAGGACAGCAAAGCGGATCTTTGGCATCAAAGACTTGGGCACATTAGCAAGAAAGATCTCCATTTTATGCATACAAGAAATTAGCTTTTGAGCCTCAAACTTGTTGACTTAGCCTTTTGTGAACATTGCCTTTATGGCAAACAAAAGAGAGTCAATTTTTTGAAAGGTGGGCATGACACAAAGACAACACTGTTGGAGCTTGTCTACTTGGATGTTTTTGGGCCTACCGAGGTAACCTCCATTGGAGGAGCTAACTATTTTGAAACCTTTCTTGATGATTGTACAAGAAAATTATGGATTTATATGTTTTCTAGGAAATCTGAAGTCTTTTCAAAATTTAAAATTTTCAAGGCTTTAGTTGAAAATCAGATTGGGCATTAGATTAAATGTTTACAAATTGATAATGGTGGAGAATTTTATTCACATGAATTTGATGATTTTTGTGTTGATAATGGAATTTGAAGAATCAAGGTTGTTCCTTTCACTCCTCAAGAAAATGGTGCAGCCGAGAGGATGAATAGAACAATTCTTGAAAAGGCGAGGTGTATGTTGTCAAATGCAGGCTTAGGCAAGGAATTTTGGTCAGAAGCGTGTAACACGATAGTGTATTTAATCAACCAAAGTCCCTCATCTAAATTGGGTTTTGGTATTCCGGAAGAGGAATGGAAAGGGAAGAGGATTTCATACTCACATCTTCATGTGTTTGGATGTGAAGCCTTCTCGCATATACCCAAGGAGAAGCGAACCAAATTGGATCCAAAGTCGCTAAAATGTATTTTTATGGGGTATGGCGAAGAGCAATTTGGTTTCAAATTGTGGGATCTAGTTCACAAAAGATTGTTCGTAGCAGGGATGTAATTTTCCATGAGACCTCCTTCCCCATGCTACAAGATTCAAATAAATTGGAGAAATAATATGTCCCTATGTCTTTGTTTCAAAATTCGACTACCAGCGCTCTGCCTCCAGTCTCTCATTCAGTGGGAGCCCCTATGACATCTACCATAGTTGAATACAATTCTTAGACTGAGAATGAAGAAGTGAGTGTTGACAATGTTTGCTCTCCGTTTAATTTTGAAATTGGGGGTCTGCAGAATAGAGAACTTCCTCTTCACACTAACACTTGTGGCACAGAAAATATGGACGAACACCCATATGGTGAGCATTTTGGCTCACATCATCACCATTTGGTTGGGAATTCTTCATGATGGTCTGAATCTCCACCGTATCCTTCAAGTTTTGTTTCACTCCCCCCACAGCATGCTGTGAAGTCTTCAAACCACGTAGCACACCCACCTCCGTCTCCACGGTAGCCGTCCCCACACCCTGCAGCTTGCTCACCTCCCCCACGGGCTCTCTACAATCTTCTCCATGGGCTTCGTGCAGGCTCCACCTCTGCAATCAAACCGTGGAGTCACCCTCCCGTGCAGACCATGGAGGATGCCACCACGGCTCCCCATTCCCTGCACTCCCAACAACCCCAGGTCGTGGAAGATGTCGCCTTGGCACCCAGCTCCCTGCACACTCACAGAACTCGAGCAGTGCAAAATACTGTTGTGGGTTCCTCCTCCCATGACTTGCCTGCATTCAACATGGACAAAAATCCATAGGCTGTTGATTGCCCTGCAGATAGGGAAATTAATAGTAAAACTACCAGGCAAATTAACAATGGGAGAGATATCAATTTGCTTAAACAGGGATCGCATAAATTGAATGATTCTACTAACGAAATAGAGAGTCAATTGAGGAAATCTACTAGACAAAGACAACCTCCTGCAAAGTTCTCCGACTATGATTTATTGTTTTGTGAAGAAGATGAGCCTACCTTGCTAATCTCTGATCAAACAGAGCCTGCAACATACAAAGAAGCTTGTAAAAATGCAGATTGTGATAACTAGCACGCTGCAATGTGCGAAGGAATGGATGCACTATTGTGAAATTAGACATGGGATTTGGTGCCACTTCCGCCTGACAAAAAGGCATTAAAAAATAAATGGGTGTATAAACTCAAAGATGAAGCCGGTGGCTGCAAAAGATTTCGAGCAAGACTAGTTGTAAAGAGATATGCTCAGCAGCAAGACCTCGACTTCAAATAAATTTTCTCACCAGTACTCAAAATGACTACCATCCTAGCAGTATTGGGCTTAGTTGCAGCCTAGGATCTTGAACTTGAACAGTTGGATGTGAAGACGACATTTCTCCATGGCGATCTTGATGAGGAGCTATTTATGCATCAGCCAGAAGGGTTCATTAAAAAGGGGCAGGAACACCTCTATTGCAGATTGAAATGCATTTTGTATGGGCTTAAGCAAGCCCCCCGACAATGGTATCTTAAATTTGATAAATTCATGATTGATCACAAGTTTACTCGCAGCGAGTCTGATCCTTGTATCTACTTTAAAAAGCTTCCTAATGGTGAATTTGTCATGCTTCTCCTTTATGTGGATGATATGCTAGTGGATGACACAAGCATGAAGATTGTGAGTGAACTTAAAACTCACTTAGCAAAGGAATTTTCCATGAAAGATTTAGGGGCAGCAAAGAAGATTCTAGGAATGACTATTTTTCGAGATAGAAAAAAGAGAGAACTCAAACTATCTAAGCAAGATTACATTAAAAAAGTATTGGAAAAATTTGGTATGGCGGATGCTAAGTCTGTTTGCGTACCCTTAGCCTCTCATTTTCAGTTGTCTTCTCAATTGTGTCCAAAAATACAAAAGGATAAGGAGTTTATGGACAAAATTCCATACAAATCTACAGTTGGCAGCCTTATGTACACTATGGTGTCTACTCGTCTGGACATTGCTTGTGTTGTGGGTGAGCAGATTTATGGCTAATCAGGGCAAATCACATTGGGAGGCAGTCAAGTATATCTTGAGGTATCTCAAGGGTACTTCTGATTTTTGTTTATGGTTTGGAAAGGACAAGACAGTTTTGCAAGGGTTTACTAAGTTTGATTTTGCTGGGGATTTAGACAAAACAAATTCTACTTCAGGTCATGCTTTCACATTTGTCGGGGTAGTGATTAGTTGGGCTTCAAAATTGCAACATATAGTTGCTCAATCGACTATGGAGGCTGAATACATAGCTCTTTCTGAAGGAGCAAAAGAGATGGTATGGTTGCAACTCTTGTTCGGTGAGTTGGGTTTGAAGCAATCAGATTTTGCTTTGTTTTGTGATAATAGTAGTTCCATCTTTATGACTAAACATTAGACATCTCAGCCTCAATCAAAACATGTTGATGTTCGCATTCATTATGTTCACCATATGGTCGAAGAAGGCAAGTTTCATGTAGATAAAATTCATACCGACAAGAATCTGGTTGATGTGCTCACTAAAGTGGTTAAGTGGGAGAAGTTCTATTTATGCCGAGCTTCTCTTGGACTAAGTGGGGGAATCTACTTGTTGCAGCAGTTCGTTGGCCTTCAGTGGGAGATTGTTGGAAGTGAAGTCCAACGGACTCCTTCCGCTTGCCGCCAAAACTCTTGGCTATTCAACTTCTCCTTGCAAGCTCTTTAAGAGCTGATTGTAATTCATTTTTAGAGGTTAATTTTGGAGCTGCTTGCAGCTGTGTATGTGTGTAAACTAGATTGGTTATTAATCTATCGATTCCCCTACTTCAAGTGTGGACGTAGGCAATTGCCGAACCACGATAAATATGTGTGTCTCATTGTGTTTGTGTTGTATGTTTATAATTCTATTCTCTCTATTGTTTTAATTCATTTTCTTCATCCTAACAAAACCAAAGTATGCAAAGCTGGAGGTGGACATTTGTAAGGGTGACAAAAAAATAATGACAATTACAAAATATGAACATTAATTTCAAAATGAACATAAAGAACAATGTCTATCTAAATTAATAAGGAATGCAATGAATCTGAAATGGGCTTTAAAATAAGTTGTAATATAATTACTGAAGCTATTGATGATTTAACCCAGCAAAAAGAAAAAAAGCTATTGACGATTTATTTAGAGACAACATTTGATTTACTGAATTGGAATTTAAGTATTCTATGAAATGTCTCGTAGATGCCAATATTTCAGGAAAGCCTATTTTAGAAATCAATTTATAAAGAATTATTGGGAACCTAAATTTTAGCAAATGTGGGCTTCCTAAGAGAATAAAAAATATTAGATCTATTTTTTAGAGGCTTTTAATCATATTTTCTTAATTGGTTCTCAGTAATCTGATAGACTATATTGCATGCACATTTATGACTGTCAAAGCCTAAGAAATGCATATAGGGAATGAAGACTAAAATATTTTTTGATATAATGATTCAAAATTCTGCTTTCTACAAAGCTACTTGGCTAGGGTTTGAAAACTGTGAAGATAAAACAGAAAGGAGGAAATTGTGGTGACCAATGGGGAATCCATCCTTTCATTGCGTTTCCAAAATGATTTGGGGGAACACGTACAAAATCGTGCCTGCAAAGGAATTTCCCCATGATGTATAGTCGTACTACCACTGATAGATTTTATGTAGCAGAGATTGTGAGCAACTACATAGTTACGACATAATCAACAGATAATTGAAGCTTGAGATCAATGGTTGTGTGCAACCAGGTCGATTCAATCATTATGAGGGGTGGAGACTTCACATGGCTAAAATATATTGGCATGTTAACCTTATCGGTCTATCAAATTACGTAAGACTCTATATGGAGAAAAAATAATGCACTTCAAAACAGATCTAGACATGCATAGAAAAGCTTTTGCTACAGGATACAAACATAATATACCTAATGCATAGCCAATCTGTAGCTATTGGCATGTTAAAAACCGACTCAGAAATCATAAATAGCATTCAACGGTGACGAATAAGAAAGTTAATAGAATGAAATCGATCTTACCAATAATGGCGCACCCGAGGATTCGATCACAGAACCAGAAAGCCAAGTCCTGCTGAGGCGTCAAAGCACAAGCATGATTCAATTTGCTTAGGAAAAAGTCTAGTAAATATGCAAGGGATTGGCAGAGACTTACTTCAGAAGTTAAATGTAAGAATAAAATGGATATAGCTTAAAATCGAAATGAAAGCAACTCTCTGGAGGATGTATATGTAGCATTCGTACACCAGTTGTTTCAGTCGTTTCATCTTCAGCATTAACGTTCTTCATTAGCTAGTTGGTTCAATCGCTTCATCTTGAGTAGTTACGTTCTTCATGAGCCATACAATCCAGCGTTGAATTGTAACGACAAGAGCATCTTGTGTTGAATATACGACTATAACTGCTAGAGCATCCATTGGATTGTAACTGCAAAAGCATCCAGCTTTGAATGTGTGATTGTAATTGCCAAACTACATGATTGTAACTACCAGACAATCTTTATTATGTACACGGATAGGCAATCTCCACCCCCGATGCCACTGTAGGGATGCCTCTCAGCGTAATTATGGTTCGCGTAGCTTCAGGCGGTGTTTGGTCTTCCATCATAGTAATGCTTGGTCTTCCATCATGTTTCCGTTTTCTTTAGTGTTTGCACGAAATATTCCACTTTTATTCTATCCTTCACTCCCCCTGCTGCGATTGTAGGAACAGCGTAATGAGAACTATTAATAAAGACTGAATTGGCCTTGTCAAGATTAAGTAATTTTGTAACTTCTACATTGTATTCAAGGTTATATAATCTTTAATCGTCTTGGTCAAGAAATCAACACTGATTAAATTAGTGTATAGTGTATACGACTTATTATTGTGTTCTCATAAGTTCATTTTTATGTAGCCTTCAACTATTAATAGGATTGCTAGTTGCTGGCTAAAGTAGTTGTTTTCTCTATATATTATACCTTATGCATTTCCCATTTATTTCTTATTTGTCGACTCGTTTCCTTCGGGTAAGGGAGTGTGGGAGACCAATGAAAGACAAAAAGCAGCAGCATGCCGAGAAGCTTTAACAGAGGCTGGGTGGGGTGAGCGGAGATATTATGGTTAGGTTTCTTACTTTCATTCTCATCTTTTTATATGCACTTCAGAATTATCATTTGACCTGTTAAGAGAAATTTGTGACATTGGAACTTGTGGGCACTCCAAAACGTTTTTTACAGCAGATAGTTTGGTGGGGGAGAGGTAGAGGGGCTTGGTAGTTTAACTGATAAGAAAATAAAATAAAATCCTCATTTAGGCTGATAGATAACTGTTTACAGGAAAATGCACAAGCAGTACCATTTTAAGTCCTCAATTTGTGAATATATACAAAGTACCAACCACCTTACATGCTTGGTAACTACAGGAACTACAACTTGTTATTAATTAGAATCTTTTACTATCATGTATTGCAAAGTTGATACGGGTTTTGAGTTGCACTTCTTTTAAGTAATTTTTTTTGTGGTGTCTGCAGAATTGTTTGGGTTCATGGGAATTCACAAGCAAAAGTTGCTAAGATGAACATAGTTTACAATGTATCTGCTGCGTGTCACCGAGGAGTTGGACTCATGGCCTGAAGATGCTGTGGGTCAGTTGCATTTATAGCATAAGATTGTTCGTCTATTATTGAGTGCGTAGATATTTTTCACATTTATTGGGTTTCTCATATTAACTACATTCAAGTGCATTGAATACAGTTATGGATGCTACTTACAAGGGAAAACAGGGAATTTATCTCTTATGATTAAGTCTATTGAATAATTCCCTGACATAATTGATTGCTTTCAAAGTCTGCCTGAGTCTATCTGTCAATGATTTTTTTAGTGGCTGATATTTGCCAACTGGCTAATAATTGAAATTTGGGAATTCAAATTTGGCAAATTTTTTTTTATTTTAGTATTATTTAAATAGCCACATAATTTATTTTATGAAAAAATTTAACTCAAAGATTCGCCACAATATTTGATACATGATTAGATTAGATTTGCCTAAATTTTATAAGTTATTGTAGAAATCTAAATCAATTGGCCAGTAATACATCGTAATTATTAGTTATTTGAGGGGACATATCACTAGTCTTTAGTTATCAACACTAATTTAAAATATAATCAAATGATCCTCATTGTATTCCATGAGGTAAAATGTACTTACTTGATTTTTAGTACTTACTGAAATTTATTTTGGATTGTTGATCTTAATGGAAATTAGTGGTCTTGATGAATTTTTTTACCTCATTAGAATTACAAAATATAGGTACAATTATCAAAAAGAATACAATGAAGGTTGGCAGATTATAATTTAAATTAATGATAACATCTAAATTTTATAGAATCTACCCCTTAAAACCATCAATGGTTTCCACCTTTAGGCTAATCCTTTTCTATAAGAATTTTATTTTTTTAAATGGAAGGATTCACCATGGTGAGATTCATCAATATTTTCTACAAAAAAGAAAGTGATTAAAATTATAATAGCCAATAAAAATAATTATTTTTCAAAAAAATGGAGAGATTCGCCTATAGAAATTAATATTTCTTTTTCCCAAAAAATGAAAGATGCAATATTTTATATGTTTTTTGAGGTGGGGTTTCTTAAAGTTATCCTTGCTATTTGTGCCCTTCTATTGACTTATGAGACGTATAGTTGTAACTAATTTATTTAACATGAGATGTATTTCTCATTCAAGCACTACTTCTATAGTTGGTACCAAAATAAATTAGGTATTTTAGTTTGATTATTATTAACTCTTGGGAAGGACGTTTACGTCATGCTCCTATATGTTCTTTTTTCATCACTTCTGGACCTAGTGCTTGATGTCTCCACGTCTTGTTGAAGTCTTTTGACCAAGGATAAATCCAAGGCCCAGTACCAATGGTTTTGATGTCTGAGTCCCTCAACTTGAAATGTGAAATGTTTGCTTAAATCTTTATGCTTCCCAAAAATCAACCTCTCTCCTAATGCATTCCTAATCATCAGAATCCTACACAATCAATTACACAGTATGGCTACATATTGTACACATATTTAAATCAAGTCTCAAAGAGAATTCTAGCATATGGGTACAAGCTACCTCCAATGCAATACATAGTGAGAGTAGACGAGGCCAACCTTGATTTACTTTATGTTTCTACACATACACAATTTGACAAAGGTAACATATGGTCATAACAGGTTTTATTGCAACAAGGACAATACACCAATTTGGGTAATTAGTAAGTTACCGGTTTGGGTTTGGGATCAGGATTAGGTTCAAGGATGCGAACCCAATTCATGGGTTGGGTTCGTCCATACACACACACACACACACAAATTTAAAGAAATATACAAAATTTCAAATCTAAATACATTTAATAGTATGCTACTTCGTCATTGATCAATGCTAATTACCAATTGATAGTTTATAATTTCAATAATATCATATTATGTCATATACTCATATTCCATATAATATATATCAATGTATCATAGATTCATATATGTCCATGTTCAAGATTCAAATGAAAATCATTACAATTACAAAATTGACAATCAAAAATAATAATTGTCTTCTATCTTCAATGTTCATCAAACCTGGGTTCACTTGGGTTCGCCCGGGTCCGGACAGGGTTCACACCAACCCTATTTGAACCAGTCACAAACCCAACGTGAACTAGGACCTACGCGAATCCGGTCCATGTTAGGGGCTCTAGACAGGCAAACCTGGTAACTTAGGTTAATTATGATCACCATGAAACATTTATAATTCTTTTTACCATCGAAGACATGTAAGTTGTTCCTCACTGCTTCCCTAGCCACAATCCATGGCTATTTCTCTAAGGCAAGGGTATGTGGCTTATGTTTTTGAAGCTATACCTAGCTAGTATCTTGCATTTGCTACCATATTCATAATTTCATAAAGATGGAATATAGTCATTGAACGTTACATAATATTATTGGACAACTACACAAAAGTAAAGGTACATTGTTCATTAGGACGAGGATATTAATGTCCTGAATTCCAATAGGAAGTTACTTATATATTTCTAATGTATGTTTTCTTTGTATGTCTAGCATGTTCTGATATTTCTTCTGCCTCCATTCTTGTGCACTGATATCAGACCTTTTATTTTGGCAGACGTCTTTACCATAGATGATTCAAATTCATTGAATATTGCTTCAAAGATGGTGGTTCAGGGTAGCTTATACATATGTTTCCACCAATAGACTTAATAAAAATAAAGAATCTTGTTTCCAGGTAAGAAGTAAAACAATAACCCAAAATAGTGGGCTTCCTCAAGATAATAATGGGATTCAAACAGAAGCAAATTCTAAGCATTTAGACTTTGAACCAAAAATGTTCATTTTTTTTCCCTTTTGGGGGCTGAAATGGTGTACAGGGATTGTTTATGATTGGTTGCATCCATGATTCTACTAATAATAGAGAAACTTATTTAGACATAAATAATGAGAAGTCGTGGGCCATCTTGAGGATAATATTGGTATTCAAACATAAGCATCTTCTAAATATTTTCCCCTTTCCTTCCGGGGGCTTAAAAAGTGTATTAGTGACAAGTTGCATCTCTGCTTACACTATTTATTGCTAACACATGGTTGAGTCCATTAGGATCTAAATCAGGCATCCGTTAGTTCATTGTAAAGAAAATCACTGATCTTTTGAATGTGATTGCTTGACAGATACATTTATTTTGAGTTGCATAGGCTACATAGAAGGTTAGGGATTGCAAGTAGAAGAAAGACATCGGCAATGCTTGTGAACCTTTGTCTTTGCTTACTTATCATCAAGTGTTGGTTAGTATTGATTTGCATGAAACTACGCAATTAAATCCAATGGGAGAGTTTCTTGAGAATGAAGAACAATTGAGATGAATATCTATCTGTCAATATGTTATTTATTTTGACTTGAAAATCATATAGCTCGCTGACTTGAGTTTGAAGTGGATCTACTAAGACTTTGTGTTTTGTGTTTCATTTCACACACTGATTTTCTTGTGGATTACATAAATTTAAATCTCTTTCAGAGAGCCATTTCTTGTATAAATCAACAAGATATTCTGATAATACATGATGCAGTCTGGAAAATCTGGAGTTCATTTGGAGGACACTAAAATTGTATTGTAACCAAAGTAGAGAGAATATCACAGATGAACTGCCGTATTTTTTAAAACTTGCTGACTGTCCACCTACTTGCAAGTACTCATGTGTTGCAAGGCTTAGTGAGAAGCTTGTTGACAGAGATATGGATGAGTTGTAGGCTTGAACTCACTGTGACTGCTTGGTCGGTCTGCACCTGCAACGTGGTATGATACTTTTCCGCCCCCTTTATAAGCCTGCCTTGCCCTCATTTCTCACTTAAAAAACAATGTCTCCTTTGAGCACTCACAGCGAGTTTTGAATATTTAAGGTATGCTTCTTTCCTTATGTTTTTGGCCTTTTTTCAGAATTTGTGATAATTATCCAAATTTGCCCAAGCATTTAGAAGTAGTGTTCTTTACATGTTCGTATGCATTCAAATTAATCTTTCCTAATTAGGGTTTTTGCATTTAAAATTGTATTTAAAAAAGAAAATTCCAAAGTCAAGGTTCTTCAGTTTTATATTTTTTCCAATGCAACAATTAAGTTTTATTTATTTATAATGCTAAGGTTTCCAACAATTATTTTTTATTTATTTATAATGCTAAGGTTTTCAACATTTTTTTTTAAGTGTTGGGTTTCACACTTTGTGTGTCTAGTGGCATTAGGAAGTGGAATCCAAAGAATTGCCAACAAGGATGCCACTTGGAAGAATGGCATAGTAGGACCAACAATGGGATTGAGCACCTTTGACTATTATTGTTTGAAGATGACTCGAGCATCAATTATCTCAAATACCACCTTGCACGAATTGTTGGTCATAATGTCAAATTGTGTCTTAATATTGAGCCAAAGGTTGTACAAGAGATGGATGTTATGCTTGCAAATGGCCATATCATTCCTTGCTGGGAGAAACGACAACATCCCATCTTATTTTGGGGGAGGTATCAAGACAAGGATGATTTATGCATTGTGGGATTAGGTGAAATGAATATAGTCTTTGGCTTGCAATGGTTGTACTCATTAGGAGAATTTACTCAAAACTATCAAACCCAAGCATCCCAAATGGAGCCCCAAGCATGGCTTAAATGAAAAGAATGTAGATTTGTGTTTAGAAAGACCAAGCCAACTCCATACATGGAGATAATTAGGACTCCCTTCAAGGTATGATACTCCACTACTATGTTACCAGAAACGAGAAACGGAACGACAATGGCAACGTGACAAGAAATGAGATATTTAAAAGGTTACGTATAAGAAATGAATATATATATATATATATATATATATATATATATAAAATAAAATAAAAAGTATTTTCAAAATTTTCGTGTTTGCCATATCAAATAACAAAACTATTTTATACATCTCAAAAAAAATTTAATTATTAAGTAATTTTATAAAAAATAATTTAATATTCTTGAAACTCAAAAACTATTTTTAAAATAAATTTATGTAAAAAAAATAAAAATTAAATAGAATAAAAAACTAATGGTTAACTGTAAATGCCCAATTCACAGCTCTATTAATCTTCAATTAAATCATTAAAAAAACTAATAGTTTTAACTACAACATACTAATGAAAGCTCTATAAATCTGCAGTTGAATAAAAATATAATAATTTAAACTCCAACATGCCATTGACAGCTCTCTTAATCTGCAATTTAGTCATTAACAAACTTGTAGTTTTAACTCCAATATAACTTCCAACGAATTAATGGGTAGGTAGGAAAAACTGTAAATACAGTAAATACAGTGAACAGCCTGGAATCGGCCGTTGAAATGCGAAACGAAACGGCTCTTCCCCGTCACGTTTCTGGCAACTAAGCTCCACTATGATAATGTTTAGTCCATTTTGAATATGATCACGGTAGCACACCAAAAATGGCTACCGTATGAGGCACTGGCAAAAAGTGAGCTTTTTAGGAAGAATCATCATCCTAGCATGCCTGTTTCCAGCCGACATTTCTTTATTTCTGAGCAAGGAGAAGCAAAATGAAAGCCATGGCAAAATATTTCAATTGATTTGGGTTGTTTAATACCAGCTGATATGAAAAGAGCATTTTGTACGTACATCTTAGCATTGTCCACAACGTCAGTGGTGAAGTTCGGGGTAATATGCGACTACTATAATCACCTATTGACACTCATACAATCTATTTTACACTATTTACCAAAGGGGACGTCATGAGGTCTCATGATCAGCAAATTTAAAGGTGAAGTTCATAACAAAGTTTTGGAAGAGGCATTTGCTCATGATGATGAAGCTTACACATGATGATAAGGGTATTAAGAAAGCAAGGGCAATGTGGAAACTAGGATTAAGTGAATATTACTACTAAAGAAGACAGTTTACTTGTTTCATTGTCTAAGATTGATGAACATGGATCCATGTTATGTTATCTTGGCATGAAATGGATAAGGGTTTCTAAAGTTATTATTGCTTGTGGACTAGCAATCTTGGGAAGGGTGGATTGTAATGCCCCGCCTAGAAATAAATCACCACTAGCCGCCTATGATAGGAGTGATCGAAGAGGAATAAGTAATATCATAAAAACTAAAAATTAATGAAGTTAATGAAAGGGTCAAAAGGTACGAAATGAAGGGTCATGACAATTAAGAAGAAAATATATATACAAGAAGGTAAAACCAAGAGGAAGGCATCAATTGATCAAGACATTATTTATTTTCCTTGTGGAATATGAACTAAGGATTTGGCGATGAAACCCCTCAAGATTAGAAATTTAAGGACAAAACCCCATAATTTCTAATGTCAAGTTAGCGGACAAAAACCCCTTACAAAACATTAGGAACATTACAAAGGCATTTATACGAAGAGGGGTCATTGGAAATTTTTAAGAAGAATTACAGCAGAGGCTAAAAGGACAAGTTTAATATTTTCAAAAGAAACATCATAAGCTTTAAATTCAAATTATATGATCAAAATTATAATTTCTAAGATAAATTATCATTTATAATCAACAGTGCAATTATTATTGTGAGTTAGGGTTATTTATTGAAGGCAAAATATGGAAATTTCAGAACAAGACATTATAGCTTGTGTGAGCGGGTGTCACATTGTTTTGTCACTTTGCAAGTTATTCATGTTATTACTAACACTGTTGAAGCATATGTTTGTGAGCTAATAATCGTCGGATTCTTCTTATTCGAATATGGATAGAGAGGGACTAGTAAATACAGTTTGTGATAATTTCATTGTGATGAGCTAATGAGATCATAAGTTAACTTCAAACTATTATTTAAAATGTAAATTGTATTCTTGAAGTTCGGCCTGTCTATTTTATTTTTTGATTAAAAGGCGAAAGTGGGTTTTTAAGAGGGCCTAAACAATTTACAATTGACAAAAGACGAGCTTTAAAGGCCTATAGGCAACATATCATAGCAAGTAACTTTAAGACACATGGACAAAGTTGAAAGCTAACAATAATTAACAATGAAGCAATAGATACACAATCCAATAATAGTACAAACCACCAAACTTATAGCTAAGAAGAGGAGATTCTTCGATGAGGCTACTCATACTGCATTCCACTCCTTTTAATAATTGTAAATGATCATCCATCAACACATTTCCCAAACCAACAATATTTGTCTCCTTTTAACTCATTTGACTCCTAGTCCTTTTTACTAGGGCCCACATCAAGACTCCTCATTTTCCTTTTCCTTTTGAGCATAGTTATGTTGGTAGTTGAGTTCTTAATGGTGATCTTGCTAAGTTGGACGAACTTGTTCATTGAGATTTTCAAGTCTTGATGATTCCTTTTAATTTTACCCATCTTAGTGTCAAATGTATATCGTTTCCTTTTTAAGATCACATATATCCCATAGCATATTCCATCTGTCCTCATTAAACTTGACATGGACCTCAAATTATGGTTCTTCCCTATTGACCTATTGATACAACTATCTCATGCTAAGCTTCAATCTCATTCTCAATTTTAAACCACTTCAAAATATTGTGTGGAAGGTTGAAATCTATTTCATGGGATTCATTTTTACTTTTTAATTCCTTTAAGAACTCCCACTTCATTGTTGTTGTGATTCTCAATCTCAACCTTATTGAAAGTAGGATTAGCATCCTCTAGGGCTCTAGGGCATTGTCCTTTTCAAAAAGATTGTCATTTATAATCTCAATTACTCGTTTCCCTAGAGGTATTGGACCCTAAGATTCTCTTTCACCTTCCCATTCACCAAGGCAACGTGCCTCTAGGTTTCCAACCCTTTGTCTTTGTCCATTATTCAAAATCCAAGCATTATTGGCCCTAGAGTCAGGGCCTTGAAACACGATTCTTCTCTTAAGGAATTTTAATCATTTGGGGAGGAAGCACATTTAACTAGGAGAGGACTTGGAAGAGCTGATATTTGGGTGGGCTTGCTGCACCACCAAGACCTTCATAGGAGGCTGTAGAGGCACTACTTTGGCCATAATGAATTGGTAAAGTCGATTGATCATGGTGGAGCAACGTTTTTGCCTTATTTAACCACACATCACAATCAAAAACTCCAATGACATAAATAGGTAAAGGTAAAAATCATTGGATTCTTGTGCTTGAAGTGGTTAAGCAAAGAGAAATGATAGGAGAAGATGTAGTTGTACCACCTGCCTTCTAGGGTTATGTATTTGATTAATTGTTTGCTCACCTCATTGCACGAATTAGATATAGTCTTTGAGGTAGCCAATTTAAAATATAACTAGCTTCTCGTTACCTTTTAGGAAGGCTTCCATATCTTCTTTCTTTTTAGTTTTCCTTGCTTTGTATGCCTTTACTCTTTCCATTAGTATTCCATGGCTTGATCAATTCTTTCTTTTGACCTTAAGCAAATCCCTTTGACAGTGACCCCAGCTTTGGCAAATTCTAGTGACTTTTCTAACCTTTCTGAATTTTTAATAATAATTATATATTGTTCATTTTTTTAAAGCTTAATTTTTTAATTGCAATTTTATTTTATTTTCAAATACTACAGCCTTTAGCTACATTTTTTGCACTTGATGTATGGGGGGAAAAACCCACTGAGCATCTGTATGAGGCCATTGGGACAGTGCCAAGGAGGCCATCCAAAACTATTACAGGGAAGATAAGAGAAATTTTAATCTATTTTGAACTTTATAAAGTAGAGATGAAACAATCAAATATGCTAACCCATTCACATAGGTGTATACCATCTCAATCCCAATTTTTTCTTTATAGATGACTTCAAGGATGCGATGGGCCTCTCAACATGTATCGAGAGGATATCACTTGAGGTTGAGTTAAAAGAATTGATTATTCAAGAGTTGCAAAAATACGATCATGTTGAGAGTAGAGTGTCACTAGCTTTCTAAGGGAGAGCCATCCAAGCTTTTGGTAAAAAAATCTAATTGTTCACTTTACTTCAATTTAAATCTTTGATATTTGCAATTTATTTTACTTACAAACTTGTGAATGTAATTTTTGCAGCTGCTTGGTGGAAAGATTAGGGCAGAAAAACCTCAAAACTTCAAAAGCTAGCCCTTTGAATTTTGCCCAACCTTGTAGCACTTCTTGATGTCAGCCTAGTTTTAGCTTATTTGATGTCATTCACATGAAGATGTGCAATATGTCTACACAAAAGTGCCTTAATGACCTCATCATCGTGCAATACAACCTTTACCTTTTGCTCAAAAAGGTAGAAGGCTCAGATAGTTATGAGGTGATTGACACAGATGATGTTGATCCATATAGCGACTAGACTCACCTAGATGAGGTCCCTATGTTCGTAGAGGACGAGATTGTTGATTTTGAGAGGCAAATAGAGGAGGGTGTTAAAGAAGCAAAAGTAGGATGTGTCGGATTGAATGACATCTTGGCTTTGGATGATGTTGAGCTTGAGAAGTCATTACCTTCAAGATTGATTAGGACCCTAACAACATGTATCACTAGGACGTATCTCAGGAAGAGAAAGTTATCAAGTATTGTAACTTCATTGAATTGTAATTTTTTTATTATGATTTTCAATCATCATGAGATTCATATCATATTTTCGTCTATTGTATTTACATGTTGATAAGATATTGTACCCTTTTTAATATTCAAATTTAATAGAAAATACTTCCTTTAATCTATAACAATTTATGTTTTGTAATTATATTTTGCATGAAATTGATGTTTTTGAAATTGATGTTTTTTAAAAGAAATATAAACATTCTTAATTTTTGTTAAGAGTTTTGGCGAGTTGGAAACAACATTGGGTTGCCTGAATTTTGCCGAGTGGCAAGTTTTTGATTACTAATGGATTGGCATGCATTCCATCGACAAGATGACACCCTGCCATTTAGAATAATAATGGATTGGCATGCTCTCTATCTACAAGATGACACCCTCTCATTGTCTCAAAGCATCTAGGTAATAAGGTTCTGGACTTTTATTATATCATGGAAGTTAGGGACTTTGTGGTTTAATGGCTAAGAACAACTACTTCCATTTCATGTGTAATGTGTTGCATGACGTCTATTTGGAAAGGACCCGGTCTCACTCTCTCTTTGTTTTGCAGGTCCCAGTTACAGAAGCAATGGGCCTCTGTAAGAATGAGTGGATGCGTGAAGCTCTTGTAAAGTTTACAGATTGTCTTGAAGGTGGAGATACCTTAAGTTCATCGCCTGTATCTGGTGATGATTCGGCCTCAGATTCTCTCTCACATGTCTCAGATGAACAACCTTCAGAGCAGCCTCAGATTGTTGTAACTGGTTGGCCTTTTTAATGACCCCTTTCGTAAACTATGGAAGCTCTAGCCTTGAGATGTAGAATTGCAATACTCTGACTTTGAGTTAAATGATGCTTTTCTTATTCTGCTGTTACTGTCTTTGACGTGTGCCAGTGATTTTTTAATATATTTCGTTAACAATGGTAAACTTGGGCATAGAAATAAACAACTTAAATAATTATCTGTTTTTTTCTGGCATCGATTGTATGTCATTGTTCAATTGAAAATAGTTTGGAAGCAACCCATACGAAATCCGTTGTTAAAACAGACCGAGTGGTGGACAAAATGCACGGCGTCAATACTGCAAAAGGATCTCTGTGCTAAATTTGAGCCCATATGTGATATTTTCAATATTATCTTGCTTTCCAAGAGTAGTTGGCGAGAATATTTTTTCAATAATATCTTGCTTTCCAGCCTCCTCTTCAACCTCCTTCAATTTCACTCTTGATATCTTCAGACTCAATCTTGACTGTTGATTCCTGCCACCTTACCCCTGGCCTTGGAAATCCTATAAATATCCCATTTGGGAGCAATAAGGATCCCATCTCATTTTCATCTTATGCATTGTTACTATAGGCATATCATTTGAGCATTGTTGTTTTAAGCAATTGCATCTTAGATTTAGTTTAATTTGATCACTTTCTAGCATAATTGTTGAATCATGTAGCTTAATCAATCTCTTTTCTAGCTTAATTGCATCATCATCATAGTTTAATCATGCATATCATTAGCTTAATTAATCTCTTGGATCAATCTAGCATAATCAATCTCATCCTTGCATATCATTATCATTTCAAATCCTCCATCTAGGTGTAGTCAAGTCACTGGGATTGCTTATCCAGATCTGAGAGCAAATCCATACTCGCATCTCTTAGGAGATGATAGGTCACTTTGTCATGGTTCATCTTTGTTTGCTTATTATTTGCTAACCATGCTTGTAATGATCTATTGAGTGTTTTATGTTGTAGCTGCAAATATCACACTTCATAGGCACGACATTTTGGTGCCCACCGTGGGGCCGAAAATCTCATTTTTGGCCTCTCAAGCATCATCAAATCTTCATTTCTGGCCGGGTCTGAATCAGAATCTCGTACGAGTTCCTTTTAAGCCTCGTACGAGTTCCTTTGTGCACTCAGACGAGAATTCATTCTGACTCGTACGAGCTTTTAAGGATACAGAATTGTCGTATGAGCTCTGTTTTGCACTCGTACGGTCACAAAAAGACACTCGTACAATCAAATAAATAGTGTCGTTCGAAATTATGCTTCTGTGTTTTCAAAGCAGTTTGTATTTTAGGGTTTTCATGCTTCAATTTGGTTATTACTAATGCTAACCGTGGTCTATTTTGTGAGTTTTTCGTCAGCCTAATTGGTTTTTGCAAGACGATTGTCAAAGATTATGCTTTTCAAAGCTTCATTTCATCCAAACATCATGACTATTAATGCATCTATTTTGCAGTTTGCCTAGGAGGACTCAACCAAACTTTATGTCTTCTGTAAGTTTTCTAGGCACACTTGATTTTGCTAATGGAAATGAACAATCATGTATTATGTGTTTTGATGATAGGCGAGTATGCTCTCACCTTTCTTAGGTAATAAAAAAGCCAAACTCATCCTTTGGTTTCATTAGTGCATATCTTTAGCGGGCCTACCCTCCCGAGGAGCTAATAACTCTAATCCATTAAGGCCGGTGAGAGGGGAACGACCCGAGTGGGAACAACTAATGCTAAGTACTCCAACCCACTATAAAATAAATGTGATTTGATGAAAATCAAGTCAACGACAATGCTCGGGAATAGCTCTCCTCCGTACCTTCAGGTATATCAAACCTTGGTTTTCAAGGCTAGGAGACCTCTTAATTGAGTATTATACCCCGACACGCCGAACAGATCCCTTACTAGTTCCAGTTGAATTAGAAGCTACCTGATTCACCTCTGAAAGGGTGATAATCTTTGTGCATGAGAGATATTAACTCTCCCAAGACACTTGCCATATCATGCCCCCATTAGTGTTTGGAGTCGGATAATACGTCGTTGAGAATCTATTGCGTGAGACTCAACAACCGTATTCTGATTAGCTATTGGGTGTGTACCTAAGCTTGCAAGCAAAGGTTTTCTCTCTCAGCCAACTTCCTTAGGTAGCATAATGTGCTTGAGGTCACTTATCATATTGCGTGTTTGCTATGTCTTCATCCCTAAAACAGAAAATCAGACATTTAAAACTGGAAAACATACGAAAAACATCAAACTTCAATGATCAAAAATCTATCCAAACAACATTTTTTACCTTTGTTCTGTCTTGAGTCGTATGAGCTTGTGTTTTGTCGTATGAGCCTTCTTTTCTGTCGTATGGTTTATAATTTTTTGTCGTACGAGGCCTCTGTTTTATCATTTTGCTTAGTGGGAATTGTCGTACGAGCTTGTTCTTTGTCATATGAGATTCCTGATTTGTTGTATGGGCTTGTATGTATTGTCCTTTGAAGCTGCTTAAATTGTCATACGAATTTATGTCTCTGTGGTCTAGGGTTGTCTTCTTGCACATCTTTTTCAGGTGTCATATTTGCTCGGTCAATTTACAATGATCATAAATGCCTGTTATCTATCATTCTGTGCTTAGATTGTCTTCTTTGTTCTTTTGGTCAAGTTATCATTTGTCAAAACGGATTCTAAAGCTAAACACCTCAAGATTTTCAAGTACTCACCCTCAACAAGTTCAAGATTTAAACATCTCAAAGTGCATCATCACCCTCTTTGATAAACTGATCACACAAAACATAGTTTCTCATTAGGATCTATCATCCTTTATTATGAAACTACAACGTTTGGTCAGGATAATCTTGTCCCACATTGTAGGATATATCGTTCCTATTGGACTTGGTTTTTATCAAATCATCATCATTGCACTCCAAAACCGAAGATCAAAAAACTTGCAAACTTTTAAACACTTGAACCATCTTTTCGTGTCATATCACTCTATCACATTTACATTGACAGTTGATCATTTATCAAAACAACTTTTAGACAATCGAATCCTAGCACAAATATCTAACACACGTGTATGCCCGTTTTAACTAGGGCTCAAAGACATAAGATCGCTGAAACAAAAACAAAAACATTTGAGATAGCTGAAGATCATAGCAACATGGCATACCAAAGCAAAATTCAAGAAGACATAATAAGTGAACATATCAGAGAAATCAAACAAGTCCAAAATCAAACTCCAACTATGTCAAAATCTCACAAGGATTCAAATACATCTCAAAAGAAAGGTGGCTCTTTTATGCAACTCTTAAAAAAGATCCCTAAAGGATTTTGCTAAAAAAGATCAAAATTGTGCACCTATGTCTAGCAATGGTTCATCCCCCGATAAGAAAATTGACTCTCCAAAGGCATCTATTCCTACACCTCTTGAAAACTTGCAAGAATCTTCCATAGCATCCTCACCAAACAATACACCCAAAGAAGAAGTTCCCCAAGGGATATCCATGATTGCCATCAAACCTATTTCAGAGGATCCTATTCAAAGCTCATCTCCTTCATATCCGAGCATTGATTCCTTGCAACATCCCCATAGCGCTCCCTTGCAAATCGAAGTCATCATTCATAGAACACTCATTAAACGTGTCCTAATAGATAGGGGTTGGCTTAAACATTTGCTCTTTGAGTCTTGTCCGTGCTCTATGTTATTCAGAAGATGTCGTTGATCCCCGGAAAAAGATCACATTCAAAGCATATGATGAAGAAGAGCATTTCTCTAAAGGAATTGTGATGTTACCCATCAGAGTGGGACCTTTGCAGAAAGACATAGCATGCAAAGTTCTAGACTTGGACCTACCATACAACATACTCTTGGGAGGACCATGGATATAGGACATGCAGGCTATTCCATCAACATGTCATCAGTTCCTGAAATCTCCATATAATGGGCAGGAAATCACGATCTCAGCAGACTCAAATCCATTGTAATGTTGTAGTAATCTAAAACCAGCTCAAGAGGTTATTGTTCCACATAACAGATAGGTAGCATCTTCAAGCACACAATCCAAAGGACAATCATTTGCATCAATTTTGTCAAACATGGAAAAATAAATGTAGCTAAAAGATCGAGGGAATGGAGAATATTTGCTATCATGGAAAAAAAAACAAGAGCAACTTGAAATTGAAAGGGAAGAAGAAGATGCAGATATTGATATAGTTCACATGTATGTAGGACAAATGTTAGGAACTAGCCCACTTGAATCAGAATCACATTCGGTTGACTTGGACTTAATCGAGGACGATCAGGAGCTACTTGCACGAGGTCATTCTGATGAGAGTATCGTTCTAGACATGGAAATACATATTGAAAGCCCTGATATCTCTATCATGGCTCCTAATACCTTTGACATAATTCAACCTGAAGATCCTTTACCTCTAATCCATCTTGAACCTATGGACAAGGAAAATGAAGGACATATTGCAATTGATATCTTTCTTAATGACCATGCCATATCCTTATATCTTAATGAAATCGAACCTACAACAAATTTCACCAGGGATTTCACTAATGTGTCTTCAAGTCAATTGGGTGCCAAATCTCCTAGTCACAAAAAAGAAAATAAAGAAAACAATATCAAGTCTAATGCTGAAAAACCATTTACTGGCAACATTAGACTGAGAAAAAGTAAAAATAAAAGACACATCTAATGGTGAAAACCTCCTCGAGGCACCGAAAGATGGGAGATGTGACACTTTACCTGAATACTATCAAGAGAGGTCATCTATCCTGATAGAACTAACAGAGGCAGTTACCATTGGCACAACTGATCTATATCCAGCAACTTCTCTATCAGAACTAGCAAGGAAACAATATTTAGAACCCTTCAAAAGATGGCAAATCAATTTTACCTGGTCATATGCAGACATTCCAGGGTTCGATCCATATCTTACAATACATCACTCGCATATCAGTCCAGGAGCAGACATCAATAATGGAACACAACATGGATTAGGAGCAGGTATTCTATTTATCACACCACAAGGTCATACAATTCCAAAAGCATACAAATTAAGCTTTCCATGCACCAACAACACAACAGAGTATGAAGCTTTGGTTATAGGTATCAAAATGGCTATAGAATGGAACGTTACACAACTTCAAGTCTTTGGAGACTCTCAGCTCGTCATCAATCAAATCAATGATGATTATCAAACAAAGGATGAAAAGTTGATGCCTTATAAAAAGATAGTTGATGATATCAAGAAATACTTTATAGAAATAACTTTTCTGCAGATTTCAAGGAATAACAACAAAGTAGTAGACGCCATGGCTACACTTGCTTCTCTACTTCAGACATAGGAAAATCAACAGCATTATGAATTCCTGGTAGAAGAGTTATTTTACGCTGCTCATAATTATCCTGATTCCCAAACTATCTGTCACCTTGTGGGGCATGATTCCTCCCATTATGGTCAAACTTACACATACCTGAAAGATAAAATCCTCCCTCCTGACTTATTGAAAAATCAAAAGAGAAACTTTATTCGCCAATCCTCCCATTATACTCTCGTCGCGGATACCCTGTTTAAACGAGGTCTAGACGGTACTCTTTTAAGATGTCTCAAACAAGAAGAATCTGAGAAGGCCTTACATGAAGTTCATAACGACATTTGTGGCACTCATTCAAGTGGTCTTACCCTTTTGAAAAAACTCATACGCTTGGGCTATTATTGGCCAACTATGGAACAAGATTCTTTTCAAATAGCTAGAACATGCGAACAATGTCAGATCCATGGGAATTTGATTCATGCACCAACACAAGAACTTCATGCTTTGGCAACATCTTGGCCTTTCTGTCAATGGGGTCTTGATCTAGTAGGAAAGATAAATCCTTCTTCACCTAATGGTCACAAATTCATCCTTGTAGCTACATAATATTTCACAAAATGGATTGAGGCAGTACCTCTCACAAATATCACAGGAAAACAAATTGCTACATTTATCTTGAACTACATAATCTGTCGCTATGGAATACCCATGACCATTATCACTAATAATGGGAGACCTTTCAAGAATCAGGATGTACAAGAGCTATGTGAGAAATTCAAGATCCAACATAGATTTTCCACACCCTACTATCCACAAGGGAATGGGCAAGCAGAAGCATAAAACAAAACTATTTTGAAAATCCTCAAAAAGACAGTGAATGATGTTGGAAGAGATTGGCATATTCAATTGAACCTCGCTCTATGGGCCTACCGGACTAGTATCCACACACCAAAAGGTGCCACACCTTTCTCTCTTGTTTATGGATTAAAAGCAATACTTCCAATAGAAGTAGAGATACCTTCTCTATGAGTATCATTAAAAGGTCTTATCCTAGATGAAGAACAATGAGTATCTAGACTGCAGGAGTTAGAATTGATCCATGAATGAAGATAAAATGCCTTTGATCATTTAAAGATATATCAAAAAAGAAAGTGCTGAAGTTATAATCATAGGGTCAAACCACGAGTCTTTCAAGTTGGGGAACTAGTACTAAAGGAAAATCCACGCAACCAGGTAGATCGAGAAAAGAAAGGAAAGTTCGAACCAAACTGGTTAGGTCTGTTTGTGATCACAACAGTATTTGGGTTAGTAGCATATCAGCTATCAACACAGGATGAAGATCAGCTTGAAGAACCCATCAATAGCATGCATCTGAAGAAGTTTTATGTCTGAAAAAGAAGAAAAATCCAAAAACAGTGAAAAAGAAAAAAAATCCAAAAAAAAGAGAAAAAGCAGAAAATCCAAAAAAAATCAAATATGAGAAAAAGTGCAATAAAAACAGATGGTGAAAACCTGACAAACAGATGCTATATGTCAGCTAGCTTTTCCATCTATTGGTTCATGCATCCTTCCGCTTGCATTCTTTTCCATCAGCGTTGTTCGTATCCATAATAAAACCTTTGTACATACGCAGGCATCCCAAATGGCTTCTCGCCATGGTTTGGATCATTGGGTATATCATAATGAATTTGTTTCTAGGCTTGGGGCAAAATTTTTGATCATTTTGAGCTTAATCAAATAGGTAGAACAACTATTAGACAACTCTTATCAAGCGAAAACTGAGACATATCCAACATTGAACACGAGATCAAATTGTCAACCATCAAACTATCACAAAGTCAATCTAAACACATGGATGATATCTTTTGGATAATGATTTTAACATGATTGTTCAATTTTTCTATCTTAATTTTTGCTTCATGATTTCTGAGTGACTCCGGGATGTCTTTGACTAGAGAAACAAGGAAGGAACATGATATTTTTCTTGTCTATTGTCTATAAATTAATCATTTATATGTGCAAATCTGTCTCGGGACATGATCATCAGAGTATCATCGAAGACATTTCCGATTTTCTTATTGAAATGATTAATATTGCTTGTTTTACACAAGCAACACTTAGGTCATTTCGGTTCAATTATACCTCAATGCTTGTGCTAACTTGTCATATCAAATTCCAAGAAAGTCATGCTCAGGTCATCATGGTTTAATTATACCATTGATGTTTGCACTTACTTCCCACATTTAAAAATCTCAATGATGACAAAACACAATAACCCAGTGACTGATTTGGTCATCGCTTTGCATTTTCATTTGCATTTAGCTTGCATTTCATTCATGCATGGGATCTTGCATGCTCATTTTATCCAAGGTTAAATCTATCACAAGAATCATCAAGGTATCATCATAAGTGTATACGCAATCAGAATGATGACTCATCTCTCTCCAGATATTGTCAACCCAACGAAAATCTTATATTCTCCCCTCAACAGAACCAACATCAACATATCTGAATCTCCCTACAACTTGATATCAACAAACTATCAGTTCTTTACCCAATCAACCTTATCAATTCTATTAATCAATTGTATCTAAATAGATCCTTCATGTCTTATACAAGATGTATCTTTCCTGAAACCAGATGTTCTGATCATGTCTTATACATGATATATCATTCCTGAAACCAGACGCTTTGATCATCTTTGTCTTATACAAGAGGTCATTCCTGAAACCAGACCGAATCTCGATCTTATCAATCTAATTAATCAAGCTTTATCAATAATCAAAAACCACATCACTGTGATTGTAGAACTCGCATTTTCATCAACCATAGTTGCATAAATCAAATAATTTCTAATCGGGATACAAATTTCGCAAAAATCCAAACACTCCAAAGATCAATTATCTCAATTAATCTCTCGAGGGAGCATCATCGTATCATAATTTATCAATCAATAGTTGGGGCATCCTATCGAACCAATATCACCATCAAAATGAGATTATTCTTTGAATCAATGTGTCATCACACCTCGCTTCAAAGAGGGGAAAAATGTATACACCTAAAAATGGTCTGAAGATAATTAATTAAATAAGCAATTATTTAATTAATCTCCCTTCCTAATTTAACTGAGTTTATTAAGAAATTTTATTAAATTCCCCCTTTCATCTACTTATTAATAAATCTAAGGATTTATTTAATAGGTTCATTTTCATGGTCCCCTTTGATTAATTAATTCAAATTAATTAATCCTCCCCCCATTTTAAATTAATTCTTCTAATCCTCTAATTAATTAAAACAAAACAATTTATGAGTTGTTGAGAATTAATTAGTCTTTTCCTATTATTTGAATTTTAAAATTCAAATTACCCACATGCCTCCTAACTTCTAACCACCTAACCTAACTATCCCTCTAACCTAACTCATTCCACCTAACCTTGGGTTTGCTTAACCTATCCTATCTTGCACATTCTAACCTCCTTATCCTAACCTCCTATGGTGTGGATATTTTCTTCTTGAGACACATGGCACTTTGGCCACATGTCTCTTCTCTTGGACACTTCCCTTTTATGAGCAAATCTCCTTGACACTTGTCACCACAGAGATGACAAACATATCTTCCTCCAACCTCCTCTTCAACCTCCTCCAATTTCACCCTTGATATCTTCAGACTCAATCTTGATCGTTGATTCCTGCCACCTCACCCCTGGCCTTGGAAATCCGTTAAATATCCCCCATTTTGGAGCAATAAGGATCCCATCTCATTTTCATCTTATGCATTGTTACTATAGCATACCATTTGAGCATTGTTGTTTTAAGCAATTGCATCTTAGATTTAGTTTAATTTGATCATTTTCTAGCATAATTGTTGAATCATGTAGCTTAATCAATCTCTTTTCTAGCTTAATTGCATCATCATCATAGCTTAGTCATGCATATAATTAGCTTAATTAATCTCTTGGATCAATCTAGCATAATCAATCTCATCCTTTCATATCATTATCATTTCAAATCCTCCATCTAGGTATAGTCAAGTCATTGGGATTGCTTATCCAAATCTAAGAGCAAATCCATACGCGCATCTCTTAGGAGGCGATAGGTCGCTTTGTCATGGTTCATCTTTGTTTTCTTATTATTTGCTAACCATGCTTGTAATGATCTATTGAGTATTTTCTGTTGCAGTTGCAAGTATCACACTTCATAGGCACGACTAGAAGTCCTTAATATATTTTGGTTGAAAGTCCTTAATGCAATAACATATCAAGTGGCATATATTTTAGTGTTAGGTTTGATTCTTTACTTATTCTCATACATTTGTGCTTTAAAATTATCATTTCAATTCCAAGGTTCAATTTCACACATTCAAAAAGGTATGCAAAAATAAATCTTAAATTTAAATTTTATTGCCTCTTTTTTTCTAGTCATTATGGACGAACTTGACATGTGTGTGAGACATCTTGCTGTCATCTAAATTTTAAGATGTACTATGCACTTAAATGTCTTAAAAAATAGGGAAATTAAAGGGGGTTGACCTGAGAGAATATAATTATAATATTGAATTGACATCCAAGAATATAGAAAAAATATGCATAACATGTCAATTTCAAAGGGATAAAGAAATAGATCCACATCATCATCATATACTGTCTTCATGTTGGTGAATGTTATCTTCCATAATACTTACTACCATTAATTTGACCCATCAAGGAGGTTGACTTGAGAGAACATGATGCAAGGGCATCATTCCCTAATAAATTGTTTGTTTAGTTTTGTATCAATTTTGCTTTCTTTCTGTTTTGCAAGTGTTAGTTTCAGTTTGGGGGGGTCGGTTCTTTTCTTTAGTTCACATCTCTATGGGGTCACATTTGGTTAATGTTCATTGATAGCAAATATTTTACAAGATTGTACATCTTACATCCTAATACTCGGTGGAGGTTATTGAACCCATGGAGTTAGGGAATGAGACACATTGTTTGTGATGCCACATGGATAGGAACAATTTTTCGATGTTCGTTGAACAATTTTGGAAACAAAAGAGAAAGGGAGAAAAGGCCCTCATTGTTGGGATAATTTTTGGACAAGATGTTGAATGAGGGAGGGAGAAAAAAATGGTCTGATAGAGAATGATTCTAATCTTAGGAGGAATCAACTATATTTTGTAATCCAAATACTATCAAAAATAAATATGCATTCAAATTTCCAATTCTCTAATTTGGTAACTGGTTCTTCAAAATCCTTGTTAAGATATGAAGTTTTGTTTGACCAAAAGAATGCTCGATTATCTTTGTAGTGCCCCTCCCTAATGCATCCTTTATGAGAGGGTGTGATATACACTTTTAGATTTGTGCTCTAATAGTCTCTTTGACATTAGTGGATTCATTATGATTAATGTAGATGAAGTTATGTCTTGGACTAATATGTTGATTAGGCTTATGAACTCACTATTCATGTATGGATTATATTGCACATGAAGCTATGATGACATATTGATTATGCTAACCCCATTCCTTGATTATGATGATGGTTGAGTTGATGATATGATGATTGTGATTGTCTTCTAGTGTCTTCGTGATAGGGACGATATCATACCACTCATTGCGAGCATGATATGATGTTGCGATTCTCTATCACTTGCCTGATTATTTATGATATATTATTATATATGTTGTATCGTGGTTATTGGTGATTGCAGGATTGCAGGTACCGGACATCGACTCCACCTGGTCTCACAGGTCTAAGTGTGTCTTATCCCAATGGCATGTTTTTGGATATGGCAAGTGTTTCCCTCTTACACTCTAGGCTTAAGTTGTTCACCTTGTTAGTATGTGTCGTGGCGCAAGTTGGTGGTTAGAGTCTTGTGTCGATATTCGACCCTATGTCAGATTGTCTTAAGGTGTTGTGAGTACGTGATTAATATTTAATTAATATTTGACTAATATAGTATTAATACTATAGTTTATTTATTTTTGCCTTGATATTTATTTAATTGGTTAAGTGATTTATTGTTTAGTTGATTATTTATGTATATATATTTCTTGGTTAATTATTGTTTCTAATGTTGGCTATGATTTTATATTTATTTATGGCATTTATTTATATTGGTTTTGATTTATTTTATTGAGCTTGATTATTTATTTATTGATTGTTTAAAAATTGGTTGAGTATTTATGTCTGTCTATACATTTATTTATTTATTTGTTATTATTTATTTACCTACCCCTTGTTATGATTGACCCTCTTGAGAGTTGTGATTGCGAGGATATTGTTATTTAATTGTTTGTTTATTTATTTGTATTATTTGTGGTTTTATATTTAATTAGAGGATTTATTTATACTGGCCTTTGATTTATTATTATTATTATTATTATTACATTCTCTTGTTACTAATTGAGTAATTAAATATTATGTTTATACCTACTCTATTATTTTATTGGTTGTGATTTGGGGGTAAGTAAATAATATTATTCTATATTCTGACCTCAATTTTTGGAAGGGGGATTGGTATAGAATATGGTTTATTGGAATATTTTGATTGGCCGATATTCTTCTATAGTTTTGATTTCATTTTTTCAGTTATAGAGTTTTCTGAGAATATTGTTCGGTTACCATTCAGGAGCAAATTGCTTGCATTTGGAGTTTGATTTTGTTGGAGCTTGGATTATTGAAGATTTCTTGTTTGGAATTGAAGATTGATTGATTTGATTTGCTGGAAATTGGATTGCTCTACTTTGAATTCCTTTGCCCTTTATTTCAATATTTCTAGGTTGGAGCTTCAACCCTTCTCCTGCATTTTAATTTTGAAAAGATTGTTGTCATCATGTATGTTGAAAGATTGATTGTAAGGGAAATTTAGTGTTTCAAGATTGCAATTTTGGTTTTTGGAAATTGACCTATATAAATAAGAATATATATGTAAAATCTAGTAATGAAGTATAGTTGGGAGTGTATATTATGTATTGTTCTTTACAAATATGTATTTCCTTTCATTGTGGTATTGGTTTGGTATTGTTTGAGGCTTTATTTTCTATCACATACCTTGTTCAAGACCTTCTTGTGTTATTTGTCCTTTTTGGTTAAGTAATTAAGGAATGGTTGTGTCTGTGTCTTAACATGAACAATGTATTGCCTTGGAATGTTGTCAATTGTTGGACTTTGACCTTGCTGGCCTTATTAGAGCTTTGTTTTGATTTCATTTTGTTTTTTCAGACCTTTTGGGCTGATTTTATGCCTTTGTGAAGTTGGTGTCCAATTTTGGGCAAGTCTGAGTCATTCTGGGTTCCATTTTTTAGTTTTCCACTCTCTGTTACAAAAGCGCTAGAACAAAGAACTAAAGCGCCACTTCAGAGAACAAAATCACTACTCTGGGCTACAATAGGGTCACTTTAGGTACAAAAGCATCATTTTGGTGTCATTGAGTCTTTTGGTTAGTTTTAGTCATTCGAGGTTGATTTTTCTGATTGGTTTTGACTCTAGAGGCTTTGTTTTGATGTGTTTGAGGTTTTAGGGCACTCTGCTATTCATATTTGATGTATTTGAATTCATTTGAGCTCCGATAGGAAGTTTTTTACTTTTCTGTTGAGGTTCTATAATATTGCTCCAGCAAGTTGAGTAAATCCTTGTTGTTTGAGGATATATTATTATTGCTCCAACGAGAGGATATGTTGTGCCTCTCTCTAGAGGATTATGTGAAACTTTTGGAATTATTTTTTCCCCTATTTATGTGCATTTGTCCTTCAAGAGGCTTTTTTTTATTATTGTTGTCATTTGGCATTGTGAGCTAGATGGCTTGATTCTTCATGTATAGTCTATGTGGATGTTTATGGCTATCATTTATGCTTTTGAATTAATGTTCATGTAATGTTGTTGCTATGTTCACCCTTAGGTTTTGGTCCATGGATAGGGAGAGTGGGTTCTTGCATGTGTAGGACCAAGGTCATGAGCAATAGATTGCTAAGAAAGGGTCTAGACTAGATGGAAGCACATGAAGAGTTGATGCTTAATTTCAAGTGATAATCATAATAATTAATTAGTGGGTTTGGGTAATTAGGATCCACATAATCAAGATAATGAATTTGAGTTGTATGCCCTAATGGTGAGTCCTAGGGAGGTGGTTTTGGGATCTATGATTGGGAAGACCGTTGGAGAGGTAAACTGACCTCCCTTGTTTGGCTCCAAGGTTGAGGTAGATTTCACATGAGGCTAGCATGTGATGAATTTCTTCCCTACATATGTCCATTATCCTTATGATTTTGTTGATTACGCCTCTAGGAGTTTATTGATTTATGATTAGCCTTGTGATATGTTGTGATTTGTTGTTAAGGTTGTTGTCATGTGGATGTCTTGGTGAGTCCCGTGGTTGTTAGATGTTAGCCTAGGTCTTGAGTGTGAGTTGGAACCCCATGTCATCTCCTAACATGAGGGGCGGTTCCTAATTGGTTCCACATGGTCGGGTGGTTTGATGTCTTCTTCCATTGGGATGTTCATCTTTGGATGCTTGCATGCATGGATATGGATTTACATCATCTCATCATGTGGATGGACCTTTAGAGTATATTTTATGTAATTGGAATTAATATCATGTGTTTTTGTATCTTGAGAAAGATGTAATAGTAAAGAAAACTATGTAATTAATATCTTGTGAATATATGTATTATGATTTGTAGTAGGTTGATTTTAGGATGGGATGAATTGGATGAGATTGATGTAAATAGATATTCAATGTGTATACAACTCTAGAATACAGAGGAATTAAATGATTGAGAGATACAATTGGATTATCTTGTGTATATCTTGTGGATGGTAGTGGATATGTTAATGATCATGTATGCCTTGATTGAAAGATGGTAATCCTTAATGTTAGCTGTCTTTGGAATATGGAAAAGAATGAGTAGTTATAGATTTGTATGGACCCTATGATTCTTCTTTATGCAGAGTTAATTTCTATGTATTGAGATAGTATATTGAATCATGATGACATTGAAAGTAAAAGAGATTATGTACTTGTACCATGTATTCTTCTATATAAGGACATGATGATGAGGTAATCAAGGTTATGATATTGTAATGGAATAGGATTTTGTATTCATTTTATGATACATGTTGTAAGAATGTTCATTAGGTAGAGAAGAGATAGAGATCTATATGTAATAAGATTTGAAATGGTTAGCTATGTGTGCCCTTATTGTAGAAATGGTGCTATTAGATAATCTTGTTATAATAATATCATTTGGAAAGTAACTAGCATTTGTTGTATAGACTTGTTTATGGTTGTGCATGTGTTATCTTGATGGGATGAATGATGAAATTAAGAAGGGGATAGAATTAGAGTTGCTTATATGATGATAGTGCTATTTGGATTCATATTGAGTTAGATAGTTAGTGAAGAAATAGGGAAATTAGGAACACTTGGAATTGGTATTTTAAAATGAACTTAGAGAGAGTGGGGATATGATAGGATAAGTGTTTAAAAATTCATGATTCTCATGATAAGAGAGATAGTAATATAATTGTTATAACAATGTTAATGGTTTTGAGATATTGACGTGTTATGTCATTATTGCTAGTAAGTAATGACGTTAAAGTACCCTAGGGAATGAATGAATATATGAATGGATGGATGATTATAGGTACACATTGAGATGATGATTGTTATAATGCTATTTTTGCTTGCATTGTGTGAGGTTATGGTTATCTTCATGATATTTTATGCATTCATGTAAGTTAATCTATGATTTGGAGTAATGATAGTTTACTATGTTGCATTAGTAGATGTTCTTTCAAAAAAAAAAAAATCTTTGTTTGTTAGTTTATTATTTTCTCTAGGGTATTTTGGTGGGCATTACAATCTTTGATTAAACTATTTTGTCACTCAAATACCACATCTATCTAAAGTTCCCGTCATTGCTGAATTTATTTTCATTATACCATCT
This sequence comes from Cryptomeria japonica, assembly GCF_030272615.1. Classification (NCBI taxonomy): domain Eukaryota; kingdom Viridiplantae; phylum Streptophyta; class Pinopsida; order Cupressales; family Cupressaceae; genus Cryptomeria; species Cryptomeria japonica. Next base: position 474,009,619 of record NC_081414.1, read on the forward strand.
CGGTATTGTGAATTTGTTTTTGTTGAGTGTGTTAGGCAGGCTGCCATCATATTGGTATCAGAGCCTTAAGACATTGGGAGATTGTGGAGTGAGCAGTATGCCATCAATAAGAATGAATGGAGGAGGTGGTTATAGAGGTCAGGAAGATGGAATTTTTGAAATGTTATAAAACATTACAGCAAGGTTGGATGCCATGGAGTAGATACAAAGAAGAGGTGTGGTGATTGATAAGGGCAGTGACATGGAAGAGGAAGAGGAACCCCAAGTCAATGATAATGCTCTTGTAGAACTAGTTAAATATGATGAAATATTAATAAGAACAATCATGAGTGTAGGAGCCAAGCCAAAGGTAGAGGTTTCCACTTATTTTGGGAGCCTCAATAGTAAGGAACTCATCATTTGGATTAATGAACTTGACAAATATTTTAAGTATGAGGGAGTTGAAAAATAAAAGAGAGTTAAGTTACCTTGTATGAGACTCAAAGGCCACATTGCAATGTGGTGGGATTAAGTTCAATCAAAGAGGCAAACAAAGAATAAGGAAAAGATTAAATCTTGGTATAGAATGGCTGCTAAGTTGAAGGCCAAGTTCCTTTCGGGTGATTATCAAACCAATCTTTTCAAAATATTGTAGAATCTCAAACAAAATGATATGTCTGTAAAAGAATATATAGAAGAGTTTTACAAGTTGGTGATCCATTCAAGCCATAGTGAAGAGAATATAGAGAAAGTAGAAAATTATTTGAATGGTTTGAAGTATAGTTTGCAAGATGAGTCTTGTATTCCCTAGAACTCTTGAAGAGGCTTATCAACTTGCCATTAAAGCAAAAGAGAAAATAGCAAGGAAACAAAACCAACAAGAAAGAAAGAGAGGAAGAGGATAACAAGCTAGAAGAGGACAACAAAATCATTAAGAAGAAGGGGCTGGAAGTTCTAGTGGGATAATCAATACTAAAAGAGGGGGCTATCAAAATAAGGGAGGAAGATCATATGGAAGAGGTGGTTTTCAAAGAAGAGGAAGAGGATTTGCTTGTAAATGTTTCTTTTGTAATCAATATAGTGGCCACAAAAGTTGGGAATGTTCTGAATCTACACAAGGAGAACATACAAAGTTTAAAAGAAACAATCAAATTGTGCAAGCTAACCAAGAGAGTGTGGGGTCACATGTCCATCATAAAGAAGAACCAGACTGGGAGAGTCATTTCTGTTCAAAAGAGCATTGTTGAAGACACACAATTAAAGTCAAGAACCAGTCCAAAGACAAGCTCTATTTAAAACTAAGGCAAAATGTAAGTGCTACAAATTAATCATTGATAGAAAAAGATGGTAGATAAGTTAGGCCTTAAGAAAAATAAACATCCTTCTCCTTATAGAGTTTCTTGGTTACACAAAGGGCACCAATTATTGGTAGACGAAAAAGATATTGTTGAATTTCAAATTGGTAGTTATAAGGATAGTGTTTTATGTGATGTTATGCCCATGGATGTGTGTCATGTATTGACTGGTAAACCTTGGCAATTTACCAGGAAGGCAATGCATAATGGAAAGGAGAACACCAACACTTTTGAGAAGGATGATATCAAGCATACCTTTTTGCCTATGCAAGAACAAGAAGGGGATGACACTAGTAGCAATAGTGATACAATAATGGTGGTGAGTAGAAAGGAGTTTTTACATACCATGAAGGATGAAGAAATGAGATATGATTTGGTACTAAAACTTAAGGATGTCCTTACATAAACAAAGTTGGAGGAATTACCTAAAGAGATACAAGGAATCTTAAGGGAGCATAAACACATTGTTGCAACAAAGTTGCCTGATGAATTGCCTCCTATGAGGAGCATTAGCCATCACATGGATTTGATACTAGGAGCTAGCCTTCCAAATAAGGCTACATATAGATTGACTCTAAAGGAGAATGAGGAGATTAGAAAACAAGTTGAACAAATCCTCAAGAAAGGTTTGATAAGGGAAAGTCTTAGCCCTTGCGCTATTCCAACCATCTTAGTGCCTAAGAAAGGAGGTGAATGGAGAATGTGCACTTATTCTAGGGCCATTCATAAGATAGCTATTAAGTATAGATTTCAAATTCCTAGGATTGAAGATGTGATGGATTGTTTGAGTAACTCAATTTATTTTTCTAAGATAGATTTGAAAGTGGTTATCATCAGATTAGGATTAGACCTAGAGATGAGTGGAGAACAACATTTAAGACTAATGACAGTTTCTATGAATGTCTGGTTATGCCCTTTGGACTTTCTAATGTACATAGTACTTTCATGAGGCTTATGAATGAGGTTTTGAAAGCATTCCTAGGAAAGTTTGTGATTGTATATCTTGATGAAATTTTTATGTTGAGCAAGTCCACAAAAGAGAATTTGGAGAATCTAAGATTGTTTATGACAAGGTTACATGAAGAAAAGTTGTAAATTAATTTGAAGAAGCGTCTTTATGCAGACCGAGATGATTTGTTTGGGATTTGTAGTGTCCAAGGATGGGTTGAAGATGGACAAAGAGAAGATTCAAGCCATTATTGATTGGCCAACACCAAGGAGTGCAATGGAGGTAAGAAGTTTTTATGATCTTGCTAGCTTTTATAGAAAGTTCATCAAAAACATTATTTGTGTAGTTGTTCCCATGCTTGAAACAATTTGGTGATCTAAGAAGAAATTTGAATGGACATTAGATGTTGAAAGAAGATTTAAATTTCTCAAACAAAACGTGAGTGAGCAACCTGTACTTACATTGCTTGATTTCAATAAAGTATTTTAGGTTGAGTGTAATGCCAGTGGATTGGGAATAGGGGTTGTTCTTAATCAAGAAGGTAAACCAATGACTTTTTTTAGTGATAAATTGAATGATGCTAGGAAGAAATATTTAGCCTATGATCTTGAGTTTTATGCATTGGTTCAATAATTAAAGACATGGAGGCATTACTTACTCCTTAAGGAGTTTATTGTTTATAGATAATCATGCTTTGTAGTTTATAAACAACCAACATAAGTTAAACCAAAGGCATGCTAAGTGGTTAGAGTATATTCAAAGCTTTAACTTTGTATTGAAGCATAAAAGTGGACAAATGAATAAGTTTTCTAATACATTAAGCTAGAGGAATTTGTTGTTGCATGGCATTCAAGCTAATAGTGCGGGTTTTGATAGTTTGAAGGAATTGTATGTAGATGATGTAGATTTTAAAGATTCTTATGAAGCTTGCAACAATCCTATTAGTAGAGATAAAGGCTCTTGGATTGATTTTATGCTATAGGAGGGTTTTTTGTTCAAAGGAACCAAATTTTGCATACCGATAGGATCAATGAGAGACAATCTATTGAAGGAGAAGCATTGTGACAACCTAGCAGGACACTTTGGACAAGATAAAACTTATTTGCAGTTAATCTCACATTATTATGAGCCAAAGATGCACATTAATGTCAAGAAATATGTGGAGAGATGTAGATTTTGTCAACATGCAAAAGGAAGAAGCCAAAATACTAGTTTGTATCAACCATTACTAGTTCCATCTAGACCACGAGACTGTAAATATAGATTTTGTTTTGGGTTTGCCTCGAACTCAAATGGACAATGATTCTATATTTGTTGTTGTGGATAGGTTGTTTAAAATGGTACATTTCATTCTATGTAAGAAAACTAGTGATGCTACCTGTTAGACAGTTCAGATAACCAGAAGACAACTGAGAGGGGGGGGGTGAATTAGTTGTCACAGATTACCGAAAGCATTATCAATTCAAAATAGTAATACTGGAATAGCAGTTAATCCAATTAAGCATAAAAAATAATCACAAAATAAAATCCATCCACATAACACCAAGATTTGTACGTGGAAAACTTGGTAAAGGGAAAAGCCACAGTGGGAAGCCTACCAACGGTCAGATAATACTTCTACAGTAAGAATGTGAATTTACAATGAAGGGGCCTGAACTTGCAGGAAGGCCAACAACCTAGAGCACACTGATCTTAACAAAAGGAGTCTCACTTACTACATACAAATCCAAACTACAATCTGGAGAAGTGTTGAACTGCAAAAGATAGCATCTCCTATGCCTAAGTACAGTTTCGGTTAAGCTCAATACCGGGGGACCAAATCCTCTTACAAACCCAATTCAATCTCCATTGATTGACCAACTCCTCTGTCTGAATGATATTACAATATTCGCACACTGCATTCCTTGAGCATGACCTCTTACAATAACCATGATGATCTACAATGAGATCTTACATCTTACTTATACAAACCCTCAACCATAAACAATCAGGTCGGCTACCAGATAATAAACCAATTACATTATTACAAACCATGTCGGCTTTAGACCAAAATAAATAATATCCAACACATAAGACATCCCGAAAATACAACAATAATTCATGTTCACACGTTACATTAATATTGGTCCATAACCTAGATCAACCGGGACCAAGAATAGGTCCACACGCTTCAGCAATGATCTCCAAATGCCAAGTCTCAAACAAGATTACCAACAACATCTTGAAACTCCATCAGAAGTTGCACCAACACCAATTATGCAATGCATCAAAATATCTCCACCAAAAGATCTGTCGGTGAAACCCTCGTCGGAACCGGAAACCAATCTTTTGTGTAAGCAGGATAGCATCCAATCACCCGACCGAAACCAACTGACCAAATATGAGTATAGGCATTATGAACAAGCCAATTCCATCACAAGATTATATTGAAGTTAACCAGATCATGTTGGATCCAATTTAACCAAAAAACCACTCAACCTACCTGGACCAGAAGGGTGTCGATAAAGCATCCAAACAGCTAGTGTTGACATCAATGACAAAACATCAATGCACCACATAATCAATTCCACCAAATGGCCAACACTACCAACATTGCTAGCTTGTTTTTCAAGGAGGTGGTAAGATTGCATGGTATTCCAAGAAGTATCATATCTAATAGAGACACCAAGTTTGTGGGACATTTTTGGAGTACTCATTGGAAAAAAATTGGGAACACAACTTAGTTTTAGTTCAACCTATCACCCAAATAGATGGAAAAATTGAGGTGGCTAATAGGATTTGGGGAAATATGTTGAGGTGCCTTGCTGGGAAAACACATAAAAATTGGGATTTGGCGTTAGCAAAAGCTGATTTTGCCTATAATGATTCTCCATATAGGAGTTTCAATAATTTTTATATTGTTTATGGCATGCATCAAGGGTGAATATGAGCTCAACAATCTTGGTGATATGGAGAAAAGAAGTGTAGATGGAGAAGACTTTTCTGAATGCATTCATGACCTCATGAGGAGGTTAAGATGAATATCAAAGAATACAATCAACAATACAAACAATATGTTAATTAGAAGAAGAGAGAAGTTCATTTTTCAGGTTGGGAATCTTGTCTTAGCTCACCTTAGGAAATATATATTTCCTACACGTGAATATAAAAAGCTGAAAATGAAGAAGATTGGTCCTTGTAGAATTCTCAAGAAGTTTTCTACCAATGTGTATGAGGTTGCCCTTCCTTCAGCAATGGGTATTTCTCCTATTTTTAATGTTGTTGATTTATATCCTTACAAAGAAGATGGGGAAGAGGTATAGAAAGAGTTACTACTAGTACATTTGGAGCATTTTTCTGATGACCGTTCATCAAAATTTAGACAACTATACGTCAAAATTCTGATGTATTTGTTCGTCGGTGATTCCGATGATGGGTTTCACGTCTAAAATCAGATGACACCACATCGGAAATTTCTATGCACCCGCGATATGTTTTTTTGATGAGACATCAAAATTCTGACCTCATTGCATCCTTTATCATTGTAACCTTTTCCAATGACCCTTTATTTATCATCATAACCTTTGTCGATGCATTTTTACTTTGGTAGTGTCCATCGGGATAAGTCTTACCGATAGCATCATCGACTATCAGCAAGACAAGATTTTTCCATTGCCGCTAGGTGGCATGTTTATTTGACAAGGGCATGTAAAAATTCTGACCTCGTTGCATCCTTTATCACCATAACCTTTGTCAATGACCCTTTAATGTCGTAACCTTCGCTGATACATTTTACTTTTGCCAGTCTCCATCGGGATAAGTCTTACCGATAGCCTCATCGACTATCGACAAGACATGATTTCTCCATTGCCGCTAGTGTGTGTTCTGTCGATGGACCATCTTCAAGGATATGTTAGAATTTTGATGATTAAGATGACGGATGAGACTGCATCTTGCGACATTTTTGTTGTCGCAGTATGGAAACATCGTCGGTTGTCTTGTGGTGTTCGTCGGAATTCCAACCTTCCCCAAGATTTACAAAAAAAAAAATCTCGACTGCTTTTGTCTACACTGATGATTCTTTATCACTATAACCTTTGCCGATGCATTTTACTTTTTGCTAGTGTCCATCGGGATAAGTCATACTGATAGCCTCATCGGCTATCGGCAAGACAAGATTTCTCCATTGCCACTGCTGTGTGTTCTGTCGATGGACTTAAATAGTGTATGCTATCCCAATCACATGCTTCTACTTGTTGGTGTTACCATCGGGTTGACTTTTGCCGATTACAAAAGATTAATATCAGCAACATTAATATCAATGAGCTTACAAAGGATTAAGCGCAGTAGGTACTTCATTATTAGGAAGATAAAGATGAAATGGCTACAAGAATGTATGAGAAGACTTATCATAAGGAATCATAATAGTAAATGCTGAAAATGTCTTGCAGCTAGTACATAAAACATTCATAAATAGTCATACAGATAGTCATATTGTTGTTTAAAAATACTATCAAAGGAGGATATTATAAAGATAGAGACCTAGAAATCAGTATGCAGTCATGGATAACAGTGTAGGGTTAGGTATAGTCCTAGACCTTTTTTAAAGGGCAACATGTGATAGTGTACGTGCCTAAGGAAAACTCTACAGAATAGTGAGCAACAAGACTATCAAGAACAATATTTCAGTCTTAGGCATACACATCTCAAGGAGATAATGATTAACAAAGAAAGAACTTACAAAGATATATCTAGTCATAAAAGATAATCATCTAAGTTGGAGACATGAGAATATTGTAGAACATAAAGTAGACAGTGTCATCATAAGGCGTACACTCCATTTCAAGGCCCCAAACTTAAGCACAATATAAGGAGATTCCATCAATGCCAATTGTAGTCCATAAAAGCCTTGTCGCAAAGAAAATCAAAGACAAAGTACAGTCATAGAGAGATAAGAAGATCAAGTCTATCAAAGAAAAAAATAGCTCAAAGGCATTCATAGAAGTAATAGTCATAAGGAATGCACAAAGGCTCAGTACAATGGTGATACAGTGTTGCAGATCAGTAATGAGGAGTGGAGAATAAGGATTGTGATAGAAATCAAGTTCTAAATATAGAGGCATGTGACAGTAAGTTTGAGATTAGACAGTGCAACATGGAGATATGATCACCTTCTATGAGAAATGAAAGTGCAACCATGATAGTATTTTTTAGTAGATTGGACTACCATAAAAATGCACATGGAAATGACTAAAGGGTGGGAGTTTCAGTTATGTGAACTTCAAGTTAGATTGCAAGTTCTTAGTATCATTCATCAGTTCAGGCTGTTAATTTTGTGGATCAGAATTAAAATTTATCTTCTTCTATGTATTATCAATCACTGAATTGTTGTATAAATCTGATTGTCTTCTTTTATGTTGCAGGAGAGGAGGAGCATTTTTTATTTCAATGTACATTCTCACACATTTCATTTGGTATATGTAGTGGGCTGGGTACGGTCAAGCGATGCCTTGACCGGCCATGTCTTTTGGACATGGCCGATCAAGAGATCACTTGATCGTGCCCCCTCACGATAATAAATGTTTGAATGAGAGACTTCATTTATCTCTCATTCAATCATTTATCTTACCAAGGCTATCATGCATTAACACTCCCTCTTAGCTAGGTAAGATAAATGTAAAAGGTATTGGGAGAAATATTCATAAATCGTATGATGCTTATCTTGGGACCATAATTTCAAGATGTGAATTGCCTCTGTCGGCGATTCTATTCACAAACTCTTGAGTGGATTGCCTCTATCGGCGATTCTATCCATAAGCTCTTGTGTGGATTGCCTCAGTCGATGATTCTATCCACAAGCTCCTATGTAGATTGCCTCAGTTGGCGATTCTATCCACAAGCTCTTGTGTGGATTGCCTTAGTCGGTGATTCTATCCATGAGTTCGCACATGGATTGCCTCAGTTGGTGATTCTATCCATGATCTCTTATGTGGATTTCCTTAGTCGACGATTCTATCCATGAGCTCTTACGTGGATTGCCTCAGTCGGCGATTCTATCCACAAGCTCTTACGTTGATTGCCTCAGTCGGTGATTCTATCCACAAGCTCTTACGTGGATTGCCTCAATCGGCGATTCTATCCATGAGCTCTTATGTGGATTGCCTCTATCGGTGATTCTATCCACAAGCTTTTACTTGGATTGCCTTAGTCGGCGATTCTATCGACAATCTTAAGTTATTGTAAGATCATCACCTTCCAATAACCTAAAAAATACAAGTGGAAATCATTTGGAAGTCGTCACTTCCTTATGATTTACACAAGGCCCATAAAATAATTATTAGTATTAATAATAATAATCAATATTTACAATTTTTACCTCATAAGTGCTCAATCTTGATTAGTAAGCTCCCTCTCAATCACAAGGTATCTTGAGTTTCTTCTAGAGAACATATTTTTCTGAACATACGTCTGAATTTCTGACTTCAACAAGGGACGCTTGTAGTTTAAGTTTGAGAGGACAAGTTCTTGCAATGTGGCCATATTCGAGACTTTTAAGGAGATATCAATCTGATCTTAATTGGATCTTCCTTCAGGTGGTTAGGCTTTATAGAAGGAAACCTGGCTCTGATACCATGTTAATTTTGTGGATCAGAATTAAAATTTATCTTCTTCTATGTATTATCTATCACTGAATTGTTGTATAAATCTGATTGTCTTCTTTTATGTTGCAGGAGAGGAGGAGCATTTTTTATTTCAATGTACATTCTCACACATTTTATTTGGTATATGTAGTGGGCTGGGTACGATCAAGTGATGCCTTGACCAGCCATGTCTTTTGGACATGGTCGATCAAGACATCACTTGATCATGCCCCCTCACGATAATAAATGTTTGAATGAGAGACTTCATTTATCTCTCATTCAATCATTTATCTTACCGAGGCTATCATGCATTAACACATGCATTAGTTTTTAGAGAAAATGTGGATTTCTAAGTTCATCATCAGTTTGAGGCCTGAAAAGGTGGAGTTTTGAGGGCAATTTCATCAGTTCTACATCAGTTTGAGACCTAAAAAGGTGGAGTTTTGAGGGAAATTTCATTAGTTAAAATCCCCTCATAGGTCATACATGAGACAAGGTGGCTTTTAGATAATTTAACAACCAAGCTACCGATTCGGGTACACATATGAATACAAAATCAGGTACGGATTCACGAAATTGGCAAAAAAAAAATCCTTGGGTATGGGTATGGGTAGTCCGTACACACAAACACACATATATATATGAAAAAATCTACTCCAATGATATAAAAGAAGCTGAGAGAAAATGTAATCTTGAATTTATTTAGTTTATGATAGACTGAAATGAAATCAAAGTAAACACTCATACAGTGAATTGCATAGATGTAGAAACTTTGCAGCCATCATTACTTTATTAATTTACCCCAAAATTAGGCATAGTAGATGATGAATAATCACTAAGGACCCAACCACCTAAGAAGGACCTTGGAGGAATCCAAGGGGAATTAGGCTCAGACCAAGACCCAAGCATAATCAATATCACGATCCATGGGTTTTAGTGAAGAATCAGTAACTTAGTTTAATAGTTAGTTTCCAGCAGTTCTGCCTCCTTTTATGCATGCTCTTTCTTCAAATTCGACCCAAAATAAACTTAAAATGAACAATGATGAAAAAAATGAGGCAGTGTGTCTATTATAAAACAAAATAAACAAATGTTAAGGAATGAACAGCGAAAGTATATCTATTCTAGAACAAAATAAACACACAAAACCAATGAGGCATGCATTCACTTGTAATGGGGAATTGTCTTGTAGAAGCATGTTCACAACCCGCAACACCGAATATGCAACCTACAAACAAGATGCTTAGCATCAATAAGATTAACAGTGGAGCATAATGAAATATTGAAAATTGTGTTACTTTATTGAGCTTCTCTTTGTTTCAAGAATAGTTTAATATTATCTACTTAACAGGGCCAACCACACGAAGGTGGAAGTTCATTTGGTCCCTCCACCCCCCTAATATCACCCTAAATTCCCTGTTAACATCTAACATTCTTTCATCCATTAATGAAACATAACATTCATTCATTATCATGTAACATTCATTAACATGTAACATTCATTAACACATAATTAAATTCATTAACACATAAAATCCAGTTGTTAACATATAATAAGATTGTAATCATTTTTTTCTTTCTTTCTTTTTGAATCTTAGAGGTAAAGACTAATTGGACCATCAGTGTCATCATTATTTGTCCGCTCTTTAGTTCTTTTGCCTTGTGCTCATGATCTAGTTAAAGTATGCCTAGTCATGTACTCACGATGAGGATGCATATGCAAAGGGGGGTCCGCTGCAATAACAAAGAAATGGGTTAAATTTATGAGTTTTATTATTATTGTTACAAGTATTCCATTAATTAAAAGAAAATTACAGGGGTGCTCTTTACCTGATGGGGCCACATCATCTTCCTGATCATTTTGTCTAGCCTCATCCTCAACATCCTGAACATCCTCTAAATCCTCTAGAGTTGAAACATGAAAGGTTGCATTAATCAATACACCAATTGCAATTAAATTCGTTAAAAGGAATAATTGTGGTCATCTTTACCTAGTGGGGACCCATCACATTCCTGATGTTGTCTACCTAGATCATGCTCAACTTTCTCACCACGGTCTACATGCTCTAAAATAAAATGAGGGCTAGCTGACACTCTATCTGTCTCCATCTCCTACGGGTGGCATGGTTCTACTATTAGGACATCATGAATAAATTATGTAAAGACATTAGAATTAAAAACACAATGAATTAATTATATGACCATATATATAAGTGAAATAAATTTCTATAAAGAAATCAATATCAAATAGATAATATTCTAATCGCATACCAATACATTTCATTCATGTCATTGATCTTCTTCTTCATCCAACTCATCATCATGATCATGATCATCATTTCTCTCAGCATCATTTCCCTCATCATCATCATCATCATCATCATCATCATCATCATCATCATCATCATCATCATCATCATCATCATCATCATCATCATCATCATCATCATCATCATCTTCATCTTCATCATCATCGTCATCATCTTCATCTTGGTCTTCTTCATGAACATTTCCATCAGGAACATCATCAACTAACTGTCGATCATGATCATGATCATCATCTACATCATCTTCTACTTCTTTGGTATATTCTTCTTTCATCACATTATACTTTACTGACCTTCCTCTTGGATCATGTCTAATAGCAAATGACCAACCCGGTTTATGAGGAACCTTTGAGTAAAATACCTACTCACATTGGCTTGGAAGAACATAGGGCTCATTTCCAGCTCGCTCAAATGACCTTGTATTAACCATTGTAAATCCATTATCATGTTCAATAATAGTTCTGTCAGGATCATTTTCATTCAATTGTAGCCCCTACCATTGGACGATGAAAAGAACTAATTTGAAGGACCTAAAGTCACACTCAAGTATATCATCCAAAATCCCATAGTATCAATTTTCTGAGACTCGAGGATGTATGTCGCTTCTAGACAAAACATTAGTCACCTGAAATACTGAACTTATTCCAGAATCACAAGTTTTCTTCGTGTTATCCAACTTTTTGATGCAAAATTTATGACCATTGCACCACATAGCCTTGTGGTGTTTCACCTGCAAAATGTCAAACATGTATAATATGTACATCATTACAATTGGAATAAAATTAAATAATATGGGTGATTAACATATTTATACGTACATGTTTATCTTTTAAACCATATGCTAAAGCAATTTCTCTTTGTGTAACACTGGAATCTCCATTACGGTGAGCTTCTTTAACCAATGAAGTCGCACCTTCCCATGTTAATGCGCAACCAAATTGTTGACATCATTGAATCCATACCGTCATCCAATCAAGATTATTTGCAACATACAAATGTAGTGCATCCCACTCTTGACCAACTGTACAAAAAATAACTAGAAATTTACAACTGAAGTATATTGAAGATTACAAATAAATTAACTCAATATCGAATAATTACCTCTCACTTTTCTCATTGTACCTTTCCCCATCAGGTTCTCCCCTTCAAATTTGTTAATGGAGTTGGGATCCAAATATGATCTACATAGATCTTTGCTGCAAACTTAGGAAGGTATTCAGTAATGTACACCATAGTCTAGTATACCATATATCCCTCCACCATAGAACCCTCAAGATGTGCTCTTTGTCAAACCAAAGACTTCAAAAATTTCAAGTGCCTCTCAACCATCCACATTGATCTTGTGTGTACAGGTCCACACAATTCAATCTCCTCAACTTGGTGTATGAGGTAGTGTTCTTGTGCATTGAAAAAATTTGAAGGTAGACACTTTTGCATTTCACACATTAGATGGGGAATTTTTCTCTTCCAATATTTTATATCTTCTTTATGGATTTTTTAGATGAAAACCACCTACAAAAGATTCAAGACACAAATATATTAATGATACTTTACAAAATAATATACAATATATTACATAACAAGTAATATCACTACAAATTGAACAAATATCACTACTTATCTCATGTATTTTCCAAGATCATATTTAACTTTCTTGACATTATTGTTGAAGTGGTCTGGGAGAGATAGAGGTAGAACGTATTGCAACAATTATAAATTGATCTTTTTCATTGTTTTCTAGCACAATACAATGAAAAGTACATGCAGTATACAAATATATAGTAAATACACAAGAACATGAATTACCTTAATGAAGGTGTGCCAATCATGCATTTTCACCCCTGACCCAAATTCACTTTTCTTTGTTATGAGATTGTTTATGTTTCCAGCGAATCTTGTGGGAAATCAATTTTTTTATATGACTTCTTTTATAACATTGTTTTGTTGCTTCATTAATAACCAAGGAAGGGAACTTATATTAATTTGGTCTCCATCACTATTTGATTGAATGACATTTTTCATTGCATGATTGGATTCTTGAATGTCACTACCAATTTTGACAATTTTTTCTTTGTCACGCCTTCCATCCAATATTTTTCATAATGTCTATTATATTCTTCCAATATTCATAGTATCAAACAAATGCACAATTTGTAGTTGCTCGTAGTAGGGAAACCTAATAAATTATCTGGGATAACTCTTCAGTCCCTTTGGAAGGTGGTCATTAATGCCTTGACGACCTTCACGAGGAATATAATATGTTAAAAAAGTTAACAATGACGATCATCATCAATTACATCATCAGTAAATAAAACACAATATAAAAATACAAATTTCAAACATAAACCATTAGATGGAATGACATTACCTTGACGATTAATTCTATTATACTCCAACTTCCATAGGCGAGGTGTCATTCTTTGTGGCTTTGATGTAGTCTCTTCTTTCCCATTGAAAATATGTTTTTCAGTATTTTGATACTTATAATTTTAGTGGAGGAAGTTCCTATACTCATCAAACACCTCCTTTCCTAAACTTGTTGAATAACGAGATTTCATCTTTAGACCACAAACTGGACATGCAAAATTTCCCTTTGTTTTAAGACCTACAAGATCATGTATAATTGGATTAAACATGATAATTTTTATATTTATAATTATATGCAAGTTGATCACTATAACATACTAGAAAAATGTGTTAGCCATGGGGCATCATGAATTGTCCATACAAGCATTGCATGGAATTGAAATTGTCTTTGTCCTATTGGTCTAGAGACATCATACATAGTGACACCATTCCATAACTCCAGCAACTCATCGATAAGAGGCTCAATATATACATTCACATCTTTAACTTGGTACTTACCTCTATATTAAAAAATAAATCAAAATAATGAGATTGTAAAAAAAAATCTATAATAATTCACCAATTAAAATATTATTAAAGAGAGAATTAGGGTTAGGGTTAAAATTAGAATTCGAGATAGGAATAAGATATGAGTTAAAGTTAAATTTTGGTTAGGGTTTAAATAGGGTTAGGGTTAGAAATTAATTAGGTTTATGGTTAACTACTCTAACTATAATCTTAAACCTAACCTAATAATGACCCTAACCCTAACTATATCTATAACATGAAACCTAATCCTAATCATAAACCTACCATAATGTAAACCCTAACACTAACTACATTCCTAAATCTAACATCAACCTAACCCTATAATCCTTAGCTAAAACTTATAAAAAATATGATTCTATCATAATCATAATCATAATATTAACCCAAACAATAACCATGATGTAAACCCTAATCATAATCTTAACCCTAACCCTAACCATATAATTCTAACCATTATATTAAATTCTAACAATAACATGCTCAACAACTAGTGATGGAGAAACTCAGAAAAGCAGCGGAGGCAAGGAAAATTATTGAACTAAACCTCCTCAAGAAGAAAATGGAAATTGAGGACTCTCGGTGCCAACTACCTGACCTTGAGGACATGGATAAAGGTGCTCCAGATATGGCAGACACCATTAGTAGGGCCTTGGCCCAAGACCCTGAAATATCCACTAGCAAAAAACATAACGGTCTCAATACTTAGGTTCCCCTTACCCAGCAAGGGGTTCGAGAAGAACCTACTTAGGAGGAGGTACCAACAACCCCTCTAGATGACTTTGGCAAGTTACAGGACTCTAGGGAAGACCCTGCTAGTGGTGCCCCTATACGGCTAGCACCCCTATTAGTGCCTTGAAGGCAGAGATAGCTACCACTCAACCTGTGGAGCCCAGCACAAGCCCTTTCACTCTAGTGGAAGCCAACTTCGAACAAGGAATGACAATCAATCAAGATGAATTTACAGTGGTTAAATACAAGAAAGCTAGGAGGAAGAGATCTCCTAAGAACAACAAGGATAGTGCTAATAGGAAGGAATCTCTAGGCCTTGAACAAATCTCACAGGCAAGGAAAAAGAGAGGTAGACCCTCCTCTTTTATTACATTTGATGCTAGCAATATAGCAAACAAAGAGGACTGGCCCAAGTGTTTTGAGGGGTTTAAATCCCAAATTGAACCTCCGCAACCAGGTGAATCATGTTGAAGATTATATCTTGGAACATTAGAGGCCTGGAGGCCCCTGATAGGAAGTAAATCATAAAGTGATTTCTTAATGCACATAAGAACTTGGACTGTCTCCTCCTATAGGAGCTAAAGGCAGTGGGCTTCACACTGCAAATTGGTCTCAAATGTATCTGGAGGGAGGCTACCTCTTTTTACACTAACCATACCAAAGGAAAAGGTGGATCATCCATACTCCTTAGCCCTAAATGGGCCAACAATGTAGTTAATTGGGGTCAATCCCCCTGTGCTAGAGCTATATGGGTCTCCATTCAAATGGAGAACCAGAAGTTTGGAATATGCTCTATATATGCCCCAAAAGACTACAAGGAAAGAGGTGAGCTTTGGAACTGGCTAACAACACTAGAGGATATCCCTTGGATTATTGGGGGAGACTTCAATATGGTGGAATCTCCCAGTGATAAAAAAGGGGGCAATAAACTTGAATGGAAGGGAATGGAAAGGATTCAATGGGATAGAATGATCAATAAACAACATCTTTTTTACCCTATTGCTGGCAAGAAAGACAAATTGAACACTATATGATACACTTGGTGCACCTATCAACAACTGAATAAAAGGATATACTATAGGCTGGACAGGTTCTACCTCAATAAAGCCCACTTTGTGATGGGCAAAGGACCTAGTGGTGACCATTATTCTATTTCCCCATATACCCTCTTAGATCATCACCCGATAATAATAGGAATTTACCTCTCCCTAGAGGCCCCCCCTCCTCCTCAAGAGCCTCTTCATTTATCCTAAACACTAGACTTCTAGAAGATGAAGACCTTTGCTCTACCCTAGCCTTTATCAGACTGTTTAACAAAAAGGATAGGATGAAGCCATCTTATCTAGATGCCTAGAATGCAAACATTAAAACTTTGACCATCCTCTGTTAAACAGTGGGCAAAAAAAGGCCAAGGATGCCAGGAGGGTTGAAAGACTTCTCCAGGAGGAGCTATATAATGCAGAAATGAATCTTCAAAACTCTTCAAATGATGAAAACCTCACCTGCACTCTGATGTCAATCAAAGACCACCTCAGGAAGTTTTAGAACCAGAAAATTAAAGGGCTTAAAACCAAGGCCAAACTAAATTGGCTGGATTCGGGGGACAAGGGCTCCAAATTCTTTTTCCACATGCTCAAAGTTAAAGAGGCTAAGGTCAACATCAACGCTATATAGGAAAATAACACTCACATCACAAACTCCCAATGGATCCTGCAATGTTTCTCCCTCTATTATCAAAAGCTTTTCACCTCAGAGGAAGTAAATGAAGAGCACAAACAAGTTAGAATCCTTATTAAGCAACTGACCCCAACCAAAATTAATGAGGAGGACTGTGAGATTTTGGGGTGCCCTATTTCAAAAGAAGAAATAGTCATGGCTATCTCCTCTATGGGCAATGAAAGGTCCCCTGGTCCAGATGGATTCCTAGTGGAGTTCTATAAGAAAAATATGAAATGGATTGTAGATGACATCCATGCCCTATATTTGGAGGCCATATCCAAAGGAACCCTTGGTAAAGAGATCAACCAAGGGCTTATCAAACTCATTCCCAAAGAGGGAGACAAGACCTTGGTCAAGAATTGGAGGCCTATCACGCTACTAAATGTATCTTACAAAATAATAGCTAAAGTAGTAGCAAACAGGTTAATTAGAATACTACCTAAGATTATCAGCCCTACCCAAACAAGTTTTGTGAAAGACGGGTTTATCCTTGAGAACTTGGTGACCTGCTGGGAGTCTCTAGAATGGGCCAAAGCCTCTAGTTAGAATGGGGCTATGTTATTAATAAACTTTGAAAAGGCATATGATAGGATAGAATGGGGATTCATTACAAAGATGCTAGATAGTCTAGGCTTCCCAGTCTCCTTTTGCAGGATTGTCCAAACACTTCTTAGTGTTGCCAATGCAATTGTGGAAGTAAATGGACTAAAATTTGATAACATCATCCTATCTAGATCAATTAGGCAGGGGTGCCCTCTTGCCCCAGCCTTGTTTGTCCTGGCTGCGGATGCTATGCACTACATACTAAAATACTTCAGCTTATCTCCTAAGGTTAAAGGAATAACACTCCCCAACAAAGAAGAAATCATCAATATATAGTTTCCCGATGACACAACTATTCTCTTCTCCCTAGAAGAGGAGAATCTATCACATCTTCTTCCCAATATTGAGATATTCTGCAAAGCATCAGGCAGTAGAATTGCCCTCCACAAGTCTACCCTGTTAGGTTGGACTGATGCCCCTCCTATTTGGCTGTCTAATTTCGACCTAAAGTGGGGAGGCCTAGAAACCATCATTAGATACCTGGGAATCCCTTTCTCTATCTCTTCAAACTTGAAATAAATGTGGGAATGGTTCACAAATAAGGTTGATAAGAAACTCACCAAGTGGAACCGGAACTTCCTCTCCTTGGTAGGTCACTATCAGGTTTGCCAGAAACTGCTATCTTCCTATAACATATACTACTCCTCAACCTAGTTATTCAACAATTATCAGTTCAATTACATTCAAAAACAGATCAGGAACTTCCTCTAGTCAGATGGAAAAGGAAAAAAGAAACAACATGTAGTTAAATGGGACTGGTGTATCAGATCTAAGACTCAGGGAGGTATAGGCCTCAAAGACCTCAAACTTCAAGGAACTGCCCTGGTTGCCAAATGGATTTGTAAAGCCATTGATGGCAACAAACACTAGAAAGTGCTTGTTAGAAACAATATTCAATGCTCCACCCCAAAATCAACAAAAAAATGGAAGAACCTACCCATCAGTGATCTGATTGTTGGGAGTTTTGAGGTCTCCCCTATAGGGTCAGAAGTCTTCAAGTTGATATGGAAAGCCTAGAACCATGTTAGGCAATTCATTAGCAATAAAGACATAATAGATAAGAAATGATCCCTTAATCTGAAAAGGTCTATATGGTGGAATGTTCTGCATAATGGAAAACAACTAGCCTATCTTCAAGGATGCTCTGCCTTGAAATGGCACAACCTGGGACTGATCTCATTTGAACACATTCTACAAGATGGCACCCTGATCTCCTAGGAATCTCTTAGCTCTAAATTCAACCTCCCCCTCTCCTAGGCCAGAACCTACTCCGTCCTTAAGTCTGCACTGGCTCCCATCCTTCCTGCTCCTGCCCCTGCCTCCCTTTGTTGGATAGATGGATCTCCCCTCTTACAAACCAAATCCAAAATGATCTACTCTACCCTTACTAATTCTGGGGATATCCTTGACCACCTTAACTTCTCTTGGAACCTTTCCTGGGACTCCAAACAATGGCACTCTACCCTATCAAGATTTTGGTCTTCCTCGACTGAGCCAAAGAAGAAATTTTTTGCCTGGAGACTCCTTCTGCATAAACTACCTCTTAAGGGCATCAATGAAGACCCCTTGTTGTGCAAACTCTACCGCATCCTTGAATCTGTATACCACATCTTTTTTGGTTGTCATTTTGCTAGAGAAATCTAGAATTTGTTTGGGATCTCACTTAATAACAACTGTTTTACTATTGAAGAGATGGTACTTGGTTATATTAGAGGTGGCAAGAAACATGCTAATCTTTTCTGGTTTTCTCTCTCTTTGGAAATTATGTGGATCATTTGGAAATATAGGAATGATGATGTGTTTAATGGAAAGAGTAGGTACCTCACTAAGTCTCTTAGGAGACTCATCTTTTGCCCTGTTGCTATGCAGGTCACAGTGGTACTAAGACTCGAGGAAGACAAATTTGATAGGTGGCTAAAGAATGGCTCTACTCTAGTCTTTATAAGAGAACTCTCACATGGCTTCACATGGGACCGCATGGGAAGAAATAAGACTCATTTTGAACAAGTGCTGATGAGGTTAATGCAAGAAATGGAGGCACGACAACAAAGATAAGACTTCATAGAGCTAGAGCTAGAAGGACTTCCCTCTCACCCTTACAGAGATTAGTTTGCCAAAGGGAATGTACTAGTTTGGTGTGAAGGAGAGCTAGGCTAGACTACATGGATCCCCCCAGTGGGCGACAACAATGACCCTGCTTCCTCCTTTGTGTTCAGTTAGTTATACCCCCCATGATGCTTGGACATGTCTATCATTTTGTATAATTTTGTAACAACTCCTATCTAAATGTTTGTATATCGTATATTGAGCTCCTTCCTGATATAGCTACTACATCTTATGTTTTAACTCTGTAGACTGGCTATGTGGTCTCCAGCCCAAACTCTCAAATTTTGTATCTACTATTTTTATGATGCTTAATACAAAAAATTCTAACCATAACCACAACCATAACCATAACAATAACCATAACCATGATATAAATCATAACCATTATTCTAACTCTGGCCCTAATCCTTTGCTAAAAGTTATCATAGTTGTTATTCTATCATAATCCTTATACCAACCATAACCCTTACCCTAACCCTAGTCATGGTGTACACCTTATCAATACTGATAACCCTAACCCTTCGTTTGTGAAAAATTGTTCAATTAAACCCCTAATTAGAGGGTTTAGGTGCATTCATATTGGGGGGTTTAATATCCCAAAAATGACAGTACAATATATTGCCTATAGGTGAAAATAGGGGGTTTTTTAATATGGGTTATGAAAAAATACAATATTTGGTGAAAATAAGGGGCTTTTAATTAAAGCTTTGTATTGGGAGAGGTGACAAAAAAGGAGTTTAGGGCAATATTTTTTGAAAATAATTGTACCCTAACCTTAATATAAACCTTAACCCTTATTGTTTCTTAATAATAATTAAATTCTAGCCTTAAAATTAACCCTAATTGTACTTTAGTCCTAATTTATCCGTAAACCTAAAGTTATTCAGTCAAAAGCCTAATTCCAACCCTAATTGAAATCTAATATAATCCAAGTGACCCTAATGTTATTGAATCATAAGCCTAATTATAACCCTAATTTAACTCTAATATGAAACCTAACTATATTTAAAACTTTACCATAATGAAACCCTAAACTTGACGATATCCTTAATCTAGACTTTATTGAACCCTAAACCATAACCTAACCCTAAACTTAAATATGACCGTAATTGAATTTCAACCATTACCTAACCCTAAGCATAACTATAACTATAGAATTAAACCCTAACTACAACTTCAACCTTAATCTAACCATAATTGAACCTTGGCCTAATTCAAACCCTAACACTTATTGTACCCTAAACCTAATTGAATTATATCCCAAACCCTAACCCTAATTAAACTTTATTTCTAATTTAATTGTAACCCTAATGTAATTGAATCATAAAGCTAATTGTAACCTAACCTTAATTGAACTCTTATATACAAATCTTAACTATAATTAAAACCTTATCATAATCAAACCCTAACCTTGATAATTTCCTGAATCTAGACCTAATTGAACCCTAAACCATAACCTAATCCTAAACTTCAACCTTAATCTAACCATAATTGAAACCTACAGTCATAACCTAACCCTAAATTTAAATACAACCCTACAATTAAGCCCTAGCTACAGCTTGAACCCTAATCTAACCATAACTAAATCATAGCCTAAACTTAGTCATAACCCTAATTAAACTCTAATGTATATTGAACTTTAATCTTAATCTAACCCTTACCGTAATCAAACCCTAATCATAATTGAACCTAAACTCTAATTAATTATAAACTTAACCCTTAACTCTAGTCCCTCTAATTAAATGCTAACCTTAACCTAAACCTAAAGTTGACTCTAACCATATAAATAGACCCTACCTATAACTTCAACCTTAATATAAACCTAATATGAACCCTTACCCTTATTGAATCCTAATCCTAATTTAATATTAACCCTCACCCCCACCATGCCTTATCCTAACTATAACCCTAATTAAACATTAGATTTGACCTTAAAATCAAGATTTATTATATAATCCTAACCCTGAGAACAAGATTTATCCTTAAACCCTAATGCTATTTTAATACAAATCTGCTAATTCTAACCATAATTAATCCCTAAATAAATTGTAATGCTAACCCTAACCCTAACCGTAATCAAGATGTAAATCCTAACCCTAACAATAACCATACTTATAAACTTAAACCTAACAGTAACCCAAACCCTAAAACTAACCCTAATCCTCACAATGATGTAAATAATAACTATCATCCTAATACTAATCCTAATCCTAATCCTAATCCTAATCCTAATCCTAAACCATATCCCAAACCATAACCTTGACCCTAACCATGACTTAAACCCTAAACCTAACCGCCCTAACCCTATCCATAATGCTAACAATAACCCTAATCATGGTGTAAATCCTAACCATAACACTAACCCTAAACCTAACCCTAACCAACATGTAAACACTAACATTAACTCTAACACTAAACCTTAACCCTAACGCTAACCATGATGTAAACCATAACCCTAACTATAATACTAACGTTAACCCTAACCCTAACCCGAACCGTGATGTAAACCATAACCTTTACCATAATCCTAACAACAACTCTAAATCATTACCTTAAACATAACCATAACCCTAACCCTAGCCTAACCTAATCATTACCCTAAACCCTAACCCTAAAAATAGGGAATGGCTCTATAACAGTTAGGATGCAACAATCATCTATTACAATGTATTAATAAAATACAAAGGGTATTAATATGTTGGTGCATCTTAAGGACTGGATAGCTATTTCCATAAAAATAACCCTAAACCTAACCCTAACCATGATGTACAACCTAACCCTATCCATAATTCTAACCACGATATAAACCCTAATCTTAACCATGATGTAAACCCTAACCCTAACCATAATTATAACCCTAAACCTAACTATAACCCAAACCCTAAAACCTAACCCAAGCAATATCCCTAACCCTAACCCTTCAATGCAAATCCCAACCCTAACCACAACCATGATATAAACACTAACATCAATTATAACACTAAACCCTAACCCTATACATAACCCTTACTATTTCACTAAATGTTTGACTGATTAAATTAATTACGAATTATGTCACCCTTTACATATGACATATATCGATAATGATTTCATATAATTGTCACCATTATCATAATGCTAACCCTAACCCTAACTATACATTAAATAATCATAAATCAAACCATAATCCTAACCCTATCCCCGGTTATAATCCTAACCCTAACCCTAACCCTAACCCTAATCTGAACCCTAATTGCAATCCTTAACCCTAACCCCAACCATAATCCTAAGCCTAAACCAAACCCTAACATTGATACTAACCCTAACCATGATATAGACCCTAACCATTATCATAACCTTGACTCTGAACCCTAACCCTAATCATAACCCTAACCTTAACCCTAACAATGATGTAAACCTTAACCTTGAACATAGTAGTAACCTTAACCCTAACCCTAACTGTAATCCTAACAATAATCCTAAATCCTAACTCTAACCATAATTCTAAACCTAAACCAAATCCTACCCTTGATGTGAAACCTAATTTTAGCCCTAACAATAATGTAAATCTTAACTCTAACCATAATACTAAACCCTAACCATAACCCTAATCCTAACCCTAATTGTAATCCTCAACCCTAACTCCAACCATAATCCTAAACCTACACCAAACCCTTACATTGAAAGTAACCCTAACCATTATCATAACATTAACCCTGAAGCCTAACCCTAACAATGATGTAAACCTTAGCCTTGAATATAATATTAACCTTAACCCTAACCCTGACTATAATCCTTACAATAATCCTAAATCCTAACCCTAACCCTAGCCATAAATCTAAACCTAAACCAAACCCTAACCTTGATGTGAACCCTAACTGTAGCCCTCACAATGATGTAAACCTTAACTCTAACCATAATACTACCCTTAACCCTAACCCTATTCGTAACTATAATACTGAGCATTAAATATGTTTAATACTATGATTAAATAAAGTCTAATATATATCTTACATTTTAGTATATGCTTTAATCTTGCAATAGATATATATTTATTAAAAATAGTCTAAATGGATATATAAAATTTCATATATCTCCACATAATAATATTATAATACTATAATACTAAAATATAATTCAATTAAAAAAAAATACTATATAATTATATATTGCATTTATTTTATATTTTTCATGTCGCGTTGCGCGATTGCCACTAGCTTATATACCTTAAATTTGATTTAATCTATATAAATTATGCCGAGAGATATCCTTCTCGAGGCACCTATTTTTAATGAAATTACATCCTAGAGTCAAATAGGCACCTCGAGAAGGATATCTATCGGCATACTTTATATAGATTAAATTAAAATTTAAGATATATAAGCTAGTGTAAACTCCCTCAAATATTAGACGCTCTTTTAAGACTCATTTTGTAAGAAAGATGCTTGAACACTTACAAAGGACAATGGAGCATAATAGAATCAAGCTGTCCTGAGTGATTGAAACACTCAGGATGTCACTATGATGATAAAACAGAATATATCAGTGATAGATTTAGCCCCACTTGAGACCATCAAAAAATTATATGTTCCATTGGTATGTGTCCCAGCCTTAGAACTGGATCATCGTCCTCTATGGCATTTTCAAGATATTGGGGTGATGTGGCACCAGACATCCCTTAGCCATCCCTAATTTTTTGGAAAGCTTTAAAATGTCTCCAAAATCACATAAAATGTTAGGAAATATCTATGAGATATTTGAATGTTCAGAGACACCCCTCAACTGTCCTGTGCACGTCCAGGCATCCCAAACAGAAAAGAAGGCAATTTTACATGTTTATAAAGAAAATAAGGTTGAATTTATTTTTAAAAATAGTTTTACAAGGGGCATTACATATATTTAGCAGTTTGTGATGTGTCCTGATGGATGGTCGCCACACAATAAGTCATTACTTAAATGGATATATTATTTCCAATATTGTTTATAAAACTTCAACTATTCTGAATCTGAGTAGAATCATTTATTGAACAACACTTTAAACAGTGTTGCTTGATGATGATGGATATTTCTTATCAAAGCAACTCCATTAAGGTTCTTGGTTGTCAATATTGTAGTTGTAGCAATTTTCAGATGTCTGATATGGTGTGTTTTGTCTAGGTGATTCTCTACATATGCTGGCAGAGATAATTTTGAACTCTTGCCATTGTGAGGATGTCAACTTGTAGAAATTTAGAGTCACGCTATTTGGATTGATAAGAATTTTGAGGCAAACTGTTCTTTTTTACTCTGAGTAACTTAGATCAATTTGAACCCTCCTCTTGTGTGGATATCAAACAAAATCAAGGCAAACTGTATTTAGGACAAATAGCTCTTTCTTACTCAGGATAGAACCCTCCACCTATGTGGATATCAACCAAAATCAAGAGATTTGGGAAATGTTTAGGGGGTTTCACACCTTACTTTGAATCAATATGTGGTTTTAATCCTGCCCCTTCTATCTAGTTTGTGTAGACTTGGATCACAGGTAAGGTGACAATAGGCAACATTATATTTTAAGTCAAAGAGGGGCTAATTGGAGATGCTATGCGTCTAGGTACTGATGAGCTGAAATGTATGAGAAAAATCAGTGTGAAGGAATTCATTAATTCCTTCATCACTGGAGAAGAACAGATCAACAAGCATCAAAATGGGTTCAAGAGAGAGGATAGCGCCGCGCCCCTCCCTGGAATAAGGTGAGTCTATTGGAAGTGAATTGACTCTAAGAGGGGGGGTGAATTAGAGTCTAAGAACTTAACTCATACAAGAAGTTTTGACAGAGAACCTTGTTGAATGTAAACCAAACATAACAAAATAGTTTCTCTTAAGTATACATACTAATATGATCAAACTAATGAACTGAAAAGAATGCCTTTAAATCAACAAAGTTGAAATTTTAGAAATGAAGTAAATAACATTTAATTTTATAAATGACAGAGTAACATGGAACTTGCAGATATAAAACAACAATTGTATGGATTAGCACAATGCAAAACAAATGAAATAATCCAACATATCAGAGCATGAAACTAATGGAAAACTTTTGACACATGACACAAAGATTTC
The DNA here is from genome assembly GCF_030272615.1 of Cryptomeria japonica. Lineage (NCBI taxonomy): Eukaryota > Viridiplantae > Streptophyta > Pinopsida > Cupressales > Cupressaceae > Cryptomeria > Cryptomeria japonica. The sequence goes on from NC_081414.1 coordinate 474,034,982, forward strand.
ATGAGTGGAAAACCCTCTTGGGGTAGAAAAACCACTCGTAAAGATCCTTTTTATTATAACAATGAGCACCAACTCTGTACACTATCTTCAAGGAGCAACAACCACATCATAATTGTAGAAATATACTTGTGCAACTTTGAGATTATAAGAGTACAACTAAAACAATTTCCTTTTACAAATATACTGCGATAAAGTGCAGAGAAATCACATACTCTGTATACTCTGTTATTTGTATGAAATAAAATAATCCTTTCTACCCTTGATTTCCAAAATCAAATTCACACTGAACTTCTAAAAACAGAGTTTTCACAATATGCAATGAAAAACCCTTTCAATCTTTTTCACTGATCACAGCAAGTAACACACAGTTTTCCCTGCCTTGTTTTTTTCTTCACACTCACACATTTTTTTTGAAATGTCACGACCATGATATGTATAAATGCCCAAAGATGTAGAATCAGTTCCAAAACTGAAATGAACTATTTTTTTTTAAATCAAAACTGTTCGAAAAACAACCTTCCAAATATACCTTCCAAAATAGGGTAACTGTATTAGTTAGGGTTTCTAAGCAGAAACATGATTTTTGTATAACATTTAAAAAATAGTTATAAATCTGCTCCAGAAAACTGAAATCCGTATGAACAACGAATCTCTTGTTTATAGCATATAAAACCCTTGTAAAACTTTTGTTATCTTAAAAAAATAGTTACATGACCGTAAAAAAAAGAACCATCAAACTCTTTATTCCTGCTCATCTCTTTTTACAAAAGAGAAAAACATTTTGCAAATTTTTACTGCTCTGTAAAAATCTAAAATAGAAAAATCACTGTTATAGCCTTCAAATTACCCATGGTGGCACCTTCTAGGGTTTGTGCAACAAAATAAAACACTGTTGTTTATTCTTTTTCTTTTACCACTTAAGAAACCAAAATATAAAATGGGATTTCAAAACATTTGAAGTCCACAATAGAGTCTCATGCAAGAATGCCAGGTAAGTTGATGCCAAGTCATTATATGGTTGTACACATCTTAAATTTCACTAAACAATATGCAGATGAGGCATGATAGCATTATTAATAAAAATATGCCAATGGTTTATCAACATGCCTTTCAAGATGTCACCCTTTTTTTTTGTTGTCAAGGGCAATCAAGAGTCAACAAACTCCCCCTTTGTCCTTGATGGCAAAAAAAACATGCCATCATTGACCTGAATCTCATAACCAGCATACTCACTGTACCATAAATATCATTGTGTATCATGTATAAAGAAATCCAAATATAACTATCAATGATGTTTGTTTCTCCCCCTTTTGTCTCAAGGACAAAGGGTAAAGCAGCAGATGGCTACTAGAGGAGAAAAGCTCCCCCTCAATTTGTGCATAAAGTGAGAATACCAGATTGAGAGAGAACTCCCAACCTTTCCCGAAGCCTTTCACATGTTTCTTTGGATAAATCTTTGCTAAAAATATCAGCCACTTGTGCCTGAGAAGGCACATACAAAAGCTGAAACTCATTAGCCAACACTTGGTCTCATAGAAAAAGTAATTTGTTAGCAACATGTTTAGTGTGAGAATGCATAACAGAATTTTTGGAAAGACTAATAGCACTTGTATTGTCACAAAAAATTGAAACAGGCTTAGCAACAGAAATACCCATATCAGCAATTTGGTGGGACATCCATATCAGTTGTGTACAACATGCAGTGGCAGCAATGTATTCAAATTTTGCAGTGGACAAAGTAACACAGTCTTGCTTTTTGTTGTGCCAGGCAACAAGACAGTCACCTAGAAAGAAGGCAGCACCACTAGTGCTCTTACGATCATCTATACAACCAGCCCAATCAGAATCAGTGAAACCAACAAGAGTGAAATCATTATTGCATGGATACCATAAATCATAGTCTAAAGTACCCTGAATATACTTGAAAATTCGTTTCACAACATTCAAATAAGATTGTTTTGGTGCAGATTGAAAACGTGAAACCAAACATACTGCAAACATCAAATCTGGTCTAGATGCAGTCAAATATAACAAACTACCTATCATTGATCTATACTCTGATTGATTTACCTTAGGTGAGTCATCAGACTTAGATAATTTACAACCAGTTTCCATTGGAGTGCTAACTGGTTTGCAGTCTGTCATGTTAAACTTCTTAAGCATTTCTTTGGCATATTTAGTTTGTGATAGAAAAATGCCTTGTTTAAGCTGCATTACTTGAAGACCAAGGAAGAAGGTTAATTCACCCAACATGGACATTTCAAATTCAGATTCCATGATTTTAGAAAACTTTTTAGACAAGGAATCATTATTGCAGCCAAAAATTATGTCATCCACATATACTTCAACAACTAGAATGTCATTACCTGCGACCTTAACATACAAATTGTTGTCCACTCCTCCTTTACTAAATTCATTTCCTGTAAGATGAGCATCCAATCTGGAGTACCAAGCTCTTGGAGCTTGTTTGAGGCCATAGAGTGCCTTTTTTAATTTATACACATAATCAGGTTTATCTACATATTCAAAACCTTCTGGTTGTTCCATATAAACTTCTTCATCAAGATGGCCATTGGGAAAAGCAGTTTTGACATCCATCTAGTAAAATTTAAAAATTTTATAGCAAGAGTATGCAAGAAATATTCTGATTGATTCTAATCTAGCTACAGGTGCAAATGTTTCACCAAAGTCTATCCCTTCCTGTTGTGCATAACCCTTACAAACAAAACGTGCTTTATTTCTAACAACCTGTCTAGATTCATCAAGCTTATTTCTAAACACCCATTTGCCTCCTATCACATTTTTATCATCTGGCCTAGGCACTAACACCCATGTTTGATTCTTTTCTATTTGATTAATTTCATCTTTCATAGCATTTAACCAGCATTGATCGGATAAAGCATCAAACACATTTTTAGGTTCAAAATCAGTTACCAAACAATAGTGCTCAGCTATTTGAGCTTGTTCAGTAGTTTTTGCTCTTCTTTTGGTTAAAACCCCTGCATCCATGTTACCAATAACCTGATTTTGAGGATGTCTCTTTGTAATAATCCTTGAAGGAGTATACTGAGGAATTCTTGTTTTTGCATTTGAATCCTCTGCATTTGAATCTTCTGTATTTGAATCCTCTTCATTAGAGCTTGATTTGCTCATTTCATTTTTCTTTTCTATTTCTGTAGATTTAGGAACTTGATCAAGCTTCATTGGAGCATCTTCTTCAACATCCTGCAAATCATTACTTAACAGAAACTGCTCATCAAATCTCACATTTATTGCTTCAACAATTTTCTTCAACCTATTATTGAAACATCTATAAGCTTTGATCTAAGTAGAGTATCCAAGAAAGATACCCTCATCAATCTTAGTATCAAAACTTCCTAGATTTTCCTCATCCCTCTTAATATAACATTTGCAACCAAATATTTTGAAATATTTAATGGAAGCTGCTTTACCATACCAGAGTTCATAAGGAGTAAAAGTAGATTTTACTCTGATTTGCACATGATTCAAAATATAGACTGATGTATGAACAACCTCTTTCCAATGTTTATCTGGCAAATTGGCTTCATTTAGCATTGTACGAGCCATCTCCTTCATAGTCCTATTCTTATGCTCGACTACTCCATTTTGTTGAGGTGTTCGTGCTGCTGCATACTGCCTTTTGATTCCATGTTTTTCGTAGTAATCCACAAATTCCTGTGATGTAAACTCACCACCTTTGTCAGATCTTAAACATCTTAATTTCAAATCCGATTCACATTCTACCATTTTCCTGAAAACTTTAAATCTATCAAATGCTTCAGATTTGTGTTTTAGAAAAGTAACCCAGACCATTCTAGTATAATCATCAAGAAAGAGCATAAAATATTTATCTCCATTGATTGATTGAGTCCTTGTAGGACCACATAAATCTGTATGTACAAGTTGTAATGGCCTAGTAGAAGAATGCTCTTTTGATTTAAAAGATACCCTTGTTTGTTTGCCCTTAAGACATTCTTTACATATCGCATTTGTTGGTTTGCTTAGAATAGGTAGACCTCTGATATTTTGATTCTTACTAATTCTCACAAGATTGTCAAAATTCACATGACCCAGACGTTTATGCCAAAGCCAATTTTCTTCAATCTGACTCACAAGACACATACTTTTATGATTTTCATAGTCAGTGGAATCAAGTAGATTATAAATATTACCAGAGGTTCTCAATCCAGTAGCAACAACCCTTCCAGAACTTTTTGTGATAGTGCAACCTTGAGAACTAAAAGATACATTATACCCATTATCACATATTTGACTGACACTGAGAAGGTTGTGTTTTAAACCCTCAACATAATATACATCATTAATGGGAGTGTCATCATTTAAGAATAATGTTCCTTTACCTTTGATGTGAATACCTGAATTGTCCCCAAATTTAACAAGTCCACCATCATAATCTTCCAAATGAAAAAATTTATCCTTATCACCTATCATATGGTGAGAACATCCATTGTCCAACACCCACATGGTTCTCCTATTGGAAAGAAGTGTAGTTTTTACCAACATTGATTGCTCGGTACTAGACAAAAACTTAGGTTTCCATTGTTTTTCATCACTTTGTTTTGATTTACATTGTCTAGTAGTATGCCCAGAATTGTTGCATTTAAAACATTTTATCGTATTTGAAAATCCATAATTTTGTTTGTGTCCAAACATAGGAGTTATGTGCTTTATAAATCTACAAGTACTGACCTTGTGACCAAATTTATTGCAATAAAAACAATATCCATTGAAGAAACCAAATCTAAAAGATCTGTTAAGAGAATATGTTGGATTTCTATTTGCTGTCTTAAAATTCTGATTTTCTGTTTTGTCCTTACAAAAACCAACACCAGTCAGATCTTTGTGATGTTTTTTTTTATCAAGAATATCATTCAAATGCATAGTGCTCTCATATTGACCAACTTGTTGTTCTAAAACTTTAATTTTCTTCTCTATCTTCAAGAAGAAATTTCAGATTTTCATTTGCTAAATTTGAGTCATTCAATTCAACTCGTAGAATCTGATTTGAACTTTCATGTGAGACTACTAATTTTTTTAATCTTTTTATTTCTTTGAGAGCACAGAGTAACTCTCCCTCAAGATCAATTTCACCTTGGTTTAGAACAGATTGATTTTTAGATTTGCTAGTTGAAGAAGATTCTATTTCTGCCATAAATAGTGTCTCATCTCCTTCACAAGGTGAATCATCTGATTCTCCTTCAGAGTATTCTTTTGTGAAGAGACTCTTCTCTTTCTTAAAGGTATTGGATTTCTTTTTAGAATTCCACATTTTCTTTTTGTAGAATTTTTCTGGTTTTTCTTCTTCGCTATTTAGATCACTTAGAGGACATTTAGCAGCAAAGTGCCCAGTTTTCCCACAATTAAAACATTTGAAGGGTAATTTACCCTTATATTTATTTTTCAATTTTTCTAACAAGTAGAGCTTCAATAGCATCTAAAAGTTCAGATTCGCTATCAGGTTCTTCTTTCTTTTCTACTCTAAAAGCTGTTTCTTTTGAAGTAGAAGAATTGGTACCAATTCTCATTTCATAGGCAGTAAGAATACCTTGCAGATTATCAAGAGTCATTGTAGAAAAGCTTTTCTTTTCTTCTAAGATTGAAACCTTAGTTTCAAATTTTGGCAATAAGGTTCTAATGACTTTTCTAACAACATCTTGTTCATCCACTGTTTCACCAAGACCTCTTCTAGAGTTTACTATCTCATCAATTCTTAGAAAATAGCTTGCAATAGTTTCATCATCTTTCATTCTCAGTGCCTCAGATTGATTTTTGAGTGTGAGAATCTTTGATTCTTTTACTTTTTTATCTCCTTGATAAATTGTTTCTAGTTTATGCCAAATCTCATGGGCAGACTTACAATGCATGACCTTTACAAACACATCCTTTGTAAGACCACATAGGAGTGCATGTTTGGCCCTAGCATTTAATTCATATTTTGTTTTATCATCAGGGTTTGTAGGAATAATATCAAGAACTTTATACTTAGTTGTAACAATATTCCACACATTAAGATCAATAGAGATCAAATATGTTTCCATTCGAATTCTCTAGAACACATAATCAGTGCCATCAAAAAGAGGAGCTTTGGAAAGTAAAGCACCTTCTTCATTTTGAGCCATTTGAACTTCCAAACAACTAGGAACAATCCATGGGAAAGACCTATATGGAGGGATCCTACGCTCTGATACCACTTGATAGCCCAGCTACCTCAGCTCATCTAACTGGCCCTACCAATTTTTATGCTCTAATACCACTTGTTGGAAGTGAATTGACTCTAAGAGGGGGGGTGAATTAGAGTCTAAGAACTTAACTCATACAAGAAGTTTTGACAGAGAACCTTGTTGAACGTAAACCAAACATAACAAAATAGTTTCTCTTAAGTATACATATTGATATGATCAAACTAATGAACTGAAAAGAATGCCTTTAAATCAACAAAGTTGAAATTTTAGAAACGACACAGTAACATGGAACTTGCAGATATAAAACAACAATTGTATGAATTAGCACAATGCAAAACAAATGAAATAATCCAACATATTAGAGCATGAAACTAATGGAAAACTTTTGACACATGACACAAAGATTTCATGAGTGGAAAACCCTCTTGGGGTAGAAAAACCACTCGTAAAGATCCTTTTTATTATAACAATGAGCACCAACTCTGTACACTATCTTCAAGGAGCAACAACCACATCATAATTGCAGAAATATACTTGTGCAACTTTAAGATTATAAGAGTACAACTAAAACAATTTCCTTTTACAAATATACTGCTATAAAGTGTAGAGAAATCACATACTCTGTATACTCTGTTATTTGTATGAAATAAAATAATCCTTTTTGCCCTTGATTTCCAAAATCAAACTCACACTGAACTTCTGAAAATAGAGTTTTCACAATATGCAATGAAAAACCCTTTCAATATTTTTCACTGATCACAACAAATAACACACAATTTTCCCTGCCTTGTTTTTTTCTTCACACTCACACATTTTTTTTGAAATGTCACGGCCATGATATGTATAAATGCCCAAAGATGTAGAATCAATTCCAAAACTAAAATGAACTATTTTTTTTAAATCAAAACTGTTCGAAAAACAACCTTCCCAAAATACCTTCCAAAATAGGGTAACTGTATTAGTTAGGGTTTCTAAACAGAAACATGATTTTTGTATAACATTTAAAAAATAGTTATAAATCTGCTCCAGAAAACTGAAATCCATATGAACAACGAATCTCTTGTTTATAGCATATAAAACCCTTGTAAAACTTTTGGTATCTTAAAAAAATAGTTACATGACCGTAAAAAAAAGAACCATCAAACTCTTTATTCCTGCTCATCTCTTTTTACAAAAGAGAAAAACATTTTACAAATTTTTACTGCTCTGTAAAAATCTAAAATAGAAAAATCACTATTATAGCCTTCAAATTACCCATGGCGGCACCTTCTAGGGTTTGTGCAACAAAATAAAACACTTTTGTTTATTCTTTTTCTTTTACCACTTAAGAAACCAAAATATAAAATGGGATTTCAAAACATTTGAAGTCCACAACAGAGTCTCGTGCAAGAATGCTAGGTAAGTTGATGCCAAGTCATTACGTGGCTGTACACATCATAAATTTCACTAAACAATATGCAGATGAGGCACGATAGCATTATTAATAAAAATATGCCAATGGTTTATCAACATGCCTTTCAAGATGTCGCCCTTTTTTTTGTCATCAAGGGAAATCAAGAGTCAACAGAGTCTATATTTAATCAAGTATTTAACCCTAGAAGGGTGTTTTCAATGGATCTATACTTAGCACTTCCCCTTGTTATGTCACCCTTGCCATAATATGTGCATAAGCTTTCTGTTCCACTTGATGTCTTCTATGGAAACCTCTATTAATGACATTAGACAGAACAAGGTGAGTGTGCTTCTGCACAAAGGCCTTGTCTATTGGCTCTACCAGATTTGTTTGAACAATTCCCCAAACCCTGGCACCAAACACTTGCATGATGAGAATTGGCCTAGCCCCATGGGATGGGTAAAAAAAGATTGACCACAAGAATTCTCCCAAGTACGTGTTTGAGATTTCCCCTTTCCCCAAGAACCCTAAGTTTCTTCTTGGGAATGTTAAATGTAACAGTAAACTCTCCAAGGTCTTTGAGATTATGCCCAAGGCTATTAAGCTAAGTTACCAATTTGGGTATGGATACGGATATGGAATCGGGTACGGGTATGTCCGTACACACACACACACACATATTTGTGTGTGTATGTATATATATATGTATGTATGTATGTATATATATATATGTATATATATATGTATATATATATGTATGTATGTATATATATATACATATATGTATATACATGTATACATGTATATGTATATACATGTATATACATATATGTATATATATATATACATACATACATACATACATACATACATACATATATATATATATATATATATATATATATATATATATATATATATATATATATATATATATATATACAAAATCAACTCCAATGATATAAAAGCAGTTGAGAGCAAATGTAATCTTGAATTTATTTAGTTTATGACAAGCTGAAATTAAATTTAAAAAAACACTCATACTGTGGATTTGCATAGATGCAACAATTGATTTGATTAATGATGCTCAATTAGGTCTTGAAACCCTCATAAAATATTGACAATACCAGATCCAACCATCAAGTTAGTAGGACACCAAAATGTAGTGATAAATAATGCCACTATAACTATTGGGAGATCTCAAACTTGATTACTAACCAATATGATAACCCAATGACCAATAAGAAATCACTAATAGCAGTTTCACATCCTTATGACAGTATGAAGAAATGAACAAAAATAGAAATAAAGATCAGATTGCACCAATGATGACAGGCTATGTATTTATGAGAATTGCAATTTGAATAGTAGTTTGGGTCAGATCACACCCCTTATAAAGGGTTGCAACGTATATGAATTTGCAATTTAAATAATATAGTTTGCAACCAGCACTACTTTATTAATTTGCCCCAAAATTAGGCACAAAAGATTATGAATAATCACTGAGGACCTAGCCACCTAGGAAGGACCCTAGAGGAACCTGAGGGGAATCAGACTCGAACCAGGACTCGGGCAGAATCAGAATCAGGATCCAGGGGTTTTAGTGAAGAATCGGTAACTTAGTTGTTAAGGGAACTTATTCTAAAGTTGTGAATGGAAGTCATGAGAATGACTAATATGAGTCCTAGCCCTTCCTCACACTTTGGCATTGTAGGGAAGAATGGCAAATCTAGAAAAGGTAAATAGAAGTGTGATTTGGAAACTCAACTCCACAAATGAATACCCTTGTTAATGAGATCAATTTAGTGGATTCTAGTGAGGAGGATGATCATTATGAACCTACAAACCTGAGATGGTAGCCTTGAACTTTGATGATAGTTTGAGTATTAGTATACATTCCCTTGCAGAGGTCAATTCAGTGGATTCTAGTGAGGGGGATGATGTTCATTATGAGCCTACAAACCTGAGATGGTAGCCTTGAACTTGGATGACAGTTTGAGTATTAGTAGACATTCCCCAATAGTCAATGGGTAGAAATCAAGAAAGACTCCCTTGCTCCTGTCAATGAGTGGGAGGAAACTTGGCATAAAAGAGCCAAGTTGATTATGAAGCATACAGAACAATACAAAAAGAAAAGAGAGAATAAGGCCCTTGAGAATTTAAGAAGATTAACAACAAACAATGTGCTTGCACAATTTGTTATATTAATTACAAGAAGATATATATTCTACAACCTAGTGTGGTCAATTTGAAAAGGAAATTTAGCAAGCTAGAGTGTTTTGTCACAAATGTTTTGAATTTGAGTAAACAATGCTTGAAATGTACATCCTTAAATATGAACATCCTTGAGGAGTTGAATAGGGACAATTCAAAGAAGACTACTATTATTGTTAGTGTGTCGGTTATGTTGATTCATTGAATGACAAGTTGCGTCAATTTTTGAAAAGGAAGTAATGTCCAATCTCTTGGGATTGGGCTCTTCTCCATCTTGTTAGCTATTGTTCTTGGGGCCCTACAATCAATGACGGTTCTCTTTTTTGTGGGTTTGTTAGTTTTCTGTGTGTTTGTCATATGTCCCCTTCTATTAAAAAATGGATTTTGGTCAATATTAACCCATTTTATTCTTCCATTGCTTAATTGGACAAGCTTAGGCAGAAAAAGTAATTTAATATTTATGAATGTCTAAATATTCTCAATATCAAAAGGACATTCAAATATTAAATTAAATATTTGGAAACACTTAGCGAGGCATTGGATTTTGTGCCATAATGAGAAATTTGAAATATTTCTAATTAATGACTTTCCCACCAAGAGTGGAGTGGAAAATTGGCATGTTTCTAATTAATTATTTTCCCACCAAGAGCAAATTTGGCAAGGAAGAGTATAGTGTAAAATTGAAATATTTCTAATAAATGATTTTCCCACCAAGAGCAAATTTGGCAAGCAAATGGGGAGTGAGAAGTTGGTGCATGATGAATTTTATAAGGTTTCCATCATTACAAGTGGAGAAGAATCTTAGACAACTCAATGATGACTTTTGGCAATTGTCATAACCAAATTAGCAAGTGTAGACGTATAAAAATGACCACTTTCCTAAGTGAATATTTAATATTCATTTTATTCTCATTCTTCTATTTAATTAAATTTAATTTAATTAAATCATTCACATTCATCGATTTGATTAAATAAGTTATTCAATTTATTTAATTAAATTCACCTAGGCCTTTCATATCCATTTAATTGAATAAATCACTTTATTTAATTAAATCCCCTTTCTCCCCTTTTTAATTAAATTTACATTTAATTAAATTGTTCATTACAAATAAATAAATCTAATTTATTTATTTAAATTCCCCACTTGCATTTATGCAAGTTGCATCTATTTTTGTTTTTTTGTTGAAATAAAGCCATTTATTTTAATTAAACTTACCCTCCATCCACTTGCATTCTCCTACATCTCCCACTTGCTTCTCTAAAGCCCCCTTCTAGATTCTTCTAATCACTTCTAAATTAGCCTAACCCATCTACTAAATATTGTCACATCCCTAAACAAAGGGAAGTCACTTCTCAAACCCTCAAAGTCTTTGAAAACCATTAAAGGCTTTATGTGTTCAACAAGTTAACCTTGAAAGTCTTCCAAACCATTAATGGTTAACTCAACCCTCTTGCATAATTAGAGACTTTCTCTCTAACTCAACCCACATCTAACCCAGGGGTCTCATCAAGCATTCATTTCTTTGACCATGGTTATTCCTTTAACCCTTGCACAAGAGTTTATCCTTTGGGTAAAAGCTTTGTCTAATGGATAACCTTAACCTAACCTTAACCCTTACCTCCTAAGGTAACCATGAGGTCTTCTCAAGCATTTCATGCTTCTTACATCCCCTCTCAAGTAGTCTTATATTGACAATTGTCACCATTTCATTGGCAAGAATTGTAAACATGGATTGATAGCTTTCAATCCCGACCCTTGTTAAGATTATCCAATCTTGACCCTTCATTGCCCTGTTTTTCCTATAAATAGAGCCCTCATTCCTCCATTTTCATATCCAAGTCTTTAGCATCAAACTTATAGGCATTTTACTAAGCATATCTAGTCATTTTATCAAGCATTTAGTCTCTCTTTGAATAGAAATAATCTAATAAACATTTTAGAAGCATTTCTATTATCATAAATAATCATATTAAGCTAGTGTATCATGTTAGGATAGTTCTTTTACTAATCTTTGCATCTTATCATCATATACATGCTAGTTTAATTCATGTTTGTTCTGATTAATTAGAAAAATGGGTTTAAAGGACCCGGAACCTTTTAGAAAAAGATCAAAAGATAGTTCAGCAAAGATCAACCAGACTAGCATAAAGACAACATACAAAAGACTGGCAAGAAAGCCAACAATCCGAACAGACAACAAAAAAATAGGAACAACAAAGAAGAAAAAATAAAAAAAAGACCTAGACAGCTAGCAACACCTACAAAGACTTTAGAAGTTGAGCAACCTTGATGACCAACAAGTCATAATTTGCCGAAGCAACTTTGAGCTCTTTGATTTCCTTATTTGGCTTTTTCTCCCTCTTCTTGCATTTGGTCCTCGTTCTTGGTCCTTCCACACCTTCCACACCCTCCATGTCAGGTTCCTGCTCCAGGGATCCCTTCTCATTCTCCAGCTTACTGATCAGGATTTTGATGTTGTTAGTCGAGGCCTTCAAAATGTTATAACTTTGTTCAGCAATGCTTCTAAGACAGGTATTGATTTTGTTGAGTCTGTTTTCAGCATCCACCATTCTCTGGTCCCTAACAATGTCATTGTTTTTAATTTCCTCGAGGGCCTTCTCCACTTTCTCAAACCTTGGATTGAAGGTGTTTGTAATCTCTTCAGCTCTGGCAATAGTCTTTCCCAAATCCTCAACATACTCAGCCATGGATTTACCTTCATCGATGCTAATAGTCTCCAAAATATGAATCCTATGACTCACTTTCTTGTTTTCCTCCACAACTTTCTTATGATTGTTTATGAGTCAGTCAAGGGTGTCCACAAACCCCTTCAAAAGCTCAATAGAAGGGTTAGAAGGGGGGATTTTTTCACCAACCTTGGCCTGATCAGTTTTGGGGTCTTCTCCACTGGTAATATGTTCGACATCACCACCAACACTCTGGTTGAAACCATCCCCCATAATCTCCTCCTCAACTTTTTGGTCCACATCAGAAGCCTTGCTCTTCTCTTTGTCCTTCGTCTCTGGCTTAAAATTGCCTTGCCTTTTCTTCTTTTTCCTTTTCTGAAAAGAAGATTTAGGTTTCTTCTTCTCAGGGGACAGAGAGTCGTCCTTTTCAGAGTCCTCAGAGACCTCCGAGGAGGAGGAAGAGTGAATCTGGAAGACCACCTCTTTGCTTTTTTTCTTGCCCTTAGAAGAGGACAGCTTACTGCTCTCCTATTTTCTTTTCTTACCCAATTCAACCTCAGAGACCTCTAGACTCTCCTCAGTCTCACTTTTTGAATCACCGGCAGAAGCCTTACCCACAGAAAAATTAGAGTCTGACCCTTCCTCCTCAGAATCAGAGACAAAAAGTTGGGGGTGGGCGATTTGATTAGCTTTAATATGGTCATAGATTAGAACCATTAGACCTTGGTGCATAGCAGTGTCTCCCTTAGGGTTCTCTCTATGGGCTTTGATAGTGGCATTCATCGAGAAAATTAGGAAACAGGGTATGTTAACTTTGTCTTCATACCTGAAGTGGTTGAGTAGCACGAAATGGTAACCGTAGACTTTGGTAAATTTACCATCCAGAATGATGTAGTAGGTCTTGCTAAGCTTAACCAGATGCTTCTTCTCCTTAGTAGTTTCAGGGTATTGCTCAATGGCATCCTTGCTAAGCTTTTTGTCCCTGTAGAAATTACTTGCCTCCCTCCGAAGACCCATCACCTGAGCAATGAGGTCTTCATCGATGGTGATAGTTTGATCTCCCATTTTTAGGGTGCCCTTCATCCAATTTTTGGTGAAAAACTTAGTGATTTTAGCATCCCTCCCATGGAGTCTTTCCATGTACTTTGTTATCCGACCCTTCTGCAAGATACTCTAGATTTCCTCCTTTTGTTTCCATTCCTTACAATTACTGGGCTCGTAGTGACGCCTGTTACCTCCCATGGTTTCATAGCTCAAACCAAAAAATCAAGAGTTGCAGATAGCTAATGGAAATAAATCTCTAAAAGCGGCCCCAAAAACCCAGAAAGCATGGGAGAAGGTGGCATTCATCTTATCATTATTGGTAGTGACACAATAATAATTAATATTATCCCTCCAAGTCATGTTATTAATCATTATACAATCCATTTAAAATCTTTGAGGTGCAGTTATATCGATCCATGAAAATGATTGATTTGGCATCATTAAGAAGATCCTCTTCACCCTTCAAGGTAATCATGTTGTCATGAGTGACTGCCACGTTAGCTACTCAATTAGCGGGGCCATTTTCTTCCTGATAAATGTGAGAGATAAAACATTTATCAAAGGTTTTAATAAGATCCCTAGCAGCCTTAATGATATTGTTGATAGTCCATGAGGGCTTAGTAATTCCTTTAAGGCGGTTAATGATATTATTAGAGTCCCCCTCGATCTAGAGGTAAGGACAGTTCCACCTTTTAGCCAGAAGGATGCCTTGGAGACCAGCCATAGCTTCCACCATGTGGTTAGTTTGGCAACCTATAAGAACATCAACAATTTCCTTACAAATGCCATTTTCATCTTTGAGAATTGTACCACATCCTGCTGGTCTAGGATTGCCTTTAGCAGCATCGTCAAAGTTGATTTGGAACCATCTAGGAGGGGGAGAGTACCATTTATCTTCAAGTCTCTTACTTTGTTTGGTATCAATCATAAAAACACTCTTCACGTTCTAGGAGTTGAGGATGTGAGCTTCCAGGAAATTGATAGGAGTGTAAGGTTCTCCAATGATCCCGAGGTTCTCCACTATAGCCCTTTGAATTTTCTGAAAAACAACAATGTGGGGGAGAGAAATATCCCTGAAGATGCGGCTGTTCCTTTCTTTCCAAATCCCCCATAGGATGTGAGGAAGAGACAACTGCCACAAAGTTCTCAAAGAGGGATTAGACCAATGGTAGCTCCAAGAATGGAACAAATCTTGAATAGAGTTAGGGAACACCCATACCATTCAAAAATTCTTAAGAAAGCTTTCCCAAATAGAGACAGTGAAAGAATAGTGAATAGCCAAGTGGTCCACATACTCTTCCTCCTCATAACACAAAACACACCTATTGGGGAGAGTAAAACCTCTAATCTTCAGGTTGTCTAGTGTCAAAATTTTGTTTTGGAGAATAGTCCAGTAGAAGATATTGATCTTCGGAATAAGATCCTTAATCCAAGATTTAGACCAGAAGGGGTTCTTTGAGGGGGCTGGAGTCAGCACTCCATACATGGAAGAAACAGTAAGGTTGCCTTTGGGCTCAAGTTTCCAAATAAGAATATCTTCTTCATTATTCAACCAAGCATAAGACAAGTGTTTCTTGAGATTGATGAGGCCAGGGTGTATACCTTCAATATTTTTCCATTTGTCACCTATCCAGTACCCCTCAACCAAGGAACCAACAACTCTTTTACAAGGGGCAACAAAAGGGACCCAATCAAGGATTTTCAGAAAAGGCTTATCAAGCAACTAGGGATCTTCCCAAAATCTGACTTTCCTACCATTATCAACTCTCCATTTAACCCCTTTGGCAATGTTGTCTTTACACTTTGAAGCATGGTTCCAAATGTGAGATCCATTGATGTTGAAATTAGAGTTGATGAAAGAGAAAAGAGATGAAGACAAGAGAGGATACTTACTTCTCCAAATTTCACACCACTCACTGTCAAAGTGGAACAATCTCCATATCTATTGGGACAAAAGAGCTTAATTGAGAGTCTTGATTCTCCTTAGACCCAAACCACCCTTTCCTTTCGATCTACAAACCTTGTCCCAAGCCACTAAAGCCATTCTCTTCTTTTCCTCAACCCCAGACCAAAGAAATTTTTTTTGGATTTTTTCAATAGCATCAACAAACTTAACATGGATTTTGAAGAGACTAAGAGCATAAATAGGAATGCTTTGAAGGGATGCTTTAAGAAGTTGTAACTTGCGAGCCTGACTTAACAAAGCACCTTTCCAACTAGCAAGCTTTCTCTAAATTTATCCACCAAAGAACTCCAAAAGGATTCAGGGGGAGAGATGCCCAGGGGGAGACCAAGGTAGGTAGCAAGAAGATCAGCAATCCAAAATTCCAGAATTCTACTAATTCTATGATGTCTTCTCTTAGGAGTGTTGATGAAAAAAACTTCTTTTTTAACCCAATTGATAAGCTGGCCAGAGGTAGACGCAAACTTTCACAAGGTGTCCTTCAGGATTCTGGCTTCCAAACTACTAGAATCCCCCATAATGATGGTGTCATCCACAAATTGCTGGTGGGAGCAGGTGTGATCAGCAGAATAGGGTTGGAGACCTTTAAAGATACCTCTAGTCACCATGATTTCCATGTACCTGCCAAAGCATTCAGCCATAATGATGAAAAGAATAGGGGAGATGGGATCCCCTTGCCTCAAACCTTTGGAGGCTTTAAAAAAAGGGGAAGGGGAACCGTTAACAAGAACAACAAAGGAGGTAGAGGAGATAAGCTACTTGAAGAGGTCCACACATCTGTTAGAGAAGCCAAAATCCAAGAGAACCTTCATGAGGAAAGACCAGTCCACCCGGTCATAAGCCTTAGAGAGATCAAGCTTGAGAATAAAACCCTGCTTCTTGGCCATAACAAGGGAATGAATATTCTCATGGATAGTAATGATGGAATCAATAATTTTCCTTCCTAGCACAAAACCATTTTGCTAAAGACTAATCAAAGAGGGAAGGATATTCAAGAGTCTGGAGGTGAGGACCTTGGAAATTATCTTATAGAAAGAGTTGCATAAACTGATAGGCCTGAACTTCTCCATGGAGTCAGCTCCTTGAGTTTTAGGGATCAAAGCAATGAAGGTGCCATTAATTTCTTTCAATAATCTTCTTGCCCCAAAAAAATCTTTAATCCCATTGGAGACATCTTTCCCAACAATATCCCATAACTCCTAGAAAGAAGAACATAGGGAAGCCATCAGGTCTAGGAGCTTTATTGCCCTCAAAACAAAAGACAACATTTTTGATCTCCTAGTCTGAAGGAATGGAAGTCAAAAAAGCATTCTTATTCTCATCAATAAGGCAAGGAATGTTCTGGAGGAAGGCATTTTGAACATAATCATCCATGCTCTGATCCCTACAAAGAAGATCAGAGAAATTTTTTTTTGCCTCATTTCTAATCTCCTCCTCCTTGACCAGCTCCACATTGTCCACCGTCGGCTTTTTGATCCTATTAGCAACTTTGTGTTTGATAGTCGACATATGGAAGAATCTGGTGTTCTTATCCCCTTCCTTCAGCCAAATACATCTAGATCTTTGCTTCCAAAAAGCTTCTTCTTTTGCAATGATATCGTGGTATCTTTTGAGGATCTCATTTTCTTCTGCAATTGTCACAGTGGAGAATCCATCCTTCTGGATTTGGACCTAAATTTTGTTGAGGTCTTCCTGAATTTTTTCTTTGGCCTCAAAAATATTCCCAAAGCTGGATTTATTCCAAGTCCTTATGTTGTCTTTTATGCTTTTAAGTTTCTTCACAACTCTATACATGGCAGTACCCTCAACTTGAATGTTCCACCATTTCTGAATTTTATGAGTCAGATCCGGATGTCATGTCCACATTTTTTCAAACCTAAAGGGAAAATGCCTTCTCCTATTGATAGGGTCAGCAATAAGAGTTATAGGGTAGTGGTCAGACCCAACATGAATGCGAGTAGACAGATAGTACAAATAATGTCTGAACCAATCATCAGTTATAAGAGCCTTGTCAAGGGGAACTTGAATAAGGTCATTTCCAGCCCTCGTATTGGTCCAAGTGTAGTTGAAACCTTGCATCTCCACATCATTAAGGGCCTGAGTGTTTATAAAATCCATGAGGGCTAGTCTACTATCTAGCTAAGAAGGGAAACCACCAAATTTTTCCTCCTCTTTCAACGGGGTATTGAAGTCTCCCATGACCAACCAACTGAGGTTCTTGAAGTTGTCCCTTATTTCCATAAGTTTTTTCCAAAACTTGCTTCTGGCTTTCAAGGTATTGGGAGCATATATGTTTGTGAGGATCCAAGAGGTGTCATCCTTTAAATTCTTAAACTTAATGCAAGAAAAATTGCTCTCTTGAATAAGAACTTGACCTCTAACACTATTGAGATTCCAGATTGTTGCAATGCCTCCAGAGGCACCTTCAGAGCTACCACCACAGATGATACCAGATTTAAAGAAATTCAAAGTTTCAACCTTTTCTCTACTTATTTTAGTTTCTTGAATAATAAAAATGTCAAGTTTACTATCCCTAATCATATTCCTAATAATATCATGCTTGTGGGGATTATTAAGTCCCCTTATGTTCCAAGAAACAATCTTCATAATCACTTACCAATACCTAACTCCTTCAAAGTCCTCTGAGTCCCATCTGCTATGTTCTTGCTAGCCTCCTTATCTTTGACTTTGTGGTTTGAAGGTTGTCCTAGGCATGAGGAGACATACCCTACATCAACTTGAGTAATTATCCTAGACTTCCATATTTGGGCAGCAGAGGGAGTGGATCTTTTCTTGTTCCTATGTTTTGGAATTTTCCACTCGGCTTATGTCTCAAAAACCACTTTAGGATCACTAAGGATTCTAGTAATATCCTCTTCATTACCCCATGTAGGTGATCTGGAGTTATGTGAAGAGCTATTAACTGTTTTAGAGGCATGATCTGAATCAGAAAGATTCAGTCCCAAGATAACATAGTTGAGGGCCTCTTGAAAATTAGAACTACTTGCGAGAGGGGAATAGTCAGCCTTCTCTTCCTATGATCCAATAATCTCCCCTTCCTTAGATTACTCCACTTCCTTAATATCCTTATCCTTCTGATTCTCTTCGTTGGAAGCTTCCATACTAGCCAAGGTGTTAGCAATCACCATCTAGGTAGTTTCTTTAGAAGATTCATCTTGTTCTATTATTTCCTCTTTTGGAATCTGCCCTCCCAGGAGATTATCTGCTCCCATACATTCCTTCCTCAAATATTCTTGGGGGGAATGATGTTTAGAAACAGAGGCTGAGGAGACCACATCCTTGTTCTCCCCCAGGGGTCCAAAACAGTTGATCTCAGCTGGGTCAACTTCCTTGTTTTTCTGTATTTTTGACTTGCCAAACCTTTTTCTCCAGAGCCTTTCTACTCTCAACTATAGTTTTGGCTTTCTTGTTATCCCCTCCGGGCTTTAGAGGGCAATGTTTATCCCAGTGACCTACTTTTTTACAGTGGAAAAAAGCAAAGGGGATGGATTCATATTCTATCTGTTGTTTCCAAGTACCCAACTTAGACACAATATCTATTTTCTCAGGCATATCTACGTCATGGGCAACCCCTACACAAAATCTGGCATGAGTGAGCCTTCTTCTTGAGGCTGTGACCGGATCTATTGAGAGGAGCTCACCAAAAGAGCTTGCAATACCCAAGAAAATACTTTCTGCCCAGTATTCAAGAGGCAGACCTGGGAGCTTAACCTAGAATGGGACTTGCACCAGAAGAGATTCACTCATATTTAGATTTGGGTGCCATTTCTAGAGGACCAGAGCTATCTATCTGACCAACCAAGGGCTACCACAAAGAATCCTTATTTTGTCTTCTTCACAAGAAAAGGCAAAGGTGAGAAGGCCTTTGGGCAGAGCCAAAATTTCAACATTTCCTTTCAAAGCCCATTTCTGTTTAACATAAGCCCTAACAACCTTAATGTTTGGGCGTGGGCCCATGAATTTACCCACCAAAGAGTTCAACATACTACTTATGTTATGATCCAAAACTGAGTCATGAATAGAGATGGAAAACTTACCACCAGTCGGGTCTGATATATTCTTAACACGAGGCAAGGAATATTTCCCAGATGGTCTAGTTCCAAAGAGGGTTGACCACTTTCTAATTTCTTTTCCATTCTCCAACACAACTTCACATGGGCTGGACCCCCCAACCGCATTTCCAGGACCCACAGTCTTTTCTGACGGAGTATCCTTAGCCTGCAGAATATCCGGAGGCTTGTCCTTCTCCCCCATTTGGCCAGCTCCATCGATCTAGCCGCTACCTCCATTGGAACCAGATTTCCCGCCTTGCAAGGAATTAGAAATTTGAATTCTTCCATTGCTGCCTACTCCTCGTCCACGCGAGCTCTCCATTCCCTTAGATATAATTCTTTAATGGTTTGAACCAAGGATGTAAACACTACAGGCAAGAAGCCCCACTATTTCTCCAAGGTTCTCCCCAAGGTAAGGGTACTCCATTTTTTAACATGGTAGAGACGAACCCATGGGGGTTTGAACCTAGGTTGTAGGCACTATAGCCAAGAAGCCCCACCATTTCACCAAAGGGTCATCCCCAATTCATGTTTGTTAATATCATGCACATTTAGGACTGCATTCATGTTAGATTGATCAAACATCCCTCATTCTCATGATTGTCATCCCTAAGTCACTTTAATCAGTGATCTGAGAGAAAAGGCATTGGCTTGAGGGGTCTTGTGAGATAGAGAACAATGGAACATCCCTTGGGAAGTTGAGTTATTCCATATAACTCCATAACTTGCACCAAGAGTCCCATTGGTGTGTGGAATAGTCCTGAATTCATATTTTTCATTTCATCGCACCACTTTTCCTGCACACAGCAAGAATTCCCAAGAAGGAAGTTGAATTTGGGTTCCATAATCTTGCATGCAAGATGGATACAAATATTGTAATTTTTGTCATTTGGAGGGTATTCTTGATATCACATTTTTTCTCTCATATTTGTAGATTTGCAGGAAGATTCTTCAATGAACGAAACCTTGTTGGAGTAGAAGGCTCGTGGGCGAAAACCCATGAGGAGCAAGTGGTCAGAGGATAGAAACCCTTTATTCATAGTGAGAAAATTTCATCCAAAGTTTACATTTGGAATGAAGGAAGATAGGAGATTTGTTAGCTTTTTCATTTCAGTTCGCATTACTTTAATAGAGTTGTTTGGAGTGGTTTAATGAGCATAGTTGTCTATTTGTTGTTGTTGTGACTTATTTGTGAGTGCATTACAGTAGTATGTTGTTGTTATAATATTTGTAATAGACTATATATTTTGTATATTTCCACTTGGAAGTCAAACAGTGACATTGGTGGTGTTTCATGTGATTCGGGTAAATTGTGGGAGTGATAGTTTGTCAGTTTTGTCTAATATTTTGTTGTTTTGGAGATTTTGTGTTGCTGCTAATCTTAATCAGTTTCAAACCTAATTATATGATGCTCGTATCATAAAAACTAGTTTCAATAATATTCTCTAAGGTTTCTGTAGCGTCGTAAATTGTACGCACTTGCTAGGGTGGTACAATTTCACACCTAGTTTAGCACCCGCCTTGGCGCATTTTGTATTTTGCATTGCATTTCCCCTTTAGCACTTAATTAATTAAATTAATTAGGTCTAAGGTTCTATTTTATCATCTCCCATATCATAAAGTTGGGCCCTTTTCATTAAAGTGTGCCCCTTTCATTGTATTCCTCTAATACATCATTTAATCAAAAACCCTAATTAGGACCTATTTTGAACTTGGGGGCTTGATTTCGGGGGTCAAAACATCTCGAAATCACTTGTAACTTCGGGATTCGCTCTAAAATCATCATATTTGACGGCCCTGAAAATTTGGTGAAAAGTTGCCAGGACCATGGCGCTCGGAGTGCACACGGTCCCGGACTTTTTTCCCAAAATTTTATGAGCGCGATCCAATCATAAAATAAAGCTTAACCCCAAGAAATTGGTGGGATATTCAATCTCTAGGTCAGCCAAAAGTTGGAATTAAGACCTAGGGTTTCATACATAAGAGCTCTCTTTCTTCATTAGACAGGATGAAGATTTTTGGTTTCAAGGGCTTTCTATGCAGCGAAAGAGCAGATCTTTGAAGACTTCAACAATATTCAAACATCCATCCATCAAGCATTCATCAATTTCATTCATCCATTTAGGGCTTTGAAGACATTGAAGAGCAATAGGGGATCACTGACTGAAGATTGGCTTGTACCCCTCCCTTGGGGTTGGGTATGATTTCATGTTGTTTTCATGTCTTTGCATAAGCCTCATTATATCATTTGTATTCATGCTTTAGATCACTTTGTATCTTGATTTGGAGCATTTACATTATCATTTACAAGCAATTAGGGTTTACTTTCTAGGTTGCTCTAGCTTGCTTATTTTCATTTTAGGATATTGCACACACACAAGGTCTGCACACACATTACTTTTACAATACAACTTGGCTATTCGTGGAGGTGGAAATCACCAAAGCGGGGGTTTGACTAAGGCAAAACCCTATATAGCCGCCCACCACACCTTTTCAGATATAAGTGCAGGTTTCAGAATTCGGACGACGTCGCAAGTTGTAGATCCGGAAGAAGCAGACCGAGACAGAACTTCACACCAAGTTTCAGAGCAAAAGACCAGGACAGGGGTGTGGGGCGCCCTGGTCCTGCCAGGACAGGGGCGTTGGGCGCCCTGGTCCCTGGGATAGGGGCGCTGGGTGCCCTGGTCCTTCTGTCAGACAACAATTTTCAGCATTTTTGATAGCTTTTTAGGTTGCAAAACAACAGTTTCAGGGGTAGAATCAGGACAGTGGCGCCCACGCCCCCGTCCTGAACATTTTCACTCAGATTTTAACTCCGGGTATGAATTTGCATTCTTGTCTTGTCCTTGTGTTTACAGCTTTCTGTTGTTTAATCTTAATTCTGCAATCTTGTTACTAGTTCATACTTGCACTCTAGGGCTAGTAGTTGAACTTGCATCATTTTATCTATCATTTGCAACAAAGGAATAGAAATCCTAATAGGTAGCCCGTGGCTCTCTCTTCCACAAAAAGAAGTAGCCAATTGTGTGATACCTCTAGGCTCTTTCGTATTCCACAAATGTGTGATTGAAAGTGAGATTAGGGCATGTTTGCTTAGTTTCACTTTTTCCCCCACACAGTTTCATTTAAATTGGCCACTTCAATGCAAGACTATCTATCTAGTTTAGATAGTTTGCAATGTTATTTGCAGAATATATTGTTAGTTTATTTTCAGATCTGAAATTATTGATAAATATTTGGTTGAGAACATTACAGTATTTTGTTGTTAGTCTATTTTTGGTTTTTTGTGTGGCCTCCTTATGGTGACTTGTTTTGCCTTTGTCGTTTGTCTTTTGTAAGGGTGGGGAACCTTGTTATCCATTTTATGTGATGAAAAACTTAGATCAATTAGGTGTCTTATAAGCCCAAGTGATCACTCATAAAATGGATACCCATAAGGTTATTTTATTCTCTCTATTATCTGATTATATTCTTTTTAAATCTAAATCATGTCATATTTTAAAATTCTATTAGATTTTTTAATGTTGTATACTGCTATCACTAATTGATTCAGTCATGTTTATTACATTTTGAATCTTTGATTTAATTTTAATAAATCAATAACGAATTCAATACATTATATGAAGGTCTAAACTAAAATGTTGATGTCATGCATAGTTTAACTTGTAGTTTGGCCCTTGGATTTTTGTATTTGAAGCACATTTGTAATGTCCCCTTTTCCGCTCTAGTTTGTTTTGGGACAGTTGGCCAATTCTGAGACTCGTTGGTCAATCAAAGGTAGAAATTAGGCTTTCCTATTTTCTAGGAGGAACCTTTGGCAGTTTTGGTGGCTTGCATGTTGGAGTTTTACAGTTCTCATTCTAGATTCCTTCTGGGTTTTCAAAGAGCTTCGTGATGGTGTGACATGCAACTGAATCTGAGGACTTTTTCAGACTTAATATTTTTAGTAAGTGGAGACAAGGATAATTTATTTCT